>NW_026652276.1:197368571-197821069 GCF_009828535.3 Hylobates moloch
TTTATATATTTTTTTAAGGCAGGGGCTTGTGTATTGTTTTTACCAAAAAGGTAGTGGTGACCAAAGCTAGGAAAATATGCAGTAGTGGAACTTTGAACCATGTCACAATATTAAAACAGGTCAGCTTTTAGATCCTTTAAACAAACAAACAACAACAATAAAACACAGAAGTCTGGTGGTGTTGGATCCTAGACCAGAAGTACAGGCCATTAGGAATCAGTGAATTAGTTGGATTCCATACTACAGTCAGACAGAGAAAGCTGCTGTTTGTTAAGCACAGGTTATTGGTCATAAGTGGATCATAACCAAAGAAATGTGGCTGGAGCACCCATATCCCTTATTTTTGCTGGGATGCAAAGCAAACAAATGCCCAACTGATGGAAATGCAATAGTAGCAATCTCATTTCTAGAAGACAGTTTTCATACAGTAAATTGCTATGAATGCAATCTGCATGACTCTACAATTACTACAACACTACATAAAAGTCTCTATCCTATGGCCTTATTATCCAAGGGAGGAATACATAACCTTACATATATTATTATATATATAATATATATTATATATATATTATAACATTTACTTAAGAATTGTTGGCCACATTGAGCCTCAACCAAATTTTGGGTCAATCAGAACTGCCTAGAGTTTCAGAAGCTAAACTATTTGTGATGTTGAGAACCCAACTTAAGTTTGATATCAGAGGATCATTAGATTCTTGGCTCCAAAATGAGGGAACACAAGTAAACAAAAATAAAATCCAAATGAGTTAACAACACCCTATAAACTGAACTCCTCGAATGTGGGTAACTGCTTTGCCGAACAAGAAGATTCACTTTTGACATGTGCTAAATTCCCTTTTAGGACACAGAGATCTAAGGAGTCATGGAGATAGAAAATTTATTAGCCTAAGGAAGAATAGAAAGTACATTGTATTCTGGCTGGGAGCAGTGGCTCTCGCCTGTAATCCCAGCACTTTGGGAGGCCAAGCTGGGCAGATCACTTGAGGTCAGGAGTTCAAGAACAGCCTGGCTAACATGGTGAAACTCTGTCTCTACTAAAAATACAAAAATTAGCCAAGCATAATAGCAAGTGCCCGTGATCCCAGCTACTCAGGGAGGCTGAGGCAGGAGAATCACTTGAACCTGGGAGGCAAAGGTTGCAGTGAGCTGAGATCACATCACTGCGCTCCAGCCTGGGCAACAGAGTGAGACCCTGAAAAGAAAGAAGGAAGGGAAGGGGAGGGGAGGGGAGGGGAGAAGAAAGAGAGAAAGAAAGAGAGAGAGAAAGAGAGAGGGAAGGAGGGAGGGAGGAAGGAAGGAAGGGATAAAGAGAGAAAAAAAGAAAAAGAAAGAGAAAGAGAAAGAAAGAAAGAAGAAAAAGAGAAAGAAAAGAAAGAGAAAGGAAAGAAAGAAAGAAAGAAAGAAAGAAAGAAGAAAGAAAGAAAGAATTCTAAGTGAAATGGATTTGGTTAGGAAACTTTCTGATCTAAACTTCAGCCTTTTAATAGGCCAATTTGAGGTTATTTTGTTATAGTTATTTTCATTATATATTCTGCCTTCAAAATAGGTCTATTTATTATACATTATAATGACAGCGTCATACAGATATTTCAGGGGTACATAATAAATGTCAATCCTCATAGCCAGTTCTGAGAGATCTCCTGTTGTCACTTTAATTTGTAGCAACATGCCCAAGACCACACATCAAGTGAGAAATATAATAGAATAAGAAGTCTAAAGTTGCCATCATTGAGGTTTCTATTCAGCTATTTATCTCTGAAACACTTAGTATTAATTTTCTTATTATATAAAAGTGTTTCATGTATTTTGCACTTGAAATAAAACACAAATATAATTTGTGAAGACAGTCAATGTGAATAATTCTAAATTCTAAAAACATATCAATCAATCAGAAAGCTGCCTAATATTTCCTTCATTTTGGGCTAAGTACAGCAGACCCTCATTTAAGTGATATTTTAATAGCAAACCAAGAAAATCAGCCTACTCCCTTACCCCCACCCAGGTAATAATAAAGCTTCCATTGAGGCTACCAGCAGTGCCTGAAAATCTCACTACTACTTTTGTGCTCAGAGGACATTACTACAGCAGAGAACATTGTTTAGAAAATTACATATAAAATTAACCATCCTGGGGACTATAAGAATATGCAGCTATGTTAGGAACAAGCATACAAAAAATAACAATTTCAGGATAGACTAGTTTTCTTGTGTTAAAGTTCTAACATCAATTGCAGGGTTCTTTCAACTATACCATTCAGCCCTTTTCAGTGTGTGTGATTACTGTGAAAAATTAAAAAATATAAAGCATAGTTAATAACATAAGGCATAAAAGAATGATAAATTTACATTAGCTCAAACATTTACTAAGGGTCAAGGATGTCCTCACTGTTTAAAAAAACTTAAACTCTAGTAGGAAGGACAGAAATACAGCATCTATTTATAATACCTTTTGATACATGTGAAGATTAAGAAGTTTGTTTCAGTACTTTAGAAATACAATGAGGGAGTATCCGATCTAGCCTGGTCCAGGAAAAGGGAAGAAGACTGAGGCAACAGGAAAGGCTATCAGGAAGTAAAACCTCAGAGAAATGTGAAGACTTAAGCAGGTGAATGGTAACTGGCAGAGACCAGGTAGATAAAGACACGGTTTTATTTATTTTTGCTTTACTGTTTCAGATAGCATGCCACCAATAGAAAGAATATTAGTATTTATTATCTACATGACTATATTTTTAGGCAACATATTTTTTGTGCATCTTATCACTTTAGTCCATTTGCATTACTATGAAGAAATACCTGAGACTAGGTTATTTATAAAGAAAAGAAGTTTATTTTTGCTCACAGTTCTGTGGGCTGTACAGGAAGCACAGTACCGGCATCTACTTTAGGCAAGGACCTCAGGAAGCTTCCACTTATAGTGGAAGGCGAAGGAGGAGCAGGCATGTCACATGGCAAGAAAGGGAGCAGGAGAGAGAATGGGGAGGTCCCAGACTCTTTTAATCAACCAGATCTCACGCAAACTAATTGAGTGAGAACTCACATTACCAAGAGGGTAGCAGGTGCTAAGACATTCATGAGAGATCTACCCCATGATCCAATTATCCCCACTCGGCCCCACCTCCAACACTGGGGACGACATTTCAAAATGAGAGTCAGGGGGACGAAAAGCCCAAATCATTATCAGTGATCATTGTTCATTTATTTGTTTCAAACGCTCAACCAAATTTAAGTAAATTGGGTCAGTGTTGTATCTTTTCATACATGTACAAGAGAGACCTTATCTGGTAACAACAATAGTCCTCACACATCTCTCTTCCTTCATTCCAGGATTTTAATGCCTTTTGTAAAGACCTGCCTGATGGTTCTGCCTTCAGTGCAGACAATATGGAAGAGTGTGACAGATGTTATCATTGCTCCATTGTGTACGAGCGTAGGACGAAGCTTCTCTTCTGTCAGCCTGCAGCTGAGCCAGGACTGAATACTTGGACCCCAGGTCTGGAGATTGGGATACTGTAATACTTCTTTGTTGTTATAACATAAAAGCACCACTGTTCTGTTCATTTCCTAGCTGTTCTAATTAAGAAAACTATTAAGATGAGCAACCACATTTAGAAATGTTTATTGACAGATCTTTTCAAATAATGCTTTTCTAATGAATAGCCAAAGATTTCATATCTAACTTTGTAACCAGAATTATACAGTAAGTTGACACCACTTAGATTTAAAGGCAGACAGTTTTGCTTTAGTACAATAGTATATATTTTATAATGATGAATTTATAATAATTAAGGGACATTTCTATCAAAATACTACAATAGTTTTATGCACAAGTTCCCATTAAAAATGAGATTTCTTATTTGTTTGTTTGTTTGTTTTTACTCTGGGAGTAATGCTTTTTAAATTACCTTTACATATATAGTCACTGGTATACTGAGAATATACAATGATCCTGGAAATTGCAGTAACAAAAGCACACAATGATTATAGTAACTATGAGATACAATAAAACACATAAATGTGAAAGTAGATTCATGAAAATGTATTCCTTTAAAGTATTGTTTTCCTACAGGCCTATTTAACAAGATGTTTCATTTTACTGTATATTTTGTACTTAATATAAATGTTGCTCTAATCAGATTGCTTAAAAGCATTTTTATTATATTTATGTTGTTGAACTAATATATGAAATAAGTAAATGTAGCTCCCACAAGGTAAACTTCATTGGTAAGATTGCACTGTTTTGATTATGTAAGCATTTATACATCTTCTTTGGAAATAAAATATAAAAGAGCGATACACAAAGCTTACTTTTCTAAATTTTCCAGGCAAAATCTAAAATGTTTTATGACATTTTTCTGGCTGTGATCTTAAAATAATTCATATCTAAATAGTATTTTGTCTAGGAGATGCCTTCTCTCTAGTAGTTAGAAATTAAACCTGTGTCAGCATTCCTATTAATGTTTCACTTTACTTTCAAGTAATATTGGTGCTATTTAACATTTTACAGTAAAGGTTACTTCTGATACTTTAGTACAATTTCAACTACAGTGATTCATGTAGAGAGACAGGAGAGTTGTCACCTTGTTGGGCTACTGAACTACATGCATAAACTAAAAACTAACAGCTACAAACTTTTAAGATGTTCTCTAATATTGACATGTAACACAGGATAAAGTCATTCTTGTCATTTTGAACTGTAGAGTCCTATTTCAGTGTGATGAATCACTGTTGCTTTGAAAAATCTCATTATTTCTGGGCCGGGCATGGTGGCTCACGCCTGTAATCCCAGCACTTTGGGAGGCCAAGGCTGGCGGATCATGAGGTCAGGAGATCAAGACCATCCTGGCCAACATGGTGATACCCCGTCTGTACTAAAAATACAAAAAAATTAGTTGGGCATTGTGGCATGCACCTGTAGTCCCAGCTACTTGGGAGGCTGAGGCAGGAGAATTGCTTGAACCCGGGAGGCAGAGGTTGCAGTGAGCCAAAATCATGCCACTGCACTCCAGCCTGGCAACAGAGCAAGAGTCTGTCTCAAAAAAAAAAAAAAAGAAAGAAAGAAAGAAAGAAAGAAAAAGAAAAAAGAAAAATCTCATTATTTCAAAATGATAGACATATACCAAAAACAAGTCTATAATGTGAGTAGTTACTAAAATTTACACATCTTAAAAGTGTGTAAATGCTTAAATTTGAGAATTACCATCAGAACCTCAATTGACGTTCCTTTGAATACCCTCATAAGTGACAAATAAGATTAATAAGATTTTTCAAAATCGCCAGGACTGGTGAATATAAATGATGATTGAACTGGAATACTATTGGGGACCAAATCAAATGAATGATTAAATTATGAAGCTCATATCCTTTTGAAGGTAGTTGCAAAGAGACGTTTCAAAACTGCCCTAGGCCGTTGTAGCATCCTTAGATGGGACGCATAATCATTACCTTAAAGCATCACCACTCATTTTGACCATATAGATTTTATCATGTTAGTTTAAAAGGTCAATCAGCCTCATGACTTTATAATTATGTCCTATATTTAAAAACATTTTTTAAACATTTGGATATGTTGATAAACCAAAAACATTTGATTAATAAAATATCTATTTTAATAAATTATGAGCTTCTATCCTTTCAAATAGCTATTGGCAAGTTTTAAACCCAAAATATATACACATAGTTCTGTAATAAAACTTTGTGACTTCTCAAGTAACATGACTTCCTTATTTCTGAACAGTACTGGTTACTTTCAAAATGAATTTTTATTGAGATTTTCCATTAAGTATTTTTTTCAAAGACTCAAATTTTGTACCAAGTAAATCCAGGCTTTATGTACAAACATGTTGTTTGTTTGTTTTATTTGGGGCTGGGGGAGGTATATGATGAGCAGACTTCCTCAGAATTCATAATAAATTTTCTAAAAGGCTACAAATGTGTGTATTGCTTTTATTACAGTAAATATGGAACCTTTCATATTTATTTTTACCTTATTAAAAACTCAAAATAGATAATAAATACATTAGTTATTGCTTATTCAGGAATGCATTTTTAAAAATTATTACATTGGTAGTTGAATTCTTTGTTTTCCAGCACTTAAAGAGGTTCCATATAAATGTTCTATCATTTGATAAATAGTATAAAATAGCCTGTTCACACACCCACCATACTTCTTCTTTTTTATTAAGTCTTTTCTTGCTAATCCTAAATAAACTGAAATTTCTGTTTCCAATTTTTAAAATAAGAAAGTAACAATATAAATCACATGTACTTGGATACCTGTACCATGAAGCTAGACTAGAGTCCAAAATTATTTTTGGAAAGTGAGTAGTTGCTGATATTGGCATACATTTTCTTGTCAGTTCATCTAGAAAAATGACCAACCTATAATAATAAAGCAGGTGCTTGGCTTTTTAAAATGTTCTTTATAGTTTTGAGGAACTTTTAAAAATTCATCTTTTTGATAGTCCTCCACATCCCATTAATTTATTTTGATGCCTTCCTTGGAAAGTTGTTGAACTGTAGTGAAAAAAGCCCTGCCCTAGAAGTCAGGCAACTGGATTCCAGCCTCAGCATTGCCGTTATTGAGGTATATCCCCTCATGCAAGGGGTTTAATCTCGGGTTCTCAGTTTTCTTATCATTAATGAAAGAATTGAACTAAATGGTCTCTCAGGAGCTTCCCATCTCATTGTTTTCTGTGACTTCAGTAGGATGAAGACTTGGCTATGTATATGAAAACCAACCTAGCTGTCCAATCCAAAAACATTTTTTTAAATCAGTGAATTTTCCATCAATTACAGGATAGGTATGCTATAAATACAATAATTAATGCATGTACTTTTCACCCTTCTATTGATTGTGAGACTGTATTTGGCCTCAATTCATTAAAACAGAGGTCCTAAGATTTTTATCAATGCTAAGTCTTTTTTATTATTATTATGAATTTCTCAAAAAAAATTACTTTATATCTTAAATAGTATTTGCGATTGAACCTTTAACAACATGGGGTTGAACTGTGCAGCCCACTTATACTCAGATTTTTTTTCAGTAAATACAGTTAGCCTTCTGTATGCACAGGTTCCTCATCCACCACCAAACTGGATCCAAAATAGAGTATCGCAAGATGCAAAACCCTCAGACAAGGAGGGCTGACTTTTCACCTCCTTGGGTTCTGCAGGGATGATGGGACTTAAGTATGCAAGGATTTTTATATCTGCAGGGGAATTCTGGAAACTATCCCTTGAGGGTACAGAGGAATGACTCTATTTCATTTGAAGATTTTCTATCAAAATCACTGCTATGCCACCATAATTACTGCCATCTTTCTCTTTTGCCTGGCTATTTGCCACAGCCTCCTAATTGGCCCCACTCCTTGCCTTCAATATGATCACCAATCCATTTTTCTCTAAAAGAACGTGATTATACCAAGACTACCCTGTCATTTCCCTGCTTAAAACTATCAATTGTATGTGATTGCCCTGAGAATAATATTCCAAGTTCTTGAGCAACATATGCAAGGCCTTCACCATCAAACTGTTGTCATCGTTAGTAACTCTTCTGTAGCTTTACTGAACAACCCGTGCTACTCCCATGTACCCATGCCAGCATTGTTTTTCTCCTCATGCCTGCCTCACTCTTCTCTGTTTCCAAAATTCTTCCACATTAAGTGCCTCTTCTGTGTCTACATCTACAATCTTGTACAAATTCCTATTATCACCTGTCACATTGTAAAAGTAACCCTGTTAACTAACACCATTAGACTGCTAGTTAGGTATTTGAGAATCAAAAACATCACTTCACCTTTGCTGGGATTCTGAAATGGTGCCCAGTACTTAATGAGTTCCATCAATATTTTCTGAATGAATGATTATGTAAATAAATAACTGGAGAAAGCTTGAGATAATTGCAGAACTGGGAGTGGGAATTGCACTACAACTTCATAATTTCTTCTTTACAAAAGGGATTTGAAATGTACTGATTCTAATAAAAATTTCCTTCCCACCATTTTCTCACTCATGACTCATTAAGTTGAGAAAACTAAAATGTATATAAACCATTTTATATTTTATCGACTGGGGTAATGCCTGCCTTTAGTCTCCATTCTCGTATCTAAAATTTACTTTAAATTCTTCAGGGGTAGAAAGCCCTAGCATTTAGAAACTTGTTTGGAAACACACTTTCATGCTTTCTAGAATGTTGCTATTTCATTTACTATTCCATTCCTCACTTTGAAGTTTATAACACTGAAACATTGTTTCTTTGGGTTTTACATTTTAGAAAACACATTGTCTCATTTGAAGCCCGGGACAAATTAAATAACATAATGGAGAAATCAAACAAATAATAGCTCAGTTTTTCTAGCTTGCAACTTTATCATTTTAGAATGTTTGTTTAAGATAACAAGAGCTTACGGAATTTTTATAGGGTTACACGTTACTTTAAAAAACTTAAAAAAATAGTAAGTAGAACTGCAAAGAAAAATAACCACAATGAATGTAATTTATCACAAATCAGGATTTGGTACACTTCTTCCCTTCAAGGTGTATCTGTGTGTAGGGAGGACAGGGGAAGAAGTTGACAGAGGAGGGGTAAAGGATACAAGTATACTAGATATTCAGTTTATATTTTTTAGGAGTAAAAATAAGTTTGGCAACTATAATTTAACCATCCCGATTTCTTCTCCCTATTCACCCCAAAATAGCAAAACGAGCAAAATAAAGCACCCCTTGCTACATTTTTAAAGACATTTCTGTGCCCACTCTCCAATTCCTTGCTTTGGATTGTACCTGAAATGCTGCCACTGGAACTTGACATCTTGGTAACTTTTTTAAGTGAAACATACCCTTGAGTGGGGTAACATTTCAATCTATTAGCAGTCATCTATTTACTTTAGGTGAACAAATGATCTGAGAAAGGAGTGTTGAAAACTACATATGGCAACCAAGCATAAGAGCTCTGAGCACAATATGAGAGCACCACACACTGATTAAAAGAGATGTCACCAAAGAGAAAGCTGCGACAAAGGGAAACAAGAGGCTGCAATCACATGGCCTTCAGCCTTCCCAGTTTCGCTTTTGGACAACCCAAATCCCTAGTGAAAGGGGCATGGAATCTGAACAGGAGTGGAGGAAGTTGAAGTCAGCTAAAGACTTTTCTTTTTATCCACAAAGGAAAGTTGCTTTTGTCTTACTGAATGAATAGGACCCTAGGAGTGGGCATGAGGGCTCTGCTGGAACCATGTGCCCTAAAGACAATGCCGAAGCGTGCAACTGAAAATGAAAATGAAACTGTAACTTGTGACCATCTATCTGTGTCTTCTTTCGCCTTGCCTCTCTGTGCTGTTGACTGTTGCGGCGTGTCTGTGGCAAAGAAAGACCATGCTGCACTCAGAGAAATCAGAGGACACCACTTCAACAATTAACCAAAAATAGGACAGGGACACCTATCTGCCTGCGCTTGGACGTATTAGGTCATTCAGCTCAGCTGCGTGACTGGAGAAATCATTTTGCCATTATAGGAAAAGGTAGGGGTGTAGGATGATGAGAGAAAGGAAGAGACATGACTCAGAGTGGGAAACAGCATGTAGCCAAGGGCAAATATTTCTCTCAGACATAAATGGATCAGGAAGAGGTGAGAGCAGCAGGTCATCTTTGGAGCATTCTTTTCTTTCCTGCCTCCCAGTCACTTGTCACCGAGCACCAACCAGTAACAAAAGGGGAGAGAAGGGCAGTATGCAGGACCTGTTTCTCTAACTGACTGGCACATCGGTTCCAGCCAACTGCTGTCTCAGCTAACTAGGGCAGTGAAACAAGGAGTCATTTGGAAAGTTTCAGGGATGCACACTTCACATCCCAGGGAGGCAAGTGGTGAGGAATAACCACCACGCTTATTTTACTGAGGAGGAAACTGGTTGAAATTCTTCATGCATTATATGGCTGGGAGACCTCTGATCTCAGTACAAACAATAACAGGAGTATTTAGGTTTGTCGAGCACTTATAATCTTTTGGGCATTTACTTAATCAGTACAGTAACCCTACGATGGGAATGTTACTGTCATTCTCATTTTTCAGATAATGAAACTGATGCTGCAAAGTTAAGGAATTTGCCCTAGACCACAGTCAGGATTTGAGCCAAGAGAGCCTGACATCAGAGTCCACTCTTAATCACTGTAGAGATGATTTTCTACTTCCTGAAAGAATGTGTCCATGGCTGTTCTTATGACTTCCAGCCAAAATCTTCATTCATCCACCTTTCCTATTCTGAGAAGAACCTTTTTTCCATTCTCCCATCAATGGAGGCAGTTTCATGTCCTCAGAAGTAAGAGCTGCCCCAAGCTAGCACCTGGGCTTCACGTACCCTCCTCACTCGGCCTCCGTCTAACCCCCGAGCCCCTCCCCCAGCCCTGTACACCGCTTTTCAGGGCACACCCTTTCTTTCTTCTTAGGATCTGAGGTCTAGACCTTACACTCCAGCTAAAGTCAGAAAAATAGTTCCCAAATGCCATTATTCTCATTTTGGTAAATTTTGTAGAATTTTATTCCTTCACACAGACTTCTCTAATATGTATCAAAAGCCCAGTGATGATTTTTCTTCTCAATGCTAAACATCCTGACATGTAAAATATTAATAATTACAGCAATAATTTCAGTTGGGACTCAGCATATTGTTTTCTAGACAGAAACCTTATTTCGTATTTTCTTCATTTTGTTGGAAATTTCTTGTCAGTTTGTACATCCTTTAATATGTTATCCAATTTTATTGTCAGTTACTTCATCTTGGAGATCCCAGGGAAAACCATATATGAATTTATTTTCTCCTATTGAATAATTTGCTCATGATAAATTTTCTTTATTTTATTTTTTAGAGTCAGGGTCTTGTTCTATCACCCAGGCTGGAGTGCAGTGGTGCAATCTCCTAGGTTCAAGTGATCCTCCCTCTTCCACCTCCCCAGTTTCTGGGACTTCAGGTGCATACCATCACACCCAGTTTCTACATATTTTCTCACAAAGTGACAGTGGGAAACCAATCAGTATCAAAGTCAAGAATTAGATTGAAAAAATGGGAAATCATGACACTAGAATACATAAAAAGAAGCATAAGATGCAACCAACCCTTTCTCTCCAGTTATCTATAGCCTTTTGGGGGCAGACATAGGAATAGCACACATTATTCAGGGTTAGGTAACATAAACAAGATGAAAAGATCCCCACAGAATTTCTAGTCTATTCAATCAATTTCACATGTTGTATGTGCAGGGGCCTTGAGGGGATGGGATGGGTGGAGTGAGGGGCATGATGAAAGCACTGGAAATAAAACACCAAAAAGTAATTTGTTATCATATAGAAGAAACAAGTGAGCAATCAACTGAATCATTAATATACATTTTATTTAGATGAGGAAAATCCTATGATGATTATAATTTTTTAAATTAGATTGCTAAAAATGTATCAGCATTGTTGGTATTATTTGTCCTGGAAGTGATCGAAGGGTCCTAGGAAAAAAAATAACTGTGTAAAGTGATTTTTATTAAAACTATTTTTTTGGCCGGGCACAGTGGCTCACGCTTGCAATCCCAGTACTTTGGGAGGCCGAGGTGGGCGGATCACGAGGTCAGGAGATCGAGACCTGCCTGGCCAACACCATGAAACCCCGTCTCTACTAAAAATACAAAAAGAAATTAGCCAGGCGTGGTGGCAGGCGCCTGTAGTCCCAACTACTCGGGAGGGTGAGGCAGGAGAATGGTGTGAACCCGGGAGGCGGAGCTTGCAGTGAGCCGAGATCGCGCCACTGCACTCTAGCCTGGGTGACAGAGAGAGACTCTGTCTCAAAAAAAAAAAAAAAGAAGACTATTTTTTTTTTCTGAGGAGAGAAATCCTATGTGGGGTTATCCCAAGCGACAATCTTATTCAACTAGGCACACATAAACACAAAAAACTGTGACCATAAGTATGTTCAAACAAGGGAAAATGGCAAATAGAAAATTGTAAAATAATTTTCCTGGAAGAACTTTGGCAATAATAAGCATTAATCTGGGGCAGATCAGAGGCAGACCAGGCTCTCTGCTGTGGATGAGCTAGGGATCTATTGATTTCCATGATTTTACAGTTCTTAGAGTTGAAGAAATATTCAGAATTGAAAAGGAAAATCCCTCAAGTCTGCAATGAAGTCTGCAGGGCATGGGACTCTCCAAAATGAAGGATAGGTTTGGGCTACTTTGAAGCAGCTCCTAAGAAATTGTTCTTTTTTATGAAGTTAATAGATTGGTGCCACCTCAACTCTTGCTGTTCACCAATACCTTTTGGGTGTGGTCAATGAGACAACTTAATATAGCTCAGGCCCTTTCATAGCAAAAATAAATAAAATAAATAAAATATAATAATAATCCTGTCTACTGCCCAGTTTGTAATTCTTGATTTCACATTCCACGAAGCCTTCAGTTTATAGAAATAGAAAGAACTGCCAGTTCCCTGCAAGCAGCTTGGCCAACTTAGCCTGTAGTGTTCCCCCTTAAATGAAGCTTCCTTCAATTTGCTTACAAATATTTCTTTAATAATATGTTCCTTCGTTTTATTGAGTTGGGATTCCCTGTAAGTCATCCAGCCTGCAGTGCTGCTGCTCTTCCCATGATGTAAAGGCTCCTTTTGTGTGTATTTGTGGAATTTTGTTCTCCATTTAGGGTTCTTACATAGGAGAGTGATATTTGCTGGCATAACTTCTGTCTTTTTAAACATCTTCAGGTTTAAAGTTTTTATTTCCCCTACATTACTGCTTCTCAAAATAAAATGAGCATAGGAATCACCAGGGGATCTTGTTAAAATACCAATTCAAATTCAGTAAATCTGGGATTGGTCCTGGGATTCTGCATTTCTAACAAGCTCCCTGGATGCTGAGGCTGCAAGTCCCTACATCAAACTTTGAGTAGCAAGGATCTATCTAGTAAATAGCTTGAGTAAGACATGGAAAGAGATGAAGATAAAGTAGCTACAGATAGACAAGAGAAGAAACTAACAGAGAGTTCATTTGTTTAGCTCTATGAAAAGATTCTACTGGCTGTCCAAAACCTAAATCCCCACACCTGCTTTAAAACACATTCACATTCCCTCTGATGTTAGCTGAGTTGCTTGAAGGCAAAGCCAGCAGTGCAGAAATAAACCCCATTCTCCAGTATGCACAAAAGCTGATGTTGCAATCGCAGATTTTCCCTGGAATTAGTGAAAAAACAAACTCATCATATGATTATAAGAAAGCAAAGTTCTGTATGAAGAGCAGACCACTTATGTGTATTTCAACACATGAACATACACACACACACACACACACACACACATATATATAAACACACACACACAGAGTCCTTAAAGACTGACTTTATTTTATGCTGCAATCCTAGACTTTTGGAGGCCGAAGTGAATGGATCACTTGAGTCCAGGAGTTCGCAACCAGGCTGGCAAAAATCCTGTCTCTACCAAAAATATAAAAATTAGCTGGGTCTGGTGGCACATACCTGTAGTCCCAGCTACTAGGGAGGCTGAGGATCACCTGCGCCTGGCAGGTGGAGGCTGCAGTCAGCCCTGAAGCATGCCACTGTACTCCAGCCTGGGCAAGAGAATGAGACTCTGCCTCAAACAAATATATATGAAAAATCAACTTGCATACACATATATAATGTGTGTGTATATATAAGAACATATACATATATTACATATATATATATACTTTTAAAAGAGTAAAATATTTTACTCTTTTAAAGCATCATTGCCTCAAAAGGAGCAGTTTAGAGATAAATTTTCCCCAGGTAAAACCAACTCCTGATAAATAGTTTATTTACTAGAGAAAGAGCCAAAAGGAAAGAGAGTTTCCTTTGTTAAATAACGGAGCCCTGACTTAAAGCCAGATGGGTTACCAAACAAAGGGCTTCTGTGGAGAACTACTCCCAAATATTTACATTAACTTAAGAAAAACATGGAAGTTTATTATCTCCTTATAATTTGGGGGTAGTATTAAGGGGCTAAAGTCATTTTTATTCTTTATCATTTCATTATAATCAAAATGGATTTTTAATTACTTACTTGTTAATAATAAAATCTATGTTTCCCTAATATGCTATTTAAAAGCTCTACTAGTATGCTATAAAATGGTACATTTCTCAGATATAAGCTATATTATGTTAAATATATATTAAATCTAGGTACTAGTTATATCATATTGCATTATTTTGTTGTCCTACTAGGTTTGAGAGTTAGTCATACTTTGGATAACATTTATGGGGCTTCCATATTTCTAAAAGGTGGTCATAATTTTGTTTTGCTTGAATAGGAGAAAACGTAATCGTTGTATATTTAAATATTTTACATCTCTCAACTAGATGAAAAGTAATAATTTGTTTTACCACTTGACCATAATTTTTCTGAAAATTGCTAAGCTCAAGCTTTATAGTAAATATTTTCAGTCTTGAGTTAGGTAGGGCTATAATTTTTACTTTTATTATTGATCTAAATCTATCCAGATGAAAAATGAGCCAAATATTTATTTACCTCTCATTTCGTGCTTACTGAATACATTATCCCTTGATTATATTAGCGTTTGGCTCCCAGTTTAGACTAAGACTTCCTATCTTTAGAGAATGGTAGCCATTATTTTGGTAGGGTTATTATAATCCACTCAATTTCATGGCAGCTAGTTTGATTTCTCATATGTCATCATAATGAGGTGATGAATTGAAACCTGAAATTTTTCATGGACTTTAAGCGCAAATGAAAATAACTCAATGAAATTTGGTTTATCATTTCACATTTTCTCAATATTTGAATTTACTTTTATACTGATAAATCATATTGCCTTTATGAGTTTGTTTTTAATGGAAGTAAAAAGAAAATATTATCTCAAAGAACAAAATTTTGCAATAAGATAAAGAAAGATAAAGAAAGGGTGTACATTTTGAGATAACCTACCTTTAAAGGCAAAATTTTGCTACATTTTCAAAGACAAGCACAAGTTTCATCAGATTTAGTTCTAAATCCAGAATAATAATGATGACAGGTTGCCCTCTGTAACACAAATACCAATGAGACTATTTCAGGAAGTTTCTGCAACTGGAAGTTTTTTCAGAAATCTGGCTTCAGGCAGCATCTCTCCAGATCTTCATTAAAACAGTGAAGAAGTAGGAGGAAGATGCCAGCACTTTCAGCAGCCCTACTGAATATTGGCCTGGGGCAAGCCCCTATGCTCTGCCAACTCTGCTTTAAAAGGCAGGGAGGAGAAAAATGAATGTTTTTGTTTTCGAGATGGAGTTTTGCTCTTGTTGCCCAGGCTGGAGTGCAATGGCATGTGGTCTCGGCTCACTGCAACCTCCACCTCCTGGGTTCAAGCGATTCTCCTGCCTCAGCCTCCCAAGTACCTGGGATTACAGGAGCTCACCACCACACCGGGCTAATTTTTGTATTTTTAGTAGAGACGAGTTTCACCGTGTTGGGCAGGCTGGTCTCTAACTCCTGACCTCAGGTGATCTGCTTGCCTTGGCCTCCCAAAGTGCTGGGATTACAGGCATGAGCTACTGTGCCCAGCCAAAAATTAATGTTTTAAAGAGTGACTTTTGTCAGAAATTACTGAAATATAAAAGCTGGCACTCTAAAGGCTAGTTTCAGCTACCTAAAATCAATCATTCTTTTAGGTTTCATCAGCCAAGAATTCTGAGGAAAGGTGATGGCCTAATTATTATTTCAGTAAGATAAAGTATCAACTGTTTTGAAAATCGCATTCTCTTTTAAGGCAAGAGAATATATCTGTGACCACCCCGAGCCCCTCTCTCGGAGGCCCTCTGTCAGGCGTCATATTTGAGAATCTTCATCTAGAAGTTTGCATTTGATTTGTGATTAAGGGATTTTTGTTTTTGTTATCAACTGTTTAATGGAAAAAATTTTAATATACTGTATAAAGCTTTCTGAGAAAGAAGTAATACATGGCAAAAATAGTAAGTATCAAAAAGTTAGATTAAAACTTATAAAATTGAAAGCCAAAACAAAAAACCTCTAATGACCACACGTATGTGATATAGATTTGAGTTTTTCATACATCCCTTGCCATGGCCTCATTATTGGTGGCAATTCCATCCCCATCCCTTGATGTTGGGCTAAGTCACTTGACTTGCCTTGGCCAAAGGAACAAGGCAGAAGTGACAATGTGCCTCTCCAAGTCTGGGCTTTTAGAAGCCTTGTATGTTTTTTCTTGTCCTCTTATGCCACTGCTGCTTCATGGAGCATGGGAAGAATGTGCCCCAATCATCTTGCTAGTCCAAGGAGGAGGAGAGATGTACCAAGCAGTGAGAGGTGGATCTGCCCCAGACACCTCACCTAGATCAGCCAAGCCCCAGCCAACCCAATCCATAGCTCTATGATAAAAATGGTGGTTGTTTAGAGCACTGAGTTTTGTAGTAGTTTACTTATGTAGTATTATTGCAGCAATAATTGATTGGTACACCCTAAAATGTAGTCTTAAAATAAATACGTGTCAGATATATGATGACAAAAACATGTTGGGTCACTTCATCTTTCACTTTCAATTAGCTGTTGTGATATCCTTTAGATAGGGCCATAAAGCCACATCTGCACTACTGGTCTAGCAGTCACAATATGGCTATTCCTCTAGCAATTTTAGCTAGGACACACAAAAAATTGCGCTTTCAACATAGGATTTGCTACTCAAAAGCTTTCTTAAGAATTAACCTTATTTCCATTGTATTAAATAACCAATCAGATTTATTTTGTATTGAATAACAAAATATTTTACAGATAAAATTGTAAAGTGACATAGGAAATGCAAAAGACTAAACATATTCTTTCACTAGCAATATTTGGAGTTAATTAGGTTAAAAAGCCTTAATCAAGGCTACCAATGAAATGTAAATACTGGCAGAAGTTCTGAAATTACATATGTGAAATTTGAGTTTGAGGGTTTGTTGTAACTCAGAAACAGCAGCTCTTAGAGATGTTACTGGCAAAAATCTTGGCAAGATTTGGTTAAAGGGAAAGAGGGGAAAATTAGGGAAGGATGACACTTCTGAAGTTTCACTAATGTTCTTTTCCGGTTGCCCCTGGAGCTTTCCCTTACCCCATCTACCCTTGTGGAAGAATTTGTATAGCATACAAGCAGAGATAAGGCTTTTCTTAATTCCAAAATCCTGGTCCTGGGGGATTCATGGCATGAAAATATTGGTGGGCGATGTAAGAACAAGGCTTCCTGCTCAAGGGAGAAGAAATTGAGAAAAGAAGCAAAGTAGTTTTTGACAGGGGTGTTTCTAGGGTGGACTCTGATAAATTAAGAGGATCAAAAAGCAAAGATATCTGTGCCTTCTGTTTCAAGATAGGGCACATGGAGGCAGCGACACCCTGGAGCTCCTCTGCACCATGACAGGGCATAGGACTCATTCTGTTCTCTACATCACTCTCAACATGGGAGGTTCCACTGTGCTGTATCAGACCTGCCCGTCCAGATTCATCAGATTTGCTTGCAGAGAGCCCCAAGAAAGGAACAGAAATAGCAAGAAAGTGTCTCTGGCCCAAAGGGGCACATTCAATGAGCTTGAAGGACAGTGCAGCTCTTGTTCTCCCGAATGGATCAATAACCAAGGACGGACAGAGTGACTTACGCATCAGCAGATGCCAAGATGCACAGCTAAGGAAGAAACCCTCCACCACAGACACACTCAAGATTCCTGGTCACCTCATAAGCCCCTAGAATTTAGGACAAAATGGAAGAAACCAGAAATTGACTGAAATTAAGTTTCTGCCACCTGAAGGAATGGGACTTTGTAAAAGAAATTAAGATCAGTTACAGAAAAAGAGAAAGTTACAATTCCATGGGACTTTGACAGTATCTATAATGTTTTCTGTTTAAAAAGCTCTGGAATAAATAAGGCAAAATGATACTTGATCAAGCTAGGTGGCAGGTGTCCATCATACAATTTGCCATATCTCAGATAATCGAACTATTTTACAATAAAAATACTTTGAAGTAAAATATGTTTATTTGAATCTTAAATTTGTGGACTAAAATGTATTCCCTCGACCTTAGCAACTATTGTGCTTTAGGCAGTATCCTCAGAGCTTCAAATACATCACCTCACTAAAGTTTACACGCTCCTATTGGGTAGATATCAGTGGTATTTTTAATTTTGTAAATAAAGTGAAGTTAATTTAAATAAATAGTAGGAAAAGAAAACTCAGCCATTTTGATCAGAAAGATTTTTAAAACACAAAATCGCTGTTTGCTTTTTTTTTTTTTAAGAAAATAAGTAGGAAAAAATTATTTAAAATACTCAAAGTGGAAAAGCCCCAACCCACAGAAGCTTCAAGTTAGAACAAGGTGAGGAAGGAGTCAGGTGATGAGGCAAGTCTTCATCCAGAAAGCCATTTCTTTCCACATATGAAATGGGCAACTGTAGGAAGGAGGCCTCAGTGGGATTCAGCAGATGCAATGAATAGCGGAAGGCCTATGGGGTGGTGATGCTGATAAACAGGGTAAATACTGAGCTGAACTCAGAGATCATTAAAAGATGACATGTTTATGTACTTACACACAGATGTTTGTTAAAATGTTGGCATGTTTATACACTTGCATGTAAATAGTCACCGCTCTGAAATGTACGTTGCCCTTCCCCTGAGGACCCTTAACCTCCTAATGATTCAGCAACTAACCAGCAGTACTCTAATGCACAGCTCCAGTGCCACGGCTGAAGTTTGAAATGATTGGTTGGTGGCTCTGCCATACCGATTATTACTTTTTTATAATATCATACCTGGTGATAACTCCTATTATAACCCAAGCTGGAATTCCTTCTCTGAACGAATTGCCAGAGGCACATTTGGGAAGTCTCGGACTGCTGAGTGTTGGGAAATGTTGGAAAGATGCCTGCTACTTAACACCATTGATATCATTGACAGTGGTCAAACCTTTAGATTCCAAATCTTATAGTGGTAGTTAAAAAAAGTAGCCAAGAATGTGAAAAGAACCCATGGTGGCAGGGATGGGAAGAGGTAGTTGTACCAGAGTAAAGTGACATAGAGAAGGAGATGAGAGAATGATGAAAAGCAACGAATTTCACAATTTTGCCATAAGCTGACCCTGACTAGCCTACTTAAGAACCCCATGTCTCAGAAGTTGCTAACAGGTTCTCTAGTGATTTATCAACTGTAAAATGTTTCATTATCCAACAAAACTCCTTAGGAAAAGGTATTTTTAATGTATTTAAGCTTTAGTGTCCTCATCTCTCAGATGGTTGTTTTGGTTTGCCTGAGTGGCTTTTAGATCTATATTTCTAGTGCCCTCTAATCCATGGGATGACCTTTAATGCTGCTTCTAAAAAAGAAAAAAATTAGAGGGCAAATGAATTGCCAAATACTCATTTTTTAAGTAAACGATTTGGAGAAAGTTATTAACTTGCCTCCAAGCCTAAAGTTATCTGTGTGGGAATCAAAGAAAAACATTTTGCTTATATCATCTATTCATTTCCAATTTTGTACCTATGCTAACAATGTTCTTCTTCTCCTTTTATTTCTCACAAATCTGGAGCAGTTTCTTTAAGTCGGCTATTATAACCAGACTAAGATGTGTTTCTCTTTGGTGCCAGCTTCTTGTTGAGGCAGGTTAATGAAGAGTTTGTGGTTTTTCCTCTCATTAGGAATGCATTTTGGCATTGACAACGCTTCACTGATCATTATGATTCCATGTGTTGCTGTTGATTAGACTTTTCTACATGGACTTTCCCAGCGAGATTGCTTTCCCTTGGTTGAGTACTAGTTAAGCATTCACTTAAAGGCCTCCCTGGAAAGTCCTTTTCTTGCTGGAATGCAGGACAAGCTCCCTCTGTGTTCCTGTTGACTTTTTTTCACAGTTAACATTACTCATCACAGCTGAAGACTGAATAACAATAGATGGGAAGTGGTTTCCACATTTTTCCATAGAACGTAACCCCAACTGACTTGTATGATGGAAGAATTAAATGAATTTATGGCAGTCATTAGAGGTGGGCTAGGTACTATAGAACATATTAAATCTGGCAGTCCTTTTCTAGTATATCGTGTTTGTTAATATTTGTTAATATAATTTGTTCAAATAATTTAGAAATGCAATCTGACAGAAATGAAATTAAGAAAACGCAACTTTTTGGCCAGTTGTAGTGGCTCACGCCTGTAATCCCAACACATTGGGAGACTAGGGCAAGAGGATTGCTTGAGGCCAGGAGTTTGAGACCAGACAGAGTAACAGAGTGAGACCCCCATCTCTACAAACACTTTTTAAAAATATTAGCAGGGTGTGGTGGGGCACACCTATAGTTTCAGCATTCTATCAGGAAAGTGAGGTGGATCACTTGGGCCCAAGAGGTCCAGGCTGCAGTGACCTATGAATGCACCACTGCATTCCAGCTTGGGTGACAGAGGACACCCTGTCAGAAAGAAAAGAAAAAAAGAAAAGAAAGAAAGAAAGAAAGGAAGGAACGCTAATTATTTGTTTATTCATAAATAAGCTTATTTTAAAACATTCCAAAGTTTTTAACTTTCATTTTAGTTTCAAGAGTACATGTGCAAGTTTGTTAAATAGGTAAATTTGTGTCACAGGGATTCGTTGTACAGATTATCTCATCACCCAGCTACAAAGCCTACTCCCCAATAGTTATTTTTCTGCTCCTCTCCCTCCCCGACGCTCCACCCCTCAAGTGGGCCCCAGTGCCTGTTGTTTCCCTATTTGTTTCCATGAATTCTCATCATTTAGCTCCCACTAATGTGGTATTTGGGAAAACCCAACTTTTGAAAGATCTTTAGTCTGCTAATCATGAATGGCCAACATAATTACAGGCATGCCAACGTTTGTGACACTGTGACACTTTCCCTGCCATTCTTAGTTAAAACTGATCTTTTGTTCCAAAAATTTTTGCTACCAACAATAGCCTGTCCTTTATAGTTCTTTTATACTTTTGTGTCTTCTCTCTAACTAACTCTTTCAGCATTCCATCCATTTCCCTTTCTCCTCCCTCTTACTCCTAACCCACATTCCCCTCTTTATTTTAATTTTAACCTGTGCCCCTTCAAGTGTACTCCAGCTTTTTTTTTTTAAATAATTTCAAGTGATACTTTGACTTTTGACTGCATATGGAAGCGTAAGTAACATGTCCTTTCATTTTTGGATAATGAGTTTCCTGATTAATTACAGCTCAGGAGTAAAATGACTGATTACTATTTAATTCATTTTGTGCTTTTTTACAATAAAGTAAAGACAGAAGCCCCAAATTCAGGAACAGAGAAAATACTTTAATCGCTATCACATTTTTTTTAAGTCTAGTCAATTAGAAAAGTCAAATCTTTCCTCACAGCCAAGCACATTTAAAAAAATCTTCTCTGGTAATAAACTTGAAGTTTTAAATAATTCTACAATTATAAATATTTTGTGTATTTTGCAAATATGGCATAACCTGTTGGCATAAAATTCCATTGTTCCAGAAAATATCGGTAATAAAATTATTGAAAAGTTAAAGATCTTCGTTTCTTATTTCGAAGCGTTTGGGAGACATTTCAGAAACGGATGGGAAATGTTAAATTCTGCATGCCTGCTTAAGTTTCCATCCACACCGACTAGATGTAAACGAGTGTCACCAAAAGTACACCACAGGCACCCACACAGATTCCTTCCACAAGGGATCCACAAAGTTTAGATGTGAAATATACCTAAAGGTTCCTAGCCGTCTTTCATCCCTCCCTCCGTGAAACAGAGAGACAGATGTGTCTTAAGGCAGAGATGGAACGTGGGCGGGGGGTGGGGGAGGTGGGAGACGACGGCTTAGGACAGGGCAGGATTGTGGATTGTTTCTGCCGCCTTGGTTGCCCATACTGGGCATCTCTATAGGCGCGTCGGCTCCCTCCACCCCTGCTGAGATGATGCATTACGAAAACATTCGCTCTCCCCGGGACGCCTCTCGGCGGTTCAGAGCAGGGAAAATGTTGCCTCAGGTTTAAAATAATCTGCCCAAGCACCCCAGCGCGGGAGAAACGTTCTCACTCGCTCTCTGCTCGCTGCGGGCGCTCCCCGCCCTCTGCTGCCAGAACCTTGGGGATGTGCCTAAACCCGGCGCAGCGCACGTCCGGGCCAACCACTAGCAGAACAAACCCTTGGCGGGCGGCCAGGAGGCTCCCTCCCAGCCACCGCCCCCCCGCCAGCGCCTTTTTTTTCCCCCATACAATACAAGATCTTCCTTCCTCAGTTCCCTTAAATCACAGCCCAGGGAAACCTCCTCAGAGCTTTCATCCAGCCACGGGCCAGCATGTCTGGGGGCAAATACGTAGACTCGGAGGTAGGCATCGGTGGGGGCGCGCCGGCCCGGGCGCGCGGGGAGTGTCCGCTTCTGCTATCTGCCTCTCCAAATATCCCGACTGCTGCCCTGGCCCCAGCCCTCTCTCCACTTCGGAGCACTCCTCTGGCGTTGGCACCGCTGAGGAATGGGCCTGGGCGGGGAAGTGAAGAGAAGCCAGGAATGTTTTATGTTTTCCTAGTGAGGAGGGGGCCCAGGGATCCCCTGAGCTAGGAGGACACGGAAAAGGGGATTGGGGTCCTGAGATTGGGTCTGTTGGGCCCAGGACGCGTTTACTGGATGGGTCTAGGATGCTCCCTTGTCGCGGGACCCCCGCGGTCCGGCCCTGCCTGCTGGGGGTTCGAAGAAGTGGAGTGCAGGGTGCAGGTGTCATTTACCCGAGTCCTGGGGACAGTCCCCGGGACTCCCCGCGAGGCGCCCAGACCGGCAGGTCCCGGAGGCAGCGCGCGGTGTGTTTGCACTTTCTAAAGTTCTTGAACCATCTCAAGAACTCCTTCTGCATCTTGGCGTCTGGCAGGGGTGTTCTGAGAGGGGTGGGCCTCCCCTCCCCAAACTGCCACCATCACTTCCAACGCCCTCCACGCGCTGGAGCTCTGCCCGAGTGTGGAAACCTCGTCTTCCAACACGCAGCTGCCCTTCAGCCACCCGCCTGCAGCCTGGGAGTGCCCTGAGGGTGGGTCGGGGGAGCTGCGCAGGTGAGACTGAGTTCTAGGACGTTTAGGGGGTCTGGCGCCTGGCTCCGCCAGAAATGGGGACTTTCGGGATTGTGATCATCACGGCTGATTGAGGAGGGACAGCCGTGGAGGGACAAGAGAGGGCCGAGGCAGGGTGGGGGGCGCGGGCAGGTGCGAGGGGGACGCGGCCAAGAAGCAGCGATAAAGGGAACATTCCGCGGGTCGGGCGGCTGCTGTTGGATCCTAGATAAAGCTGGAAGGGATTACCAGGGCAGGGGTGATAGGCGCCGGGGACCGGAACGCGAAACAGGTGAAGCGCTCGGGGCGAGAGCGGCGCGGCTTAGGGAGTCCGGGAGAAGCCTGTGGCTGCCCCCTCGCCGCCGGGGTCCTGCGGGTCCTGCGGGTCCTGCGTGCTGAGCCGGGGCGTGCGCGGGCGGGGTCCTGCGGACCGCGCGGCGGGGCCTGCCCTGACCCCTGGCGGCGGGCGGGGGAGGCAGGCGCGCCCCGCGGAGTACGGAGGGGTGTGGTGTCGTCTGCGAGATCCTCTTAAAAAGCTGGCTGCGCGCAGGCGGTTTCTGTGCACCGAGCCGTAGCTGTCGGAGCGGTTAGTTCGATTTCGAGCTCGAGGTTTCCCCCGCCGCCAGGCTGACTTCTGATCGCTTGTTTTTCTTTTTGCATTTTTCCTCCCACCGCCGCTGCGGCTCTCCCCCTCCTGGCCGTCCGCTCTCCGCCCTCTGCAGGGACATCTCTACACCGTTCCCATCCGGGAACAGGGCAACATCTACAAGCCCAACAACAAGGCCATGGCAGACGAGCTGAGCGAGAAGCAAGTGTACGACGCGCACACCAAGGAGATCGACCTGGTCAACCGCGACCCTAAACACCTCAACGATGACGTGGTCAAGGTAAGCCAAGGGGACCAACAAACAGGGAAGGGCTGGGACAGCTCTCCTCTGGCAGTTAGCCCGTGCATCCTTCTTTAGCATTGCCGTGTACGCACACCCCACCCCGCCCCCTACACACACACACACACACACACACACACACACACACATACAGAGTTTTGTGGGTTTGATGTGTGGGAGCTCCCGCAGTCGGCAGAAACGTTACATCTCCCTTCCCCCATCTCCCCCCAATAGTTAGTTCAGCTGAAATTCAGCTAGAGTTTTGTAGAAGCTCCTACAACTACACTTTTATCCTAGCAAATGAACCTATTGACCTCAGCAACAGACTGCCCATACTCCTTGGGACGGTGAGATGGTTCCTATCCATTCCCAGGTTGAAAGTCTAGTGACCGGCCCCCACTGCACGTGGCATTAAGACAGTAAGATAATTGTGTCAGGTCTTGTGCTGAGGATGAGTCAGAATACAAGATGGGCATGTTCCCCCAACTAAAACGATGGGAAGTGATTTTCTTAAAAATACTACAGTGGATGGAAATGCCTAGGACTAAAGACAAAATACGTACTTATTCATATACATATGAAAGTTACTTTAACTAGCCTAACAAGTCACTTGTGCACGACTAAGCAAATTTACAAAACCAAAAACAATGTATGCCTCTTGGTTTCTTCTATCTATGGACACCTGCACTTAGATGCGGAAAGCTGCTTCTTTAGTAGCTACCTGGGTCTGCCTTCCTTGAGCTAATGGCACATTCAGGTTGGAGCTCCTTTTCATACTTTCAGGACGTGCTTGGTGAGATTAAATATAAATGGACTGGGTTATTGACCAGACTTAGATCTGACTCAGTGGTCAGTTTTAAATTATCATTGTTATTCGATTTTGACCCTTTTAGCCAATCTAGTGGGAGGAATTTATTGCCTAAACACATCTGGATTGGGATATCATGGGCTAGAGCCATCCTTGGCAGAGGGTTTTCTCTGAGAAATGGAGGGCTAAGGAAAAATCCTGGCTCAGGGATTGCAGTGTGAAGATATACTCCTATACAACCCCCAGCAATCAATGAGGTGGATGAGCAATTTCCACCCACCACGCCTGCTATCTATGGATGGGAGTAGCTGTAGTTCACAAACTGTTTACATTCATGAATAATATATTTCAAAAGGGGAAACAGTTTAATCTGTAACTGGAAGGAAAAAAAAACTGTCAGAATTGACTCTCTTGGCTTCCTGGAGTAGGAAAAAGGAAAATTGGAGCATTTGCAGCTTTTTTTGACTAGCTGGATTATGGAATATTTAAAAGCAACAGCAACAAAAGTACCTTATAAACTAGAAAATAGAATTGCTAAAAAAACTATTTACTAAAAACATTACCTTAAAGGGAGAGGATATTTGTGTTTTCCCTCACCCCCACCCTTCTCATGTAGCTTTAACAAGAAGGAGAGTTGCCAGGAAAAGAGGCAGATTTCAGAGAGGGCTGGCTTCACTGGATCCTCCCTGTTGTTCCACTGCACTGTGGGTGAGATTCCCTGGAGCAAGCGAACCTCCCGGGATGAGTCAGAGAGGCCAACAGTGTGGATGTGGGTCTCCACACATAGCATGACTAAGTTGAGAAAGAAAGGCCCCACTGGGAAAAGAGACTTCAACACAGATGGAAAAAAGCATAACAGGCTTGGAGGAAATAGCAGTTTACAAAACAGCGTTTCAAAGAGCAAGTATGGGGATCCTCAAATTAAAGAAATTAAAAGAAAAAGCTAGAGCAAGCTCCTGATAGCCTAAAGAAACGAAACCCTGACTACTTGCTCATAGAACTGTGAGCAAAACAAGACAGTCAAACCAAAAAATCCACCTAGGAAAGAATTTGGCAGTCTCACTCAGATGCCTGGCCTAGAGGGGACTTCAGAGAATGCCCTACAGAGAGACACCAAGACTACAAATGCAAATTCTGCCCAAAGAGTGCCTGGCTGATGAACAGGGGCCTATCTACATCTTATGGAGACTCCTATTTTATAAATATGTATCCTCAAGTCCAAGCACAAACAAAATAACAGAAACAGGGATGATTCTCTCCCAGTTTCCATGACAGTAAATAATAAATTTCCCTAAATTTTACTTTTGACAACATAGACTCTTTTTATTTTTTATTTTTATTTTTATTTATTTATGTTTTTTTTTTGAGATTCAGTCTCACTCTGTCACCCAGGCTGGAGTGCAGTGGCATGATCTCAGATCACTGCAACCTCTACATCCCAGGTTCAAGCAATTCTTCTGTCTCAGCCTCCCGAGTAGCTGGGACTACAGGTGCATGCCACAATGCCGGGTTAATATTTGTATTTTTAGTAGAGACGGGGTTTCACCATGTTGGCCAGGCTGGTCTTGAACTCCTGACCTCAAGTGATCCACTGGTCTTGGCCTCCCAAAGTGTTGGGATTACAGGTGTGAGCCACTATACCTGGCCAACAACATAGACTTCTTAAAAAAATCATGACAATAATTTTGGGTGCTTCTTAAAAGCACCCAAAGCTTTACTGCTAATGCATGCTAGCTTAAAACTTCACATAATAAGAAAGAAACAGTGGCCAATGGAATCAAGTAAGGAAAAGTTGGTCCTAAAAGCAAGCAGCCCTGTAAAAGCTGCTCTGTCCAATATGGTAATCACTAGCCATTTGTGTTTCCATTTAAATTTCAAGTAATTAATATGAAGTAAAATTTAAAATTCAGTTCCTTAGTCACACTAGCCACATTGTGAGTGTGCAACAGGTAAAGCTAGTGGCACAGACATAGAACATTTCCATCAGCACAGAAATCTCTATTGGACAGTACCAGATTAGGGTGTTCTCTGCATTGTAAAAGCATCCCTTTGCCAAGTTAAAGAAAACAACAACAAAACTCTAGAGAAGAAATGAAACCCCAGTTTCATTTCTGGAGAGGAAAGAAAACTCACGTGTGGCATGAATTTATATTTCAAGAAGGTGCAGCATTATCACCTATTTTACTAGTAATAATGACACACATTATAGTATACAATCCAGTTCCAATAAAATTAATTTCTCATTTTACTAAAAGCTTGCTGCTGCACATTATGAGACAATTTACCCAAATATAGACATTTACCCAAAAATATTAAGTAGCTTGTGAATACTTTTTAAAATTTCCTTTAATTAAAGTGGTCACAAACTCAAACCCTTCATTCTCCCTCTGAGATTTCTGTGTCTTTTTTGTTCACATTGTTATTCACATGTTTATTATGTACTTATTTTGATTTTCTAGATAAATAAAATGGCTTCAAATCTATAATTCTGATAAAATTAGCCATCCATTAATTTATTTATTAAACCCACGCAATATGCTAGATTAGATGCTTTGCTATGTAATTCCTACAATAAATCCTAGCAATCACAAAGAAGATTACAGTTAGTGAGACAACATGCACACAGGTAAAAAGTGTTTTAAAAAAATACATACACACAACCAAAATAGTAAGTCACTGCTACATGGAAACCGATTGGTCCTTTTTTCTTTTTTTTTTTTTTTTTTTTTTGCCTTGACTGCCAGGAAGCAGTTTCAAATCTATAGCTGGATTTTAAGTTTCATTAATTCATGTTCCTTATTCTCTCCCACATATGGTTTTATATTTTCGCTTCCCCTTTTTAACTGACATACTGTCTTATGTAGTCTCTACTGTAAGCCTTCTCATCATTTTGGAAACAGACCAAATATAATATATATGATAAGAAATCAAAAGTAAATACAGTAGTGTTGAATATTGCATAACAAAAAGGTTTTTAGATAGGGAATGGTATCAATATGAAGTGTTAGAGAGACCCAGCCATGGAAAGGATAGCAGGGTCAGAGAAGGAGGATGTATTGCAGATGGTTTAATGGAGAATGGTATGAAGGAGGTGCAGTTTGAATTGGGTCATGGAGGACAGATGATTGCAAATAGCTGGGGCAAAAGCACAGGAAGGCCTTCTAAATGAGCCAGGCATGGAGACAAGAATGTCTCCCACAGGGGAGTTTTAGTAGCTCAGTCAGACTGGGATTTGAGATTTCATGTGGCAGAGTGGTAGGTGATAAAGGTGAAAAGACTGATCATAGTAAAATGCAGAGTCTCTAAATCCAGCACTCATGGTAAGTTTGGACATCATCATGTCAGCAGTGGGCAGCCATAAATGACTGCAAGCATCGGTGTGGTATAATGAAGGTGACATTTTTGTAAAATGACTCTGGTGAAGGTACAGAAGCTAATGAAAAGTAGCCAGTCTAGTTGAGCAGAAAAGAGTTCAGATGCAATTGCATCATGGTCCAGATGTGAAATGAAGACAATGCGAAGTGGCATTGGGGATTGAACCGTACATGCATAAAATGACAGAATTTTAGAATTGGAAGGGATCATCATGGTTACCAGGCTGACCTCCAATTCCTCTTTTGTAATATTAATAGAAATTAAGGGCTAACAAGTTTAAAATGTTATCCATCTTTTTACATAGTTACTGCCCAAAATGAATATTTTGAAATGTATCATTAAGGAAGAATAGATACGATTATGTGATTCACCACGGACTATTGTCATGAGAGGAAAAATGTGTTTAGATGATTCTGTTAGCACTGAGACAAATCAGGACATCTGAAAGGAGGTCTTTGTTGAAAAACAGAAATATGCATTCATAACTTGCTTTTCTAAAATTGGAATGTAATGATTCTTAAATATGCACAGACACAAATTTTTCTTTAACAGTCAAGAAAATGCACGCACATGATAATCAGATCAGTTTTGGTTTTAATACAATGGTTTAATGCCTCCGTGATCCCTTTCAACTAGAAAGCATTCTAGAGCAATTGGTGATTAATATCAGTATAACAGTCATTTATAAAATTATTATTTATTTGATATACATCTAACCAAAGCATAAGATTTAAAAGATCAGATGGTCTTGGCACCATGTCAATATCTTTTTCTGTTGGTATTAGTATTAGTTTTGCTTGTGTGTTTGTTCAGGAGATAGCTTCACAAGTTGGTGATTGATATTCTACCATGTATGAAGTCATGCATGGAATTCAGAATCCTCAGCTTGTAAAATTGCATTATGATCATCTTTAGTGGGAAATTGTTCTCAGAATACTGAGCAAAGGATGATACTAAAATGGCAGCTATTATTCATTCTTAAGCATATGAAATGCTTTCAAGTTCAACCCAAAATTATATACATTTTAAATGCTTACTAAAAGAGTCTTTTCCCTCCTCTATCTATTAACTGCAATCAAAAAACTTCGGTTTTAACTGAATATGATTTCATATTATTTATTAAAATTTAAGGCAAGGTGCACCAAGTACCCTTGAATTATGAAAAGCTTCATGATGTAGGATATTCTTTCAATTAACGGCAGGGTTGGCTACACTTTTAAGGGGTTGAAAGTAGGAACAGCTGCAATAGTGAGCAGCATCTGGAAAGTCCAGTAATTTGAAAAACCACCTGTTTATGTATCCGGCCCACTAAAGTCCATAAAATAACAGACACTTTCATATTCCAAATGAAACTGCTTTTTAGTTTGCCCTACTTTTAAAGATAATTCTCTGTGATGGAATGACCAGAAACAGCTGGTCTCTAGGAGGACAGGGCTATGTGCGCTCACCTGTGGGGTTGGAACTTCCATGATCCCCCTGGCTGTGGGGAAAGTTGAGGTCTGCTGTCTTCATACAAAGATGGTTTATCCCAAGATACACACACTCTTCTTCCACACCCTGGAGACCTTGCATATTTATTATCTTCTTTACCCTAATCTTAGGCCCTAGAGAAAAAGATTTGCAAACTACACTTGTTTTAAAACAACTTTCTAAAAAAGACACTCTCAGCCCCTAGAAATTGTGCCTAACACATAGATGCTCAGAGGCAACCTGTTGTAGTGAAAGAGGATTGTGCCAAGATTAGAAAACATATATTTGCAACTTTTGTAACTTTCTTCTCTAAAACTTGAATGTGCTGATTCTAAAGTAGAGACTGACACAAAATTCTTTTTCTTTAGCAGTCAGGAAAAGGCATGCATGAAGTAATCAGATCAGGTGTGATTTCAGCATAATGGCCTAATGCTTTCATGATCTCTTTCAACTAGAAAGCGTTCTAGTCCCACTGGACACCAAGGAGGAAGAAGGGATCGAAAATATTAAGCCCATAGATTTATCTTCCTCAGTAGTCCATGAGATTTGAGCTTATACATAGGGAGCAAAATTGTTGTCTAAAAGCAGTTAATAAATGCCCCAAAAAGGCCAGGCGCAGTGACTCACTCCTGTAATCCCAGCACTTTGGGAGGTCAAGATGGGTGGATCATGAGGTTAGGAGAGCAAGATCATCCTGGCCAACATGGTGAAACCCCATCTCTATGCAAAATACAAAAATTAGCTCGGTGTGGTAGCACGTGTTTGTAATCCCAGCTACTCGGGAAGCTGAGGCAGGAGAATGGCTTGAACCTGGGAGGCCAAGATTGCGCCACTGCACTCCAGCCTGGTGACAGAGCGAGACTCCGTCTCAAAAAATAAAATAAAATAAAATAAAATAAAATGAACGCCCCAGAAATATTTTGGGCAAACTATTTAGTGTTTCTTTGCTTTATTTATTTATTTATTTATTTTGAGAGAAAATCTTGCTCTGTTGTCCCGGCTGGAGTGCAATGGCACAATCATGGCTCACTGTAGCCTCAACCTCCTGGGCTCAAGCGACTCCTGAGTAACTGGGACCACAGGGATATGCCACAATTCCCGGCTAATTGTTTTAGCCAGGATATAAATGCTGCCCACATAGAGTTTGTAGCTATCTCCTTGACTTTCTTTATGCAGATTCCTTCACAAACTTTTGATGGATTCCTTTACCAAATTCTACTGTCTGTTAAAATCTTCTATCTTTTTATCTTTGGTCCAAACAACACGTCATTTATAAATTTTCAAATTGTTTCTGGGCAAATAAGGCAAAATAGGAATATATATTTTTAGGCAATTTGCTTCTGTTTTGGTCTCATAAAAAATTGTAATTAAATTGTAGAAAATATTTCAATTCCTCTCTAATATCCTCTCCTCACATACTGGCTCTCAACTTCTAATCCTCCAATTGAAACATTGATTGGGAGGCCAAGGCAGGCGGATCACCTGAGGTCAGGAGTTTGAGACCAGCCTGGCCAACATGGTGAAACCCTGTCTCTACTAAAAATACGAAAGATTAGCTGGGCATGGTGGCATGCACCTGTAGTCCCAGCTACTTTGGTGGCTGAGGCACGAGAATCACTTGAACCTGGGAGGCAGAAGTTATGGTGTGCCAAGATCGTGCCACTGCACTCCAGCCTGGGCGACAGAGTGAGACTCCATCACGAAAAAAATAAAAATAAAAATTGAAATTTGCAGCCTTTTTAAAACCCCATAACCTCCTTATAAACCCAAAAGCACTATCAAATTTGGCTAGGTGTCAAAAGAATCAGAGGAATGTTTACAAATACAGATGCCTGGGCCCACCTCAGATGTGTATATATATATATATATATACACTCTATTTTTTTCAGCCTCCCAAGTAGCTGGGACTACAGGCGCCCACCACCACGGCCGGCTAATTTTTTCTATTTTCTAGTAGAGACGGAGTGTCACCGTGTTAGCCAGGATGGTCTCAATCTCCTGACCTTGTGATCCACTCGCCTCGGCCTCCCAAAGTGCTGGGATTACAGGCATGAGCGTCTGCGCCCAGCTCAGGTATATTAAATTAGAATATCTAGGGGTGGAGCCTAAGTGTCTGTATTTTTCAGAGTTTCAAATGATCATTTTTCAAATGATTACACTGTGAAGTCAGATTTAGAAATGACTGTGCCCAAGGTTGGCTTAAAGATATACACCCTGGTTGATTCTACCTGAAGAGAGCAAATAAGATACACAGCAAAGTTGTAGATGTTTGTCCTGCCAGTAGAATACTTGCGGGTTAGGCCATTTAAAACCCTGCCAGAGAGTTTTGAAACACCATGGAGGGCTCCCAAATCAACTCGCTCAATGGTTCTCCATCCGTTCAAGCTACTTGGGCTTAAAGCCAACTGCAAGCTTAGAGCCTTAGAGTGACCTAGGAATGGGGTGACCATATGTTCTAGGTTGTCTCATATAGACTAGCCAGCACTACTCAGCCCCAAGTAATAGCATCCAGGCATGCTCAGAAGTGTCCCATTTGGAAGAAAAAAGCAATATTGTCACAAATGAATTGGCAATGGCCTATCTCTGATTCCTATACCTGGAATATACTGGAAGTCCCTACTCACACTATTTTCTAGCAGAATAGGCAAAATTTCTACATTCCAGGCATGTCAGGCCTTTCCCTGATTCCTTTCTCTAATGTCACCCGTCTGCTGCCTTTTATCACAGCCATTAAACTGTACCCTAACTTAAAAGAGGACCCCTTATGTTCCAATCTACTCAACCCTCAGACCTTTCTTTCTCTGAAACACAGGGTTAATGAGACTGACATCCTTCCATCACATATTTTCTCAGCTACTCAGTAAAAGATGTAAATGTTTAAAATAGTTTAAACTATTTTTCGGTTAGTCCAGGAAACATAAAATGGCATGCTTGCACATAAACCATTGTTTAGGGTGGGGGAAGTGTTTTTAATTTTGCCTTAAAGGAAATCTGCATGATCCACAGGCTATGCAACTACCAAGGGAATTAGTTGGTAGAACAGAATTACACCTGCACAGAATACATATTTCCTGCCTTTCATTGGAACTATGTTGATGTTTCAGATATGAAATGTATCTTGTTTTCTTTATTGAACCTCGAGAAGATGTCTCTTGTTGGTCATTATTTCATGGCAGGGGAAGTACATATTCCTAAAGACACAACCGAGTCTCCCTTTAACCGTCATTAGTTGTGCTGGCCATTAAGAACCAGATGCTTTTCCTTTCAAAGAGACTTAAGTTTTGATGTTGTACATATGTGCTTAATATTCTTTCTCATAGCAATTTAAAGGCGACATTTTAAAAAGCTGCATTCAGTGTGTAAACTTCTCCTGATCCCAGCAAGGATGTTGCGATGATTTTATGTAAAAAGGTAAGCTGTGTCTAGATATGGCAGTGGGTCATCTCATGCATGGTGCAGATGTCAAACACAATTACGTTTTCTTATTTGCGATGACTAACAAAAAGAAGCTGAGCCCAAGCAGTGAGAAAGCAGGAGATTGAGAGGGCAAGAAGCAAAGGAAAAAAAGTAACATGAGCACCCTTCTCCCTGTCCTGCCACCTGCTCCATGCTGGACTGGGCTGCGATATCTCATATCCCAGCTCCACAACTCCCAACAACCGTTTCTGTGCATGGTGCTTCCATGTGTGATGACCCAATCAGGCTCAGGCATGGACTGAGTAGTTACATTATAGCCCTTGTCCCCAAAGAGTTTAGGGCTTAGTGGGGAAACAGACATGTAAACAAACCCGAGTGAGGTCATGTAATCAAAGGACAGGCCACAGTCAACCACAAAGAAGAGAGTTCTCAGCGGTCTCCAAAGCTGAACATATGTTCACCAGGAACAGGGTCCCAGCAGAGGGAGCAGCAGGATCAACCAAAGCCTTGAGGGGTCCTGGCCTGTTCTGGGCACCAGTAGTGAATCGATGTGGCCAGAGCCAGGGGTACTAGCAGAAGCCAGATCAGCAGGGCCCTCCTTGTCCAGCAAAGGCATTTGTCTCTTTGTAGGCCATAGCAACCCACAGAGGGCTTTTTAGGCCAGAAAAAAAGCCATTAAAAGGGGAGTCATGTCTCTTGTTGGTCATTATTTCATGGCAGGGGAACTACATATTCCTAAAGACACAACCATTTCCTCTTAATCGTCATTAGCTGTGCTGGCAATTAAAAAACCAAAAGTTTTTACTTTCAAGAAGACTTAAATAACTTTTGAGGGTGTACATATGTGCTTAATATTCTGTCTCACAGCAATTTAAAAGTGAAGTTTTGAAAAGCTGCATTCTGCACTTATCAGAACCATATCTGATGAGATATCCCCTTTAAAGGGCTCTCGGTGCAATGGGGCAAACCAAGGGGGTATGTGAAAGTGGGAGTGAGACAGGAGATGGGGTGCTTCTTCCAGCACTTCCTGTAGGCTGACTGGGTGACAAAGTTCATTCTACTGACACCTCCAATGGCCCTATGAGATGGGTACTATTATTATTATCACCATCATATTCCTTTTGCAGATAAGGAAACTCAGGCTTAGCAGATTGCCAGAATAACACAGGCAGGAAGTGGTAGAGTTAGGGTTTGAACCCAGGTAGTGAAACTCCAAAGCCCGGATTCTTAACCACTGTCCTCCGGTGCCTCTCTGTAAGAAGTCATGATCCCAGAAGCCACTGGTGTGGCCACAGTATGGAAAGAGATGACAGTGTCCTCACACTAGGTGAGCAGCTTATGGCGATTCCAGACATGATCTCTGTTGGGAGTGACAGGTCTGAGTTTCTAGGATCAGACCCTAGATCTTGGCAGGTGGTTTGAGGAAGGAGAAGGACCAATGTAAAACCCCAGGCTTCAAGGAATGTGGATGCTGGGCAGGGAGGATTAAGCCCCAAAGACAAGAAATGGGGTACAAAGGGCAGGTGTGGCCAGAGAAGAACTAGAGTAGAACTTCCAGTGACTAGAAATAAAACCAGGCACGTTGTGGTGGTGGCTAATGTTGAATCGCTTAAGTCTTTAAAGTGCCCCTGATCACCCAAGTTGGCCACAGCTCCTGGGGTGGGGCTGATCCTGTCTGGATATACGGGGAGGGGTAAGCCCGAGGAAAAAAAGCAGGTCCTGACAGGTACTTTGCACTAAACAGCTCCTTTTAAGGTTCTCAATTTGCCTGCTCAATTTCTACAGACATTTGTGGGACCACCCCAATACATTGTAAAAGCAGGAAACAATTGAGAAAAACCTGAGTTTCACGTTGGTAGGAGAAATGCCTATGGAATATGGCAAATCATTTCTCTGAGACTTCCTCCCTAGTAATTACATATTTGTTCTCAAAAACAAATGCCAGAAGGAAGAAACAGATTTAATAGTGCATTTTACAAGGCATCATTAATCTCTAAGAAGAACAATTAAAATGTCTCAGCAATCGTGGTTCACTGTATATCTTTTCTATCTTCTTAGAGGTAATATATGGCTGGAAATGGGCATACCAAAATATGTCAAGGAAGTGGAATTGCGTTCATTAGATTTCACCACTGATTATTTTGGTTAGCTTCACAGATCTCTCTTCCTTGCTTGTTCTTGAGAGTGAGGTTTTTTAGTAGGAAGAGAATTGTCTAAAACAGTTAATAACCACAAATTCACCAAACTATTTTAGGTAAGTCCCTCTATTTCTCTAGGTCTAAAGCTAGGAATAGGAGTCATCTATGTACTCATATATGACTGTCATATATGTCTCATATAATGTACTGTCCCAGAAAGGGCATTGTATTAGTCTGTTTTCACGCTGCTGATAAAGACGTATCCAGGATTGGGTGATGTATTTAAAAAAAGAGGTTTAATGGACTCACAGTTCCACATGCCTGGGGAGGCTTCACAGTCATGGAGGAAGGTGAAAGGCACATCTTACATGGTGGCAGATAAGAGAGAATTGAGAGCCAAGCAAAAGGGGAAACCCCTTATAAAAGCATCAGATTTCGTGGGACTTACCACTACCACAAGAACAGTATGGGGGAAACCGCCATCATGATTCAATTATCTCCCACAAAATGGGAAAATTATGGGAACTGCAATTCAAGATGAGATTTGGGTGGGGACACAGCCAAACCATATCAGGCGTTCAACCAATATTTGGGAAGCACCAGCCCTGCACCAGGCACGGAGCACGTCATGAGTCCTACCGCACCACAGCCTGCCTGACAGACCTCAGTCAACCGCTGGAGCTTGCCTCTGACATCTGGGCCTCCTCAGAATCAGCCATCTCTTCTCCTTGCCCCCGCCATCCTTTGTTTTTATCTCTGTTGTGGCATTCATCAAAGCCTTCCAACCATTCTGTGTCACTGTCCTTCAGTGTCCTCTCTCCTCTCCCTTCCTTCTTGCCCCACTTTGTGCCTGTGTCCTTCAAGCAGAGCAATGGCACCCTCACCTCTGTGGCTGCCCAGTGCCCCATGCAGAGTCAGACATCAGAAAATAGATGCTGAATTCAGTTGACACTCTGAAGTTCTTTTTAAAGTACGTTAATGTGTGCTTTGAATGAAAAGACACTGGGATTACATTATTGAGTGTCTTTCTTCCTTTGCCACTTTTGTCCCTATTGGCCATATTTGAAAACCTTGTTGGAAAAAAAAAATTCAAGAACTTAATAAATAAATTCAAAAACATTTAGTCTATTTACTTAGGTGAAGAGAAAACTCATTCTAATATGTGTGTATATTTAAAATATTTGTTATTTAGACTTTTTTTTAGGAGGACACAAATACATCTCTCCTAAACCTTCCAGTAAGCAAGCTGTGGCATCCAGATGATCTCCTGGGGTCATGGAGGATAAGGCTAATCTCCTAGGTGTCTGGCAGACAGGACAGGCAAATTCCCAGAATGCCAAAATATACCATCAGCTGCTGTTTGGCATTGCCCTTACGTCCAGAGTGTCGAGGCTGGGGGCTGGGTCTCTGGCTACAGGAGAACTCCCCTGGCAAGGGAGGGGTGAAAGGACTGCCTGTTGAAACCCCCATCTATCCCCGCACCCTGGCAAGATTGAGAGGAATGACTAGATCAGGGAAAGGCCTGAAAGAAAAATCCAAAACATCCTATCCCTGGACGAGGCCACAGCTTTGAGAAACCAAAGTCTCTGCTTCCTTCTCTTTGGCTTTACTACTTCTAGATGCAAATACACAGAGCTCTGAGATTTCGTGTGCTGGGAGGTGATAACTGTTAACCCACTATTCCAATAGCACAGAAATTTCTCTTTGCCTCAGAAGTGGTTTCTCATAGATCTCAGATCTCTTTTCAGGAAAAAGAAAAAACAACAACAATAACAACACATTAATGACTCTGAAAGAGTCAGACACCATTAATTCCATTATTGGTGTCTGTGCCAAGTGGAATGAACGTCAGGTCTTTTCCCAGATATGTTTCCTTCTTTTGCCTCCTATAATAAGAGATGATTTTACTGTAATAATATAAGACTCATCAATTTGACCCCAAATAGCTTTCCTGTCAACAGGCTAAGTATAAAATACCAGGATTGTTATTCAGTTGAGAATAGATAGAACTAGGAAGTAGCCTTCAAAAGAGTGATGAGATGCATTGTGGATTTGGGGTGTAACTTGGTATCTAACATACAGCCAGAATCACAGTCATAGCACACTTAATATTTTATCAGAAACTTGCATGAACAAGTTAAGAGGACTCTCAACTTAAAAATGACACCAATTGCAATGACCTTGTTAACATTTGTGATAAAAATAATAGCAAAGGGACTTAGACAAATTACAATAGCCCATAAAAATAAGATAAAGTTTAATACAAAGTAAGATGATGTTAAAAGACTTGAAATAAAACAGATATATTAAGTAGGCAACAAATAGGTAAGCATATAAAAATAAGAAGATGCCACGATAGACTTGTCATTTTTGTGGGAGCCTGTGATGTGGAAAAGCAAGATGCCTGGTGAGTATAATGGATATGGAAACCCCCCTTGTAATAATTCCACAGCTCCGAGGGGCAAAGGTCTCCAGGTTGAGTCAATATTGTAAACACACCCATAGATGAATCCACATGCTATACCTCCTTGAGTAAGTGGGGACTCACACTAGGTCTGTCAGTTGTTCCAGAAAATTAAGCATCTAAATAATTTAATGATAATATAAAAGAAGCACAATGAAATACTTAAAGGAATGTCACATACGAGATTCTCTACCTCTTCTGCTATTGGTCAGACTCATTCAGAATAGGCTCCTGCTTTGATCTTAAGAGGGAGGTAGAGATTCTGGAGAAGCCCTAGGGAAGAGCAAAAGGAAAGGAAAGGAATAAGGAGCCAAGAGGAAACCCCAGGTAAGCCTGAGGAGGGACTGTTTCGTGTAGGTGATTTATTGGAAGGGTTGGAAGGAAACATGGAATGACAATTACCTTTGGTTATTGTCAGGTTAGTATGAGACTTACAAGAAAAGCACTGCTCAGATGCAGTCACCATTCAAGATAAGAAATAAGAGGAAAGGCTAGCACACTTAGGTTTTTATTTAGAAAAGTGTTAGGTAGGCTGAGCACGGTGGCTCACTCCTGTAATCCCAGCACTTTGGGAGGCCAAGGTGGATAGATGGCTTGAGCCCAGAAGCTTGAGACCAGCCTGGACAACATGATGAAACCTCATCTCTACAAAAAAATGCAAAAATTAGCCAGGCATGGTGGCATGCACCTGTAGTCCCAGCTACTTGGGGGGCCGAGAGGTGGGAAGATTGCTTGAGCCCAGGAAGTCGAGGCTGCAGTGAGCCATGATTGTGCCACTGCATGCCAGCCTGGGCAACAGAGTGAGATCCTACCTCAGAAAAAAAAAAAAAAAGTATTAGGTGACATGAGAGAAGATCTTCCAAGTAATAAGAGTAGCTAATCCCAGGAATGTGTCACCAGAGGTTATTTTATAATAGTCGTGTGTTAAATTCCTTATTTGTCTATATAACTTCTCAAATCCTTCTGCCTCTACAGTTATAGTTTGGTGCATAACAGCCTTCACACACAGCCTCATGATTAAACATAGACATACATATGAACATTGTCCCGTATGCCAGCAGGATACCTGGTTTGTTTAGGGGCAAAAAGGAATTGATGTGGCGTTGTTTCAATCAGTGGTTGAAAATGCAAGTGGTAAACACTGAAAAATAGAACACTGCAAAATGCATGCATTGTATATACCAAAAGGTCAGCATGAAGCATTATCTGTATGGCAAGCCTGCCCATCCACTCCCTCCTACACATTGCATATTCACACAGTTTTGCAGCTTGTATAAACCCCTATTGTGATAGAAACTCATGAAAGAGTGTGGCCTCTGCGAAAGCTGGCTGTTCTGTGAATTTAGACCAGTGGTTCTTCACCCTGGCTGCAAATCATCTGGGGAACATTTAAAAACACTGTTTTAAACACCCCAGCCCTAGAAATTCTGATTTAATTGGTCTATGGTGGGGCCCAGAACTCTGTATTCTTTTTTTAAGGCTCTCGGGTGCTGCTAATGTATAGCTAAAATTGGGTCTGGTTTAGACTCTCAGAATTTCTTAATAATAAAACACTCTATCATGACAAGACTTTCAGGACCTTAAGGGCCACAGTGGGGTAGTTATCATTTCACTAGGTCCTCGTCTGGGGAGCTCCTTGACATTTTTACTGGAATATATTTTTCACTCAAATTTCTATTACAAAAAATTCTTTCTTGCACACTGCTTTAGCAACTGCATGAGATATACTTTGTACATAGCACAAATCTCATATCACTTATGTAATCCAGCTCTGTGGTTCCTTCCTTTCCTTTGCCTGTTTATTTTTAATTCTTCCCAAGAGGAAGCTTAGCCAGTTAGAACACCAGAGTATCATCCCCCTCCCCCTTTTCCCACCTGAGTTCATGGTTTAGACATACTAGGAATGAAGCTGACAACATGCACTAGTGTTTTTTGGGGGTTTTTTTGTTTGTTTTTTTGGTTTTTTTTGAGACGGAATCTCGCTCTGTCGCCCAGGCTGGAGTGCAGTGGTGCAATCTCGGCTCACTGTAAGCTCCGCCTCCCGGGTTCACGCCATTCTCCTGCCTCAGCCTCTCCGAGTAGCTGGGACTACAGGCGCCCGCCACCACGCCCGGCTAATTTTTTGTATTTTTAGTAGAGACGGGGTTTCACCGTGGTCTCGATCTCCTGACCTCGTGATCCGCCCGCCTCGGCCTCCCAAAGTGCTGGGATTACAAGCGTGAGCCACCACGCCCGGCCTAGTTTTTTTTTCCAACTCATGCAGCAAAATTCCCAAAGTGCCAGTGGCCACAGAGATCTTCACAGGGCCCAGGGACAGGCAGACATCATTCTTTCTCCAGCTCCTGGCACAGAAAAGAGACCTTAAGTTACTGAGAAGATACCAGTCCTCCTCAGAGCAGACAAGTAAACTGAGCCTCAGAATAAAGGACTGAATTCCAGTCCTTTCTTGAACATGGACCTCCAGGGTTATATTGGGCCTTGGAAAAGGCACTTACACTCTGGACAGTAGTTTCTTCATCTATAAAATCAAGAGGCAGAAGCAGACAATCTCTAAGTTGCCTTTTTTAATAAAATTCTGAGATTCCAGTTGACCAGTATTCATACAAGAGCTGAAGCCTGTAAGAGTGCAGAAAGCCCACACAAAGAGAGAGTGGAAGACCTCTCATCAGTAGTATTTTTATTACCCTCTTCCTAGGTTTTAACAGTCGGCATCCTCACTGTTAAAATACAGACTGTGGTATTTAATTAAATCATCTTTGAAATACTGCGCTATCAACAGATGGCATGCTGAATGCAAAAGGACCACAAATAAATATTTGGTACTGAAGAAGATCAAGAGCTGGAGTTCATTTCCCATTCTGATCTGGGCTCAGAACTCTGTGTTCTTCCCTCTGATCATCCTTGCCACCAAATTGGTTGTATGTGTTCTAAGATGGATCAGAAAATCAGTTCCAAAGTTGGCTACAAACTTTCAGGTTTTGGTTTTGTTTTGTTTTTTTGTTTTGTTTTGGCAACCAGCCAATTCATCTTAGTTCACATGACAGAGAAGTGCATAATTACTTGCAACTTTAGTTAGAGCAGTGGTCTTAAGAAGGTCTAGCTAAATAAAACGTGCTCAGACTTTCCGAGTGCTGACAGTTGTCAAATTCACCTAGTTCACATGGCCTCATTTCTGTCATTTTGTTTGTTTGTTTTTTAACAGCCCATCTGTGAGCAACAGGATCAGATGACTAAGAGCTACAGGGCAGAAGCACTATTACTTAGAGTCAAATTTTCCCATTACCCAGCTGTAAAGAGTTTGTTTCTCTCTGACCCATATAAAGTTTAGCATTTAGGCCCCTGCATGATTTTAATTCCATCACTTAACACCCAAGCCATATGATTCTAAAGTTAAACATGAAGGCGTTTGAATTCCAGACCACCTAAACATTCTTAAGGAAATCATCATCTCCATGGGCAGAGCTATGCCAAAATCTGTAGGTTTTAACTCAAATTTCATGATAAGCAAAAACTGAATTAATTTGTCTTCCATTTTGTTCACGTTTTGCCAAAATTATGCCTGCATTAGAATAAATAAATTCAATCAATGAATGCAATCACTAATTCTTATGCCAGATAATAACACATTCAGAATTCTCCTTTCCCTGGGAGATTTTATCAGGTTAGTGTTCTTGTAAACAGGAGAAAGAGAAAAATATAACTTAGTAAATAGCAGTATTCAGTATTTCATTCATCAATTCAACAAATATTAATTTACTACCTACTACATTCCAGGGAGCTTAGAGTCTAGTATCAGTAATAATAACCACACACACACGTACACACACACTCCATTAAATAAGGATGTGATAGGCTAGATGAAAAAAATAAATAAAAAGTCCAGGTGAGAAAAGAAGGTGGGGGCTAGAAAGAAGTCATTGAAGAAAAAACATTTAGGTTGAAACATTATGAATAACTCAAAGTGAGCCAAGTGCAGAGTGCTGAACGAGTGCTCCAGGCAAAATCAACAGCAAATGGGGAGTCCTTGATGTAGAAAAGGGTTTGAGGAATTGTCCTGCGAGAAATACTCAAGATTCCAGTCTGAATTCTAGAGCTTAGTGATTTAGAGAGGCAAGTATGAAAAGGACTTCCTCTCTTACCTTAAAAGTAAGTGGAAGGAAATCACCCTTCCTTGGTAATGATTCCTGAGTGAGCCTAAGAAGCCAGAGACCGTCTCTGTTTTATAGGCACTGTCCCCTTTTCAGTTACCCATGGCCAGCTCATTGACCTTGTCCTGGTCCTGTTTCCTCATTTCACTTACTCCACCCTCAAAACGTAGATGCTTCATAAATATTGGATAAATGAATGAATGAACTCACAAAGTCACAGTACAGCAAGGCAAAAGTGCCTGCAATAAATAAACAAGCATTCTAGGCTAGAAATATTTCTCAACTTCAAATTGTATCTTATTACATTGTATTCTGATTTTCTAGAATGGTAGTTCTCAGTCAAGGGAAAGTTTTTCTTCCCTTCCAGGGGATATTTGGCATTGTCTGGAAATAGATTTAGTTGTCATGATTTGGGGGATGCTTCTGGCTCAACTTGGGTAGAGAAGCAGGGATGCTTATAATCAACCTACAGTACACAGGACAGTACCCCCACCCACACTCCAGTAATGAAGAATCACTGGACCCAAAATGTTAATGGTGTCCAGGTAGAAAAACCCTGTTGTAGAGGTTGGGGACTGCGTCTTGACAGCCACATCATACAGCGTATCAAACAATTCTGTATAATGGGCTGTAATTATCCTTGCCTAGACTTTGCAAGAACCCTAGTGTGTATCTTTTTCCTCACTTGCCAAGCAATGTTCAAACCTGCAGAGATTTATTTCATTCATTTTCTGTGTGTTTAGTAAACAGACTAGAAGCACTGGAGGAAAAAATATTCCAGCAATGAGGTAAGATGAAAGCTATTAGTAACCCTAGTTTAACTTAGCTGAATAGAAGGAAACAACCTCTGCCGTGAGGAAGTGTACTGTAGAAACTGAAAAGACGCTAATGGTGTTTAAAAAGCTGTAGTTCAAACAAATGTGCACGCAGACCAATGGGTAGACTGAAAATGATGAAGACATTTCCATTTCTTTTGTCTTTGATAGAAAAGAAAGAGCTTTTATTTTCTTTAGTGTGGTAATCATTCAGATTTGTCCCATGACACACCCAGAAGGTTGAAGAATAACGAACTCCCAAGTGTAAACACAGAATTTAGCGAGGAATCCAGGCCTCTGGATGAATCCCTATAATTGCATGTTTGGATAAAATAAGATTTTCATACATTAAACAAGGCAGGATTTTTCTATCTGGGATGGAACTTTCAACACTTGGAGGGGTTGTGGTTATTTCTCCTCAAAGATGGCAAACATGAGTGCCCCGAGTTATCCCTCTCTCTGTTCAAGTTTGCTAACTAATCACCCAGTATCCATGCTATCGCTGGCCCTTCTGTGGCCTATTTTTATACTATTCACTCTTCAATGTCACTTGTTTGGTAACACTCAACATCAACATGTGCTACCAAATTGACAGCAGAGGACAAAAAAGAATCAAGATATGTACAACCTGCTTTGTACTGAGCCAGCTGCCACTAGATGTTTTTTGTGATAATGAACACGTGAGGCCATGTGGATGCGAGAGATGGCTCCGAGTTCCCTCAGACGGCTCACAGCCAGCTGGTCTGCAGTGCAGTTTTAGATTCCCACGTGGGAACCCCATAAAAAAGAATATGCAGGCCAGGCACGGTGGCTCATGCCTGTAATCCCAGCAATTTGGGAGCCTGAGGCGGGTGGATCACCTGAGGTCAGGAGTTCGAGACCAGCCTGGCCAACATGGTGAAATCCTGTCTCTACTAAAAATACAAAAAAAAAAAAAAAATTAGTCAGATGTGGTAGTGGGTGCCTGTAATCCCAGCTACTTGGGAGGCTGAGGCAGGAGAATCGCTCGAACCCGGGAGGCAGAGGTTGCAGTGAGCAAAGACCGTGCCATTGCACTTCAGACTGGGCAACAAGAATGAGACTCTGTCACACACAGACACACACACACACACACAAGTCTGCAGGCTACACAAAGAGATATGAAAATGTTCCAGAAATCCCAAATACTATCCCTGAGGATCATTTTTGATGACTTCCAAGGGAATGTGTGTGCATTTTCTAGAGCTTCCCTAAAAAAGCATCACAAACTGGATAGCCTAAAGCTACAGAAATTTCTTGGGAACAGATTTCATGATTCTGGAAGCTAGAGGTCCAAAATTAAGGTGTCAGCAAGGCCATGCTTTTTCTGAAGCCTATAGGGAAGGCCTTCCTTGTCTCTCCTAGTTTCTGGTGGTTTGCTGGCAATCTTTGGCATTCTGTGGATTGCAGCTACATAACTCCGCTCTGCCTTCATCGTTAATGGCCTTCTGCCTGTATGTTTTCATATGGCCATCTTCGTATAAGGACGCCAGTCATTATTTGTTGAGGGGTCCACCCTACTCCAGTATGACCTCATCTTCACTAACTACAACTGCAATGACCCTATATCCAAATAAAGTCACATTCTGAGTGTCTGGGGATTAGAACTTGTCGAAGGGAACACAATTCAATGCATAACAGGACGTAAACTAGAAATGGGTATCTTTTTATCAGTGTAGGAAGATTTAGCTTAAATTTTCAAAGTGTAATACAAACCCCAGGAAAACTCATACTCCCTCCTAAGAAGAGCAAAAGATAGAGAAACCCGATGGTTACCTTCAGACAGAAGGAAACGAGGAATAAGATGAAAAGGAATTAATCCAAAGCAAAGAGAGTGGCTTATATGGAATGTTGGAACTTTCTCTGACACATCTGTGCACTCATCAGCTGGGGCATCATCTCCCTGGGGTACATTTGGTCACTGTGTGCCTCATGGTAATAAACTCCAGAAGCCTCATTGACTTGCTAGAGATGAACTCATCCTTCTTGCTTGCTTAATGGCAGAATACAAAATAAGCAGTCACTGACATGGAACGATTTCAGGAATGCCAGAAGGTTCTCCTTTTCCAAAATATCTCTTCCATCTTCCCAATACTGTTACTGACGTCCCTGACACCTCTCCACTTCCGGTTGAGGCACCTGGGCCAGATGTCCTGATGTAGTTCCTGATGTAGCAGGCAGTACCCTAAACGTTTTGCATAAATTAACTCATGCCCAGAGCAACAACCCTAAGATGTAGGTACTATCATACCGCAGCTTACAGATAAGAAACTTAGGTACAAAGAGGTTTAGTAGTTTAGACGAGATAACCCTGATGAGCAGAGATTGGAACCCAGCCTCCATGCTATTAACCAGGGCATCGTATTGCCTTTCATATATGCTCTTCAAAAGCAACACAGTAATGGATTATCACACTCACTCACATCTGAGTGTCACATTTTTCAGATCCGCTCCCCTGGCAGAGAATGAAGCCTAAGGCATCCTTGTTTCTCAAAGTGTCCTCCCCAGACCAGCTGCACCAAAATGAGGGGATGAGGTAAAAATGCCTGGACCCTGCCCTTGGAGCACTGATTCATAATCTCGAGGCCCAAGAATCTGCATTTTAACAAGCATCCCCAGAAATTTCTTAAGTATACTAATGTATGGGAACCACTGACACTAAAGGAATGGAATAAGGGGAACGTACAATGTTATAGTAAACCAGGAAAAGCCAGAAAGACATGACAACACAGTGAGGACTCTGGTAGCCAATGGTCAGTCAAATGCCCAGGGGCTCTGGCCAGAAGAGAGTTAAGTTGCTGAGGAGTAAGAGTGATGCCGAATGTGGGGGCTTGAGAGCAGAAGGAAGCCAGCCAGCTACATCCTCTTGCTTGGATCACACACCTTTTCCTTGGTGGAAATGGTTATTTGCAGAGTGAGAGGAGGCACGTTTTACAGTTTGGACGGCAAGTATGGATGTAGACAATAAAGAGCAACCAGAGTCCATGGGTTCAGAAATCCCCACGTGTTTCTCTTTGAATGAGAGGCTTACATAAAGAACAAGGAGTTTGGGGTGGCGTTAAAGAGAATGGTGTGATAGAGGGAGAGCTGAATGAGGAACTGAGAAAGCAAAATCCTGCGTTTGGTTCAATCAGTCATTACAACCTCCCTGAGGCTCAGTCTCCTAATCTGTAAAATGGGGGAAATGATACCTGCCTTTCAGGTCCTCACACACAGGGCATGATGTGAATCCACTGAGGCATATAGCACTGTGTAACATGAGTTATTGCTATTCCAAGGCCTGTAAAAGGCTCTTGCCTTGGAATATATCTGCCACACCAAGGCCTGCAGTCCATTAATGACACATAAAGGACACTGGAGATAATGCTGTCGCTTGTTCTATGCATCCCTCCCACCCGTGCCAGAAAAGAAAACACAGTCGCCGGAAGTCATTCTAAAGAGTATGCCTGCCTCTTTTCCTGCACAGACACATGCACATACACAGACATGTACATACACAGACATGCACACACACGGGAAAACATGAGGAAAAGTGGAGGCAAGAGGCACCAAAGGACAAAGTCACTTTTCTCCCCTGTCCCTTCCCCAGCAGGGCTGGGCCTGGGCTGCTTCTCCTGCCTCCTCCCTGAAGCCCCCTCTTCATCATATTCCAGTGGATGTCCACCGCTTTGGGGCCAGGTCTACACAACTGCAGTGATTCAGGTCATGGGAGAAAACCCAAACAAGCACAAAACATACTTCAACCTATATTTTCTAAATTGTTTTTCTTTAAAGGTGAAGACTTCTGAGCTTGAATTATCCCCTTGTCAGTGGGCTTTCCATGCTGTCCAAGTGACCTAAGTGATAACCTCCATTTCATTTTGAGAATGGTTGTGGTATTTTAGAGCTATGGTGAATAAGAAAATCATTTAAAATAAAATGATTTTTATTTATTTTATTTTAAATGAATTTTAAATCATTTAAAATAAAATAATGGGATAAAAGAGGATGCTAAAAATAATAAATACATATATCAAAGTGTGCTTGTAATACCAGGCAAAGAATTAATAAGAGATAATATTATGGTTGGTGAAATGTTATGTATGGCTACATCCTTTCAATCAGCATTTATAGTTCCTTTAAAATATGCCTGCTGAAGAAATATTTATATGCTAATTAACATGTGCATAGTACCACTAGGTATTATAGAGGATACGAGATGTTTGTAGTAGACGCAGACCTTTCCCTAAGTCCTGGTCTTGATGTAGTCACTTATTAGTCAAGTGACCTTCCTTCAATGGGGAGATAAAGGACTTTACAAAAGGTGTAAAAGACAATTCTTAATATAAAAGTGATCTAGATCTTCACAAGTTTGTGAAGAGAAGCAGATGAGTGAAATAGAACACTATCAATGTAAAATATTATTCTGAGGCCTCTGTAATGACTGGGAAGCAACAAGAGGGAGGTCATTTCAAAGAGAAGGCTCGAGGTTCCAAGCTGGATGCTCAGGTCAGTGACTGCAGGTCCCTTCCACATCCATCACCCCACACCCTAACCCTCTTCGGTTGCTCACAAAGGTAGATAAATACCCACATTTTTGTCCTCTTCCATCTTGAAACCCTGGAAACCCTTGCTTCTGCCAGGGGAGGTTACTTAGTATCTCTCACTCCAAGGAAACCAACATTGAAGCCCAAGAATAAAGAGTTAATACTTCTAGCAGAGGTTTACATTTTTCCCAGGGGTCTAGGTGGATATCCCCGGGAACTCCCGTCAACACAGGCATCTACAGTACAATCCAGGCCTCCTGTTTTCAGTAGGGGCTGCAAAAGCACTGCAGCCTTTTCCCCAGAGGTGCCAGCTGGGCCCAGTAAAGATTGCCACTGAGAAAACACATGGGTAATAGAGCAAAGTTCCTATGTTCTGGTAACATTTAATTGTGCTATTTCTCAACCTCCTCTGCACCCACCCACACACACACACACACACACACACACACACACACACACAACATTTATTCCACCGACTTCAAAGGAAGGTCAACATGTTAAAAATATGTGTGGGAACAAAGAAGGGAGTTTGAAATTGGTCTAAACCCTCTCTCTGTGTAACTGGGTTTGACACATACATTAAGATTTTACAAGTATGTATTTAATCTTTTTTTAAAAAAAGTGTTTACGTAAGGTTTAGAATAATGACCATAAATCAACATTTCTGTTGTCCATTTGTGTGTTTTCATAGTAAATAATGGTCATTTATCCTTAACCAGTAATACATATTTATGGATTTAAATTAGCAAAAGCCTCTCAAAAAGTAGCTCCACTCATTTATCTACCAGTGTCCAGATGCCATCCAGCACATGAGGAGTTCCCAGAAAGGAGCAGGGAACAAAGCAGGGCTGTCAGGAGTGGAGGAGAAGGAATGGCATACGCAAAAAGGAGCTGTAATTAAATCCAAGGGAACATGGCACACTCTAGTCTTTTGCACGAGACAAAGGGCAATCCTGGTAAAAATACAAAAATACAGGCCCCAGAGAGTCTGATCTGATTCTGAAATGGGGCCGGAGAATCTGGATTTTAACAAGCACCTTCACCGGGTGATCCTGTTGCTGAGAACCCCTGAGAAATAAGAACCCTGTGCTAGTGCTGAATGGAGCATTATATTCCAGAGTTGAAGTTTGGTGATCAGTTTTCCAGATGGAGCTGGCCCTTGGTCTTTGGTGCATACCTGGATATAAATCCAAGCCACTTCAGGTGTATGGGCTGATATTTCAACCCAAACACTACCTATAGCCTAAATTTTTTCTAATATTCTGTTTGGTATGAATTGTAGAAAGTTGTAAATGCTGTATTTCCTTCTCATCTATTTCTGGACTTTGTCCCAGGACCAAATTCCAGGGCATCTGATAGACATTCATTGCATACATTTTTCTGTAAACGTGAAAACTGATTTGTCTAATAGAAAAGGGCAAGGAAGTAGAAAATAAGAAATCATCATCAAAAGTGGTTTGTTTTGGAATTATATTATTTGTCTAGCTGCATAACAAATCACCCCCAAAATTGAGTCGCTTAGAACCACAAACATTGATCCTCCACAGTTTCTCTGTGTTAGGAATCAAAGTGATTTAATTTAATGGTTCTGCTCAGGGTCTCTCAGGGGCTGCGATCCAGGTCTCAGGGCTGGGGTCCTCTCAAAGCTAAGCTGGGGATAGATGCATGTGTAAGCTCACTCACGTGGCCGATGGTGGGATTCAGTTCCTCTTAGGCTGTCAGACTGAGGGCCTCCGTGTCTCAATGGCTGTTAGCCAGAGCCCTCTCTCAGTTCCTTTCCACATGGGCCTCTCCATAGGGCAACTCACAACATGGCATCTAGTTTCCAGTAGAGCAAGCAAGTGAGAGAACAAGAAAGGCAAGCAAGGTGAATGTCCCAGTCTTTTGTAACCTCATCTCAGAAGTGATACCCCATCACTTTTGCCATGTTTTATTATTTAGAAGCAAATCACTAAGTCCAGCCCACACTTAGAGGGATGGCATTACACAAGGGAATGAACACCAGCAGAGAGGGTCATTGAAAGCCGTCTTAGATGCTGTCTATCGCATCTAAGTGTGATTTTTCTAAATGAAAAGAATATATTAATTTGTTTCAGTCTTAGTCAATGTACCATCCCATTTGTGCTTGGCTAAAACTTGTATCAATGTAAAGCAAACATTTTCTGATACAGTTTAGGCAGTGTATTGTGGTAATAGAGTCCAGTAGTGTTGAAAAGATATGTTGAGGTCAGAAATTAAGCTCATGTTTCTAAAAGAGGAGATGTACAACTACTATGCAAGCCAACAGGAAAGAGTGTTTTAAGAATGCTTTCTGCTACAGGTAACTAAAAACCTAAACAGCTGTGGCTTAAACATAAAGGTATATCTATGACACATAAGCAAAAGTCTAGGGGTGGGCAGCTGCTGGCATTGCTTCCGTAGCTTGATAATGGCAAAAGCAGCATCTCTTCTTTTTCCTTGGCCTTCTAATCATGCATGTCACCTCACAATCACAACATAGGCAAAACCTCATATTCTATGCAAGATGAAAAGGGCAAAGAGTCATGCCATATGCCTCTGTCTCTTTTCATAAGGAAGACAAAGCTTCCCTGGAAGTCTCCTCTAGCAGATTTCACTTAGATCTCATTGGCCAGAACTGAGTCACATGCCTGCCTTAAACCAATCACTCACCAAGAAGACTAACATTATCATGGCAAGTCTAAACCAGCTGTGACTCATCTCTGAAATCAAAGGATTATTACCATTACCCGAATCGATCAGGATCCTGTTGGCAGAGAAGTGGGACTGTAGATTTTCAGCAGGCAACAAACAAGTCTTCTGTAAACTTCTTATGTGTTGTTTTTTATGTACTGGATATATGTTCTATATATCTAGTACAATCACAATTTCCAATAACAGCCTAAGAAGGTATTTTCCAATAGAAACAGAATATGTAAGATCATTACTTATGAAATCCCAAATGTACTTAAGGTTTCCTTCTTCAAAATTCCTTATTCAAAATAAAATGTCCAGATTTTGAAACCCAGAAAAGATTCTATATTTTAAAAATCCTGTGCACATGTAAACTGTTTTTCAAATATTGCCTTCAGATACATTTAACAGAATGAAATCTTCTGAGATTTACTACGTCAGCCAAGCATTATCAAAACAAACAGGACAGATTGCTTTTCTTGACGTCTGCTGTTTGACTTGTGTTAACTCATGTCTCTGAAATTGTAGTATCATAAGCCAATGCTGCACAAAGGTATTTCATGTCATTTATAAAAATCTGGTAATGTAAACTGTTAAATCCTTATAAAGCATCTGTTGACACACAAAAATATCACTGAAGTGCATTTATGCCTTTCATCTTTAGGTCTGCGTAATGATTCTCTCCAGAAGGCCAACTTGTTCCATAAATTACAGAACAGAAAGTTGGTTGTGGGAGGAGTAGCTCAACCTCATCTGAGGCATCCCACTCTAAGAAACTAATGGCACCTAAACCTCTTGGGCATTGGGGTTTTAAGCGAATTTTTAATTCTTGTTCTGCTCAAATTCTAAGTGATCACATAAAGTGCTGCTCCAAGCAAGACCAGCCCTTATAGAAGGGCAAGTGGAGTCAGTCCCCAAGGAGATGGAACTGGGGAGTGATCGTTTCAATGAGAGATAAATCAAACTGATGCTAAATGTGAACAACGAGCCCATTAGAGACTGTGAGAAAGAGGCACCATCATCCACTCAACAATAGACCTGTGGGACTTCTTGATAGCCTGAAGATGTTTAATTTCAGGTGCAGGTATCCAGAATGTAGCAGCTAGACTGATCAAGGATGTGTGGTGATAGCAAGCAGTAGTGGAAGAACTCAGGAGAGTTCCTAAGCCTGAATTGCAATCCTGTGCTGCCATAAAATGGGAAGATATAGTTGGTCTAGTCATCTGACAGCTTTGGTCATCAATTTCTCTATCTCATATGTGACTCTACTGCTTTAAGAATCCCTTTAGCTTTAAATATCTATGAATCTGCTGAAGCAGCTGTGCTTTGATTGATGTGGAACTCTGAACTCCCTTAAATACAAAGACCAATTATTTAGCCCGGCTTTGTTGGATTCAGTGCATTCTGAATACATGTCAAAATATACCTGGATTTGTAAAAAATATTCCTTCCTGGTTTTTTCACCATAGATAGATGTACAAAAATGTCCGTGTTCACACTGTGGAAAGGACATTTCTCATAAACTCACACAGAGATACCTTTCAAGTCAGTGCCTTAGAAAGCAATGAGAGATTTAAAGGAGACCTAGAGATATGAATGGAGAAGGCAGAGAAGGTACGTGAGGAGGACGATGTAACTTCCTAGGGAAAAAGTACGAAGCACAAGGCTGGACATAGACCTGGGAATCAGGAAATTAGAGTTCTAATTGCAGCTTTTCCATTGATTCACTTGGGATCTTGAGAATGTCTGTCTCATTTTAATCATTCTGGGCCTCAGTTTCCATATCTGTCAATTAGAGTCAGAGTCCCTGGCTGGGTGCCCAGGATTGTGAGAACATACTGTTCAGAGGCATAAAAATACAATCAGTACCAATAATGTACTAGTACCAGTACCTAGGATGCAAAACATCCTAGGTACTAGATGTCCTAACTTAAAGTGGAAACATTAACAAGAGTAATTCTTTGAATGATCAAAATGGGAATATTTTAGGAAGCATATCTATCTGGGTGAAAATTCAGCAAATAAGACAATTGTAAAGGCTTGTGGTCTCAGGAATACAAAGGCAAAAATGCCCAGACTTGAAATATGACAAGTTCTAGTTTTGTCACTTAGCATCTCTGTGACCTTGGATAATTTCTTAACCCCTGGCAGTATTGTCGTCTGTAAAATGGGAATAATGACATGCACGTCAGTGGGTTGTGGTGAAGATTATTATAAATGGAAATTAGCTCTTTTGAGCCACTGGTGGGGTTTAAATTCCCAGCCCTTAGGGGCTTTGCAGCTGACAGTTCCTCTTATTACAATTGTCTATTTAAAAACCTAGTCACAGCCCGGTGCAGTAGCTCACGTCTGTAATCCCAACATTTTGGGAGGCCAAGGCAGGAGAATTGCTTGAGCTCAGGTGTTCGAGATCAGCCTAGGCAACATAGTGAGACCCTCTCATCTCTACAAAAAGCAAAAAATTAGCCAGTGATGCATGGCTGTAGTCCCAGCTATTCTGAGGGCTGAAGTTGGAGGATTGCTTGAGCCCAGGAGGTCAAGGCTGCAGTGGGCAGTGATCATGCCACTGCACTCTAGCCTGGGTGACAGAGCAAGAACCTGTCTCCAAAAAAAGAAAGAAAGGAAGGAAGGAGGGAAGGAAGGAAGGAAGGAAGGGAGAGAAAGAAAAAGGAAGGAAGGAAGAGAGAGAGAGAAAGAAAGACCTAGTCACCAAAAGCAAGAGATTTTTTAAATGCTACTATTTTTTGGGCATTTACTAATCATATTGCTATGCTTTGCACCCATGCTAAGTACTTTATATAAATTATCTCATGTACTCCTCTCAAACTAATTACTGCTGTGTAAATAGAGGTAGAAAGAAACTAAGCTTTATTTCTGCCTCTATTGTTTCTTTAACCAGCCTTGCTTCCTTTTTCAGCTGCACCTAATTGGCTGTACTTTTAGTTTTCTTTTAAACTGCCTTAAATTTTAAAGACTAAAGCAGCAATAACTAACTGAATATATTTATATAACATGTTATTTTTGTCATGTTGCTTTCCACCCCTGGAGACCTGCTCTAAATTCACTTGGACATTTGAGGATAAATCAGGCTCACTAGCAGTTTCTGAAAATGCAGTTTCACTGAAAATACAGGCATCCAGAAATTTAGTAAGCAACTTAAAAGAAAGTATAAGAATCTCCTATGTATTCATTGAAAAATAATTTGAATTTATGCTTAGAAAAATAGAATTATTATTAAGAAATCTTACACACTCATGTTTGTAAATATCTTCACTAAGAACCAGTTGTATATATGGCATAACACTGTCCTCAAAGAACATGCTGGGAGAATTGTTTCAGTTACCAGAAGGTTAAATTTGGCAAACTCTTCTTTATTAACGTGCCTTTTAATTATGAAGTAGCATACTCACCTTTGAGAAAATTTGAAAAACATTTTTGTAAAGTGGTGCAATATTGAAGAAAGTTGATAACTTTCAGACCAGATTTAAGCCTCAAATCTACCTCTCTTTCACCTGGACAACTCATTAGCATTTCTGAACCTCACATTTTTTCTATAAAGTGAGAATACTATATTACAGAGTTGTTGTCAGTTAAATGAGAACAGTGTCTGATCATAATAACTAGTCAACAAATGTTCACAACTCTTCCCCTCCTAGGAAAAGAATCTCAAGGCAGACCTGCTTCGGGTCTGCTCTGTAAAGAGGTAGGAATCCTCTGCTCCCGGTAAATTGCTTCCTAACGTTCTTTGGTAATAGACTATTTTTTAATAAAGGTGATGGATCATTTCCCATTATACACTCAAAATGTGTGTACCCATTTCAGGGCAGTCATGGATGACCACTGCCCATCTTTTGACCCCAGATTAAGAACACCTGCTGTAGTATTTTAATTCTGCCTTCAAATCCTCTTACAAAACAAAGACATCTTTAAAAAATAAAATTCTTTAGGTGTCTTGCAGTTGAATGCAGGAAAACCAGAGCCCCTTATTTTTGATAGTTTTGGGAAGAATGCAGTGTCAGAACACAAACCCATAATAGACAATTAAATAATGTGCACAGAAACTTCATAAAAGTATTGACCTGATTTGCCATGTATTTGCCACTTTTTAAAACACACAAGTAAATGTTTACCCTGTGTCTAGATCCAAATGGGTGAAGAAAAAATGAGTGACAATAAGTCTACTTAAGCCCACTTACATAATTGTGGCCATACTGTTTTTTTCACATTACATTATTAGAACATTGGACAATAAGTCAAGAAACAGAATGTTCTACAAAATAAACTTTAGAAATTGGTAAGCATCATGTACTTTTTCCAGAAGACGTTTTATTTTGTCGAATCAAAGGTGGCTTTTTGGCACTGAGCAGCTCCGTGGAGTCATGGCAGTCCTCATTCCCTAATCCTGAGCCTGCCTGAGTCGCTGCTGGCAGTCATCCACTTGTTTGGATTTCAAACTGCATTAAATCCCCTCCTATAGCTGTCACTGCCAAGCAGTTGCACTGGCTCTGTCCTACCTTTCTGTTGGTAATTCTGTTTTTAATCCTATGCTTCAGTGTAGTTTATATAAATCTTTACAGAGGGATAAAACTTCCTGTAATTACTTGTTTGGGTGAACACGTACCTGGGAGAGCTATTGGGAAAGGGGCCAAATTTGCATTCCAGCTCCTTTCATCCCCACCCTTGAGCTAACCAAGTCCTGTGGATTCTTCCCTTAGCATCTCTGGAAACTTCTTTTCTTTTCTTTTTTTTATGACCGCTTTTCCAGTCCTGGCCCTTCAAACTTAAGTGACAGCAACAGTCTCCCTGCCTTGAGTCTCTTTCCTCCTTCTCCCAGTGTGCATACGGTTGTCAAACCCATCTTGATAAACTAGTGCATCGATGGTGGCTACGCTCCCCTGTTCCCACATCTTCCATAGACCCCACTGTCTGTAAAATAATATTCGGTCTGGCCTCAACCTGTCTTTCCAGCCTTGGTGGCGCAGGTCTATTCTGCCTGAGACACTCACTCTGACACCCTTGCTTGTTCCTGGGCTTTGACACATTTCCAAGGTCCCTTTCTTCTTCGTCTCCAAATCAGCCAATTGCCCAAGCCCTGCTCAAATCTCCCACCTCATGAAGCCTTCTTGATGCCTCCCAGCTCACCATGATCTAATTTCCTGAAGTAATTATGCTAATTGGGCATTTGAAGAATTGTTAACCAATTATGAACTAACTGCCCCGTAACATTGCATGTGTAGTTGTCTTCAAAGGCAGTTAAATTATGTCATGTTCATTACATTGTACTGAGTGCCTCGTATCCTTATCCATGTTTGGGGGTTTTACTTTAAGTCAAGAAATTTAATCACATCCATTCGGTTTTCTCTAGAGCTGTAGTTCTCAACATTTTGTGTGGTAGAGAAACACCTAGAGAACGTGTTTAAAAATCTCCTGGGTTCCACCCTTGAGAGATAATAAGGTCCAAGGGGAACCCAAATACCTGTGTTTCAAGTCGGCTTATTGGCTCATCCTATTATACCAACTCCTCGGAAGGCCAAGGTGGGTGGATTCCATGATCTCAGGAGTTGAAAACCAGCCTGAGCAATATCTTAAAAAAAAATAATAATAAAGGATTAGCCGAGTGTGGTGGCATGCACCTGTGGTCCCAGCTACTTAAGAGGCTGAGGTAGGCAGATTGCTTGAGCCTGGGAAGTCGAAGCTGCAGTGAGCCATGATCATGCCACCGCACTCCAGCCTGGGTAACAGAGCAAGACCCTGTCTCAAAAAAATAAAAATGAAAAAATCTGTATTTCCAAGTTCCAAGTGATGCTGATGCTGCTGGTTGCCTTTAAGCATCTTGCAAAGAACGAACTCATAAATGCTAATACAGTATATGTCTATGGATACTGAATAGTGGGTTTTTTTTCTCTTTTCTTCTATTCTGTGCTCATGTTCTGTCACTTCTTCCTTTTAGATTGACTTTGAAGATGTGATTGCAGAACCAGAAGGGACACACAGTTTTGACGGCATTTGGAAGGCTAGCTTCACCACCTTCACTGTGACGAAATACTGGTTTTACCGCTTGCTGTCTGCCCTCTTCGGCATCCCGATGGCGCTCATCTGGGGCATTTACTTCGCCATTCTCTCTTTCCTGCACATCTGGGCAGTTGTACCATGCATTAAGAGCTTCCTGATCGAGATTCAGTGCATCAGCCGTGTCTATTCCATCTACGTCCACACCGTCTGTGACCCACTCTTTGAAGCTGTTGGGAAAATATTCAGCAATGTCCGCATCAACTTGCAGAAAGAAATATAAATGACATTTCAAGGATAGAAGTATACCTGATTTTTTTTCCTTTTAATTTTCCTGGTGCCAATTTCAAGTTCCAAGTTGCTAATACAGCAACAATTTATGAATGAATTATCTTGGTTGAGAATAAAAAGATCACTTTCTCAGTTTTCATAAGTATTGTCTCTTCTGAGCTATTTCATAATTTTTGGCAGTCTGAATTTTTAAAACCCATTTAAATTTTTTTCCTTACCTTTTTATTTGCACGTGGATCAGCCATCACTTTATTGGCTGAGATATGAACATACTGTTGAAAGGTAATTTGAGAGAAATATGAAGAACTGAGGAGGAAAAAAAGAAAAAAGAACCAACAACCTCAATTGCCTACTCTAAAATGTTGGTCATTTTATGTTAAGGGAAGAATTCCAGGGTATGGCCATGGAGTGTACAAGTATGTGGGCAGATTTTCAGCAAACTCTTTTCCCACCGTTTAAGGAGTTAGTGGATTATTGCCATTCATTTCATAATCCAGTAGGATCCAGTGATCCTTACAAGTTAGAAAACATAATCTTCTGCCTTCTCATCATCCAACTAATGCCTTACTTTTCCTGAAATTTTAACCTATGATATTTTCTGTGCCTGAATATTTGTTATATAGATAACGAGACCTCAGTGCCTTCCTGTTTTTCACATTTTCCTTTTCAAATAGGGTCTAACTCAGCAACTCGCATTAGGTCAGCAGCCTCCCTGAAGACCAAAATTAGAATATCCGTGACCTAGTTTTCCATGCGTGTTTCTGACTCTGAGCTACAGAGTCTGGTGAAGCTCGCTTCTGGGCTTCATCAGGCAACATCTTTATTCATAGTGAGTATGGTCAACACTGGCCTGATGAAATGAATTAAAGTGGACCAATAGGGCTGAGCCCTCTGTGGGCTGGCAGGCCTGGAAGCCAGCTTTCACTGCCTCTCATCAGCTGAATGAGGTCAGCATGTCTATTCAGCTTCGTTTATTTTCAAGAATAATCACGCTTTCCTGAATCCAAACTAATCCATCACTGGGGTGGTTTAGTGGCTCAACATTGTGTTCCCATTTCAGCTGATCAGTGGGCCTCCAGGGAGGGGCTGTAAAACGGAGGCCATTGTGTGAGCCTATCAGAGTTGCTGCAAACCTGACCCCTGCTCAGTAAAGCACTTGCAACCGTCTGTTATGCTGTGACACATGGCCCCTCCCCCTGCCAGGAGCTTTGGACCTAATCCAAGCATCCCTTTGCTCAGAAAGAAGATGGGGGAGGAGGCAGTAATAAAAAGATTGAAGTGTTTTGCTGGAATAAGTTCAAATTCTTCTGAACTCAAACTGAGGAATTTCACCTGTAAACCTGAGTCATACAGAAAGCTGCCTGGTATACCCAAACACTTTTTATTCCTCCTGCTCCTATTGTGATTCTGCCCTTGGGGACTTTTCTTAAACCTTCAGTTACGCTTTTATTTTTTTTTTTTCATACACTTATTGGAACTCCGCTTGATTTTTCCCTCTTCGAGTCTTCCTGACACTTTAATTACCGACCTGTTACCTACTTTGACTTTTTGCGTTTAAAACAGACACTGGCATGGATATTTACTTTCAAACTGTGTACATAACTGAAAATGTGCTATACTGCATACATTTTAAATGTAAAGATATTTTTATCTTTATATGAAGAAAATCACTTAGGAAATGGCTTTGTGATTCAGTCTGTAAACTGTGTATTCCAAGACATGTCTGTTCTACATAGATGCTTAATCCCTCATGCAAATCAATTACTGGTCCAAAAGATTGCTGAAATTTTATATGCTTACTGATATATTTTACAATTTTTTATCATGCATGTCCTGTAAAGGTTACAAGCCTGCACAATAAAAATGTTTAACAGTTAAACAGTCAGTTTTATTATTTTTTCCCAAAACAGGTGTTTATGTGTCAGCATCTGTGTATGTCTATGTATTTGTATGTAGTGAACATGTGCATAGTGTGTGTATGTGTTTGTATGTGTTTGTGGAGGGTAATGATCTCCCACTTTAAAATTATTACAAAGTCACTTAGGATATTTCTGCTAAGTTCATCACCATTTATGAGTTGCTTCAGATAAAAGTTATAATTAATAACAGGGTTTTTTTAGCAATTTGCCCAGTGTTTTATATGTCATCTAATTTGAGCCCCCAGCAAGCTTGTGTGATGGATATTAATACTCTTAGTGAAAGACACAATTTGCATTCGGGGCCAATGCCTTGAACTTTGCCATGCCTTAACTGGGTTTTAAAGAGGTATATTGCAGTCTCAATTTATGTTTGTTGCTTGGCTAAGTTTACATTCAGGACTCCTATATTAGGGTTCTCCAGAATAACAAAACCAATAGGAGACAGATGGAGATGATGATAGATAGATAGATAGATAGATAGATAGATAGATAGATAGATAGATGATAGAACAGAGATGATAAAGATAAAGATAGAGAGATAAAGATAGAGATAGATAGAGATGGACATGGAGATGGAGATAGATGGAGACAGATATATATATAGAGAGAGATGGAGATAGAGATATATAGAGACAGAGATAGAAATAGATGCATATATAGAGATGGAGCTACAGATAGAGATAGATGGAGATGATAAAGATATAGATGGAGATGATAGGCATAGAGATAGAGATAGATGGAGATGACAGAGATAGAGAGCAAGAGCTTTATTATAAGGAACTGGCTTACACGATTATGGAGGCTGACAAGTTCCCAAATCTGCAGGGTGAGTCAGCAAGCTGGGAACCCAGGAGAGCTGATGATGTAGTTCCAGTCCAACATCAGCAGGCTCAAGAGCCAGGAAAAGCTGCTATTTTAGACCAAGTCCAAAGGCAGGAAAAAAATTCAATGTTCCAGTTTGAAGGCAGTCAAGCAGAAGGAATTCTCTGTTACTTGGTGGTCAGGGTCAGGGTCAGCTTATTCTATGCAAGCCTTCAACTGATTAGATGAGGCCCACCTAGATTAGAGAGGGCAATCTGCCTTACTCCATCTATCAATTTAAATGTTAATCTTATCCAAAAGCACCCTCAAAGAAACATTCACAATAATATGTGACCAAACTTATGGACACCCCATGACCCAGTCAAGTTGACACAAAAATTCAGTCATCACAGTTTCCAATCCAGTTCCATCTACAAAAATAACTATATGGCTTTGGACAACTTTTATTCTATATTGGTAATAAATAGCTTCATCCATCACACATGTAGCCTGTAGTCCTAGCAGTTTGGAAGCCCGAGGCTGAGACTGGAGGATCAATTGAGGCCAGGAGTTCAGATCAGCCTTGACAATATAGTGAGACCATCAGAAAGAAAGGAACGAAAGGAATGAACGAAAGAAAGAGAAGAAAGAAAGAAAGAAAGAAAGAAAGAAAGAAAGAAAGTAAGTAAGTAGAAAGAAAGAGAGAAAGAAAGAGGAAGGAAGAGAAAGGAAGGAAGGAAGGAAGAAAGGAAGGAAGGAAGGAAGGAAGGAAGGAAGGAAGGAAGGAAGGAAGGAAAGAAGGAAGGTAGGTCTCATACCTTCCCTGATGTGGGTGCTAATAGTCAAGCCTTCTATGTTTTAATTTATAATCCATATTTTTAACATTGGGTGGAGGGGAGAAGTAAAGAGAGATACCCATAAAATAACACAGAAGGCTGAAATCACAAAATAAAAGGTGATGGCAATAAACACACAAAATATCAAACTTCTACATATCAAAAACAGTAGAAACAAATACAAACAAATGATAAAGACTGATAACAGAAAGCATTTGAATGCATAGCATTATAATATACCTAAAAATAAAGAGCTTTCATAAATTAAGAAAAAGATGAATAATAAGCAAAGATAGTTCACAAAAAGAAGTACACAACAATCATACAAAAACTTATCAGTAAAGAAGTAGTAGGAGTTAAAGCAATGAGACATCATTTTCACCTAAGTCTGCAGAGACGGTAAACAAAAGTAATGTCCATGCTGGTGAAGATGCAGGCGAGTGGGCACACTCATTTATTGCATCTGTGAGGGTAACTGGTATAAACCATTTGGAAGACAATTAAATGTACATGTGATATATCCCACAATTCCTCTTACTAAATAAAAATAATAGAGGCAATACCAATGTTCATCATCATAAATGTTCATCATTTTATTGTCAATAGCATAACACATTGGAAACAACATAAATATTAAAACAACCTAATTAGTTAAATAAATTATGGTATACGCATTTAACAGACTTCTGTTAGCTTTTAAATATTGGATGGAATAGAATATTTAATGACATGGAAATATGTTCATAGCATGTTACTAACTTAAATAGTAAAACTTAAAAATCGTGTGTAGGATATACTGCTACCTTTTGTTTAAAATTTGGGTGTGAGTGGATTTAAAGAATTGTGTCATTTCTGAGCTCCTGTCAGATACTTTACAGACATTATTGAAAATTTATACAAGATTTCAAAATAGATATTGATGTCCCCATTTTACAAATAAGGTTTAAAGAGTTTTAGAAAGTCACCCATTCACCATCACTAATAAGTATTGGGGCTATTGTCTAATCCAGGGGTGTCTGTCCTCAAAGCTCTGCTCCTTACACTCATCTATCCTGCTCTGTGCGGTTTCGGAGCCCTAAGCCTTTCTCCTCTTCATGAAGCTTCCTGTTCCCACTGGCTTGCAGAATTATTTCATCCACTCTGAAAGCAAGTAATGTGAGCAGAATTGGAGTAAACATTAGCAGAAGTTAAGTAATAGTTAAAACTTGTATTCAACTTCGCATGTCAATTGTATCCTTTATAAATGTATTAGTTTATGTAATATTTGCAATAACCCTATATGGTATGTATTATCATTATCATTCCAATTTTACAGAGTAAGAAATCGAGGCACAGAAGAGTCAAGTAACTCGCTCAGAGTTACACAGCTAGTAACTAAGTCAGGATTATGAACCCATGGAGTCTGGCTCCAGAATCTAGGAGCTAAACCATGGCAGCAAATCATATAGTTAGCGGGAAACCTGCAAAACAGAAAGCAAGTTGTGTCTCTACTGAGAACAAGTAATGGTCAACAATATGGAAGCCAATTAAAATGCAAATTAAAACATTTTGAGTCTAAAATATAAAATTAAAAGTACTCTCACAAATTTAAGAAAATCTTTTATTTAAGCATTTACATGTAAGTTTTTACGACATAAAAAATGTTTCATAATAGGGTATATTCAGTCACATTATAGTTTAGTGACTTTCAAGACCATAAAATGACTAAGTGATAAATTGATGTACAGACTCCAAGACAGAGATTTTAATGATGGAAAGAAACACACTTTTTGAAATAAACTCTAATATTTATATTATTTGACAAATATTAAATAATCTCCATGGAATCAGATTAGGTTCTTTCAAGTAACCGATAGAACCATTTTACCATTAAGATTCAAAACTATTTTTTTCTTTAGGACTCTCCATTCATTTATTTGACTTTCATATTCATTCTCAGATCTGCCAGTTGCTTTAAGTAATAATGAATGTCTCAGGATGTTGTGCATTACCCAACTCACCATCAATGCAAACTCTCTCCACTTCCCCAATGCACACCAGTCCTACTGATACTTGCTCTCATCTTATTTTTCCCTTCCACTATAATGGATGATTCCCTACTCTGAGCAAAAGCCATTCCCATCACATGTGCTCTGAATCTCATCCTTTCTTATTTTCACAAGATCTTTGCTCCGTTTGTCATCTCGTTTAACTCTTTTACTATCTATCTCTCCCTGTGTTCAGAATTGCTCTCATTAGCCTCCAAACATCACGTATAAATTTATCATTTAAAAAAAAAACACATTCCCTCCCTTAACCTTATCATCTCCTCCAACCATCAGTGTTTTTTCTCCTTTCTTTTACAGCCAAAATTTAAAAAAGAATTATTTATATACATTGTCTAAACACTATTAAATTACCCTACCTATAATTATACTTTTAAGCCAAACAGGTTTTGGGGTTTTTGGTTTTTTTTCTTTTTTCCTGAGTCTTGATAAGTTGCCCCATCTGGTCTTGAACACAGAGGTTCAAGCAATCCACTCACCTCAGCCTCCTGAGAAGCTGGAGCTACAGGCACATGCAACGGCGCCCAGCTGAACAGGTTTTTTAAGCAATTTTTATTTCTGGTACCCAGATGTAAGCACAGGCATGCTCAATAGTCAATGTCATCATTGGTCCATGTGGGGCTCTCTTCTATTTGATTCTATTTATTTTATTGTTTAATGATCATTAATTAACACCTATGAATTCATCACCAAATCAAATAACTACAACTCACAACTACACATTTGTTCCTTCTCTTTCCCATCCACCTGTACCCCTGCATCCATATGAGGTAACCATTCTCCTAAATTTTGTATTTATTATCTTTTTGCCTATTAGAAATATTTTAAATACAATCTCCCAGGGGGAAAAAAAAAACCTACTTAGTTTTAGCTCTTTTTAAAATATTTCTAAGGAGTACCATGCAGAATGGACCGTTCTGGCATTTGATTTTTTTTCACTTAATATTAAGATTCATTCATATTGTTGAATATAGCTCTAAGTCATTCATTTTCAGTGCTATATCTTTGTCTGTTGTGGGAACATATCCGTTTTTATCCGGCTGCCTCTTGAGGGGGACATGGTATGCCAATGGTGCTGCTATAATCATACTTCTATACGTCCACTGGGAGGGTTTGTGGGCATAAATTCCTCTACGGATTACCATTAGGACTGAATTGTTCAGTACCAAAAAATGATACACCCCCGGCTTTTCTAGATGTGATCAATGGCTTTTCAAAGTAATAATAGCAATTTACACTGCCACCAGCATTGGGAACTGTCAAACTTCTTCAATTTTGTTAATCAAGTGGGTGTGAAATAGTATCTTATTTTAGTGTTGATGTATACTTTTCTGATTACCAATGACGTTATGCGTCTCTTCACTGGTTTTTGGTCATGTGGGCTTCTTCTGTGAAATGACATGTCATTCACCAAGGGTTTTTAAAACATGGATTTTTCTTCATTGAGTCATAGGAATTCTTACAGATTCTTAATGTTTATCATTTTATTTTTACATGTGCTTCAAATATTTTTCTCAATTTGTATCCTTATTTTCACTTTCATTATTAAAATGTCTGTTAGTGAACACAAGTATTTTGACTTTAGTGTTCAAATTTATCCATTTTTTATTTTTAGTACTTTTTATAATGTCAAAGAGATATTTTCCTGCCAAGATCAGTAAGATATTTATTGTATTTTAACTAGCATTATTGTGGTCTAAGAGTTTAAATATCTTAGGTTTTTCTAGCATAAAAATATTTTGCAATATGTTCAATCACATCAAAGATTTGCTTTTAACATTTAAGTCCTTAATCCAGTTACATGGAGTTGATTTGTTTGTGTTGCATGATGTAGGAATCTAATTTCATTTTTTTCTGAACGAGACAACCATTTATGCTAGTTTCATTAATTGAAAATGTCTTCCTTTCTCCTTTCAACTATAATGCCACCTCTGTTATTTATTGAAGTTCCATTCATACTTGGATTGATTTCTGAACTCTCTATTCTAGCCCACTGGTCAATTTGCTTTTCCTGTACTCATATAACATTTTAAAGTGAGTCTCCAAATCTTGTAAGACAAGTTTTAATTTCCTGTTTTCTTTACTCCTTACTTTCTAAGGGCCTTGGGGTTTTGTTTTTTTTTTGCCATTTAATTTTCCAGAAAAACTTAAAATTGTCTCATCCATTTCTAATAAAAACTCACTTGGAATATCAATTGGAATTGAATTGAATCTTTAGATCAAGTTGGAAAATTGGCAAGTGTATGATACCAAGGCTTCCTAGCTCTGAACATGGAAGTAAAGTTTCATTTATTTCTTTATAAGCATTTTCAGTAAAGTTTCATAATGTTCTATGTAGAGTTTTTTCATGTTTTATGATTTATCTATTCCAAGTATGATAATTATTATGCCTAGTGACTATTTTAGAACATATTTACTAATTGTTGACTATCTTTAGAAATGCAATTGACTTAATATTGAGGCATAATTAACATTAAAGTGAAATACATATATCCTAACTACAGTTCAATGACTTTTGACAAATGTTATGTTTTTTAATTGCCAAATATATAAAATTTCTTAAATTAGTTTTTGTTTTCATTTCTAGCTCTATTTTGGGAAAAAAATATGATCTAAACATACTTGTTCTTGAAATGTATTATGACATTTTATGGTCGGGTCCATGATAAATTTTTATAAATATTTAATGTATGCTTGAGAAGAATATGCATCCTCTAATTTTTAGATGCAGAATTCAATATATGTCTATTGTATCAGCCTTATGTTTTGTTGTTCAGATTTTCAATATTTTGATGACTTTTTTGTCTAGTCCGTTTCTTAAATGAGAAGACTAGACTATCAGTCCCTCCTAATGGATTTATAATTGTTTGCTTTATATACATTTCAAGCTACTCTATTCAGTGCATACCTGTTTAGAAATATTTTATCTTACTGATGAGTTGGTTCTACATACCTTTTATGGTTAGGTAGTGAGTCTTCCCATCTTTAATTATTGTTTTGTCATAAAGTTTATTTTGCTAAAAACTTACATAGTCATACCTGCTTACTTAAGCATTTTCGTGGCTGGGCACAGTGGCTCACGCCTGTAATCCCAGCACTTTGGGAGGTCGAGGCAGGCGGATCACCTGAGGTCAGGAGTTCGAGACCAGCCTGGCCAACATGGTGAAACCCTGTCTCTAGTAAAACTTAAAAAATTAGCCGGATGTGCTGGTGGGCACCTGTAATCCCAGCTACTGGCAAAGCTGAGGCAAGAGAATCACTTGAACCCAGGAGGCAGAGGTTGCAGTGAGCCAATATCGCAAGATTCCATCTCAAAAAAATACAATAAAATAAAAGATAAACATTTTCCTGATGTGTTTAGGTCCAATCTTTTACTCTGAGGGCTGTCATGCACTAGCAATATCAGCAGTACACTACCCAGCTCTAGGGGATGCCATTTAGAGAGACTGTCATGTGAATGGTATCTCTTAGACTGTGTGCCCATAAGGTTCCCATGTTCTTATGCTTTATGTGAGTCTTTTATAAACAGCACAGAGTTGGATTTTGTTTTTTAACCAATCTGATAGTCTACTCTTTAACTGGAAGATTGGGTCTATTTATATCCATTGTGATTGTTGATACATTTTTCTTTTCTTCTATTTTCCTACATTTTATTGCAAGTATTCTATTTTTTGTTTATTTTTAATACTTTCTTATTTAAAGTAATTAATATATATACAGTATATTTTATATATATATATATGTTTGTGTATATACACGCTCTAACTAGACAAGATTTTTAGTATATGTTCATTACTTTTGGCCATCCCCCCACCAGGGTTGCCAATCATATTGACACCATACAGAGCGTTAATTCTGTGGTATTTTGGATATAGTTATTTTTTTCTTGATATTTTTTCTTCTCTTTCTTTCTTTTTTTGAGCACTTATGTTAAAACATCTTTTCAATGGGAGTCGTTTTTATGGTAAAGCCTTGTATGCCTGAGAATATTTTTATTGCCATCACATGTTTGAATGACAAATTTATTAATTGTAAAATTCTACCTTCAAATTTCTTTTCTTAAGTATTTTTTAAAAATTACTCCATTGCCTCTGGAATTCTGCGTTTATTGAAAACTCTCATGTCATTTGTGTCATTTATCATTTTCTCTTTGCCTATGATATTCTTAAATCTCAATATAATGGACCTGTGTGTGAATTTTTTAAATATATATTTATTTAATATTTTTAACATATATTTCCCATGAAATGTTTCTCTAAAGACCATTTCAGTCTGTAGCTGTTCTTTCTTTTGAAAATGTTCTCCACATTTCTTTAAATATTTTCCTCTTTTAATTTTTATAATTTTTCCTCCAGGGACTCTAAGTATCTAAAACCTGGTACTTCTATTATCTCTGGCTATGAACTTTTACGTTTTCTATTGTTCTAGAAGCATTCTTCCAACTGGTCTTTCAACTCCATCATTTTTTAGCTGTATCTATGTCACTATTTTTCCCACCTATTAGGTTCCTTCAAATCTACATTTTTATCCTGATATTTTACACGGCTTTTTTTGTGAGGGGAATTTGTTGTCTTGTTTCATGTTGCTAATATATTTCTTTTTCTCAGTTAGGATGTTTATTTAAGAAGATATAAATTATTGGTCCTTTTGTTCTAATATATCTGCTCTCAGGGGTGTTTGTCATCCAGTTTGTTATTCTGCTTTTGAGATCGTTTACTCCTCAGATGTCCTCTACCCAACCCATAAATGAAGAAATAGCCCAAGTCTCCACCCTAAGCCCTCTTCTTGTCTCTCTGTGCATGTTCTCTCCAGATTCTCTCATCTCCTGTGGGTGTCTCATAGATATCTCTATCATACGCTATCCCAAACTGTACTACTCATGCTTCCTTCACCCTGCCAAGTATTCTACATCATGTTTAATTGTTCAATCATCCACATAGCTACCCAAGCTTAAAACCTAGGAGTCCCCATAGACCTTTCTTTTTCCTCAAGACCTATAGCCAATTCATTACCAGATTCTGTCAGTTCCTTCTTCAAAATATATCTTGCTTTTGCACCCCTGCCTCGATTCCACTGCCACAACCTCAGTATGAGCGGCCATAATTTAAATCCTGGTCTACTTTAGGCAGTCTACCTGTTTCCACCCTTAACCCCATTCAACTCATTTGGCCACTTTGCTCTACAGCAACACGCATTTTCACAGAGGTAGACACACATACACACACACAGAACTTAAAATCCTCTAGTATCTTCTCACTGCATTCAGTAAAATGCATTCATAAAATCACATCTATTTACCAAGGCCTACAAAGTTACGTGATTCAGCTCCTGCCTATCTCTCCAATCTAATTGCATACCACAACCTCCTCATGATCTGTGCTCCAGACACACTGATGTTCTTTCAGTCCCAAGAACGTGCTATGGCCCCTCTCAAAGTCAGAGGACTTTGCACAGCTGCTCCTTCTGACCAAGATGATCTTACACCATTCTCTCTACTTTGCTATCTCCTTCTCATTCTTTAGGTCTCAGCCTCAATGTGAACCCTCAGAGAGGTCTCCCATATCTTCCCTAAGTGAAGCAAGTCCTTTTGTCTTAATCTCTATCTTAGCCTCTTGCCTATTTCCTTCACAGTACATATCATATTGAGTAATTAGCTGTTCACAATGTTTAGTTTTACACCACTTTTAGGATTTAAACTCCATGAGGCAGAGATTTTACCATGACAGCAATTAATATTTGTTGGATGAACGGTCAGACCATCCTGGAGACTATGAAGGCATGAGGTGCCAAATTTCTGCAGTGCCACTAGTAATGCCATGAAGAAAATCACCTAACCCACTCTGAAAATAAATTACAGCATTATTAACAACATGCTTGCCATTTGTTTTTCTTTTTAGACTTTATTTCTCCATGATTTTGTTCTCCATCAAAACATCCTCTAAGGTACCCATTTGAACTTTTTTTAATGTCAAAACATGAGTGTCTCTAATGAAAATTTTAGCAAGGACTACCATGGATGTTTGATATACATATTTGTCTTACTTGAATAATAGCAACCACATGTTGATACAGCTATTAAGGAAAAAGAAGTTTTTCCTGCAGCTGCTGACTTCATCAATTCTTCTCTGCAATGAGTCACTTAAACTTCCACAGAGCTAGAAAAGAAAAAAAGAAAAAAAGAAAGGTGCAAGTAAGGAAGTAGGGATTTTTTATTGTGATGAGAGAGCAGTGGGAAGAGTTAGACAGGGAGAAAGTGAATAAAATCAACTAGAATGAGAGATTTGATTCCATAGAAAGTTGAGTAATTTGCGTGTCAAAAAGATAAAACTATACACTTGCCTAGTACTTTAACAACACAACTGAAAAGCATGTGAAAACTGGCATAAAGGATGGGGTATTTGCAACGGGAAAAAGGCAGTCATTTTTTTAAAAAAGCAACAGCTGCCAGTTTGAGCCACTCTACAAATGGCCAAGAAAGAAACCTACTCCTTTCCTTCAGTTGTATTAATATAATGCCATCCATTAATGAGATAATAACTATCCCAGGCACCAGTCAACATCCTTTTGAGAGGATGTTTCTTAAATCCCCCATCATATTGCACAACCTCTTGGAAAAGGTGAGATTTAATTACCTGCCAACTCTAAGTCAGAAAGTTCTGTTGATTGTACGACACAAGTAAGCACTCAGTAAAGTGCATAGTACAATATGCACTTTGATTAATATAAATTGGCTTCAGAGTGACTTTGCATTTTTATAGTGATTGTGTTGTTTGCCTCATTGCCTTTCATAATGCCTGCTAAATAATAATAGTCTTTACTTATTGAGCACATACCACACACAAGGCAATGTGCTAAGCATTTTGCAAATATTACTGACAACAGCCCTATGTGCTATGTGTTATTATCTAGGTCAAGTAGATACTATTGCTCTGTTTTAGAGATCAAGAAATAGAAGCTTAGAATGGTTAAATAACCAACTCCAGGTCACCCAATGAGTTTAATACCCATGACTATTAGCTTCAAAGCTATTCTTTATAGGGAACTCACTACGTGCTTGGGAGAAAGTGCATAAGTGTGACACCATTTGATAGTATTATGATAGCATTACACCATTTGACAGTATTATGATAGCATTGTGTGTCATCAATGGGAAAAAAAGAAGAGTGAATGATTAAAAGCCATGCAAATAATGTATTCTCTAGTCTAAGTTTCTGTTAATAGTTGTTCATGTTATTCCTTCCACAGGCATTTATGGAGCAACCATTCGGTATCTCATGGATTAAAAAGATAAGCAAGACAAAGGTCTTTGTCTTCATGGAAGCTCAGTGAAGCCCCTACAAAGGCAACTCCAAGATGAAATTAATATTTTGCTCTTTTTCTGTTCAGAAAATAACTTTTTGTAAAATAAAAATTGACAATCAATTGTACAGTTTAATATGTGGCTTTAAAACTGTGTCTTATAGAATCCCGAGGTGTCGACCAGCTCCCCTAAGATGACAGAGGTGGACTAGGGAAAGGAGTCAGTGAAATGGTGTCTACCACTTTCCCTCAAACACACAAGTTCTGTTTTAATTTCTTTTCATATTAATTTTCAGCATAACATTTTGTTTGACTAAGTAGTTCTATCGCAAAGAAAATTTGAAAACCTTTGATTGACTTGGTGAAATAAACATATACTTTATATCAACTTAGATCTTAAATGAAATGTTGGTACTTGCTTTTGTAATTATCACTAAAATGTGTTCTCATAATAACTTTTGAAGATGCAGGCTTCACAGAGCAGATGAGCAGATGACCAAACACAGAAAATATCTATCAGAACCATGAGTAAATACCAATTAAAATATATGATAGCCTTGTAAACTCTCCCACTCTTGGTCCAACAGAAATGAAAAATTACTTGAGTGGGATGAGTAGGAAAAAAGTGGTAGTGTCATTCAAATTCCAGAGGAAGAGATGAATTTAATGGTGAGGTTACTGGCATTGGGACAAATATCAGGGATGATGTCAAATATTACTCAGTCACATTCGAGTAAAATATCAGCCTTCGGTATCTTCATTGGTCTAGAACAGTTTCTTTAGATCTTCTTATTTCTCTTTCAAGCTTCAACCTTAAATAATAGGCCATTGTGTAGCAGAAAAAACTTTTAACTTAGAAGTAGAAATCTATAATCAAATCCTCAGCCAACTTAAAAACAGTTGTGTGACCTTGGATAAGTCCCATAGCTGGACTGCATTCTCTAAACCAGCAGGTATAATGTTTCCTACCTCATTACAGTGTGGTGTAAATGAAAATGTGAAGAATGCCTAAAACAGAGCCAGACCTTGTATGCATTAGAAAGTTTCAAGCAGCCACTCATTCCATCACCCTGTGTCACTCTTTCTAGTGGCCCAGGGTCACTTACCTGTTTTTCTTAATACACCCCAAGTCTTTCTCTTGCCTCTCTTTGTAGACCAGAATTATTCTTGTGTTCATCAATATGGATTGAGTCAAAAATTTTCAAGATCTACCTGACCTATTGCTTCAAGGATCCATCATCCTCTGGCTTCCATTTTTTGTATTTCTATAGGCATGGATTCAAAGGGGACATCTGACTGGCTCAGGCTAGATCCAGATTAACTCCTCCTACATTTGCATCCATCCTGGTCCAATCAGTGGCAGCTAAGGGAGCTCAGTCACCTTGTTTGAAGTTTGCCCAGTCAAGGGGCTGTGAAAGGAAGAGGAAGTTAATCTGAGACAGGATTGTGATGGCAGACCAGCAAACATGTCTGTTTACAATCTAAATATTCATAAAATTCCAATCCCTCAAATTCTCTCACATATGTATGCTCTTGTATTCCCCCAAGATAGGAAGGGAGGCATGCTCATAACCCCATTTTACAGATGGGAAGAATAAAGTGCCAGGAATACTGGTCCCTCCATTAGGGTCACTTAATGAGCCACTGGTGGAACAAGAAATAAATTCGAATTGAGAGCTTAGACTGCCTGGTCTCCTGTTAACAATTAAGACTGCAAAAATTTCAAACCATATTGCATGTACAATAAATACTGCATCTGAATCACTTGTAGAGACAAAGACAGAGGCACAGGGAGAAGGCAGATCTATCCAAGGTCACTCAAGTGAGGAAATAAACCAGCTTAAAATAGACTTTTGTCTCAGCAGCATTGTGCTTTCACTCCTGGGCAACTTCCTGCCTATACAGTAACATTAATGCCAGCAAGGAAGGAACCTGAGGGTTAAATCCTTGGCCCCAGCCCCAGATAGCAATAGAGAACCCCACTCCCATAATTCAGTCAAAAAATAGATGTCCCTTTCATACAAGTTTCAGAAAACACAGTTAATATACAGCCACTACTCACAAATTAAATGAGTTATCTTACTGTAAAGAGCATAACTATTTTATTATCTTTGCAATTTAAATGAAATATGCTAAAGGTAGAAGCAATACAAAACAGCTGCTGCCAGAAGTTTCAATAAAAGATCACTGCTGGGCACCCTTATAACTGTGGGACCATTAGGAGACTTAAATGTCTCCTTCACTTTACCCATGGTAGGGGGTGAGGCTGCACTGAGAAACATCACTGGCATGAGGTCAAATTGCCTGCCCTATGATTAATGTTGCCAACTGAATTCAGAAGTTGCCACAGTTCTCACCCTACGGTTCAGGCTCATTTATAAAATACAGCAAAGGGAGCCCAGTGCTTTGAGAATGTCAATGCAAAATTATAATAATTACTTATTACATGATACAGTTATTAAAGTATTTTCTGTGTTGTTCAAAAAAAAAAAAAAAAGGCATGTACATTGGTAGAGAAGACAGAAGAAATACGTATAACTGTGTTTTCCTCTTGTAACTTTCCCAGGCAGAATTACTCTGGTCCCTAAGGCCTTGAGGCACTTTTTTCTTATCTCCATTGAACTGTAAACTACTGGGGTTCAGAGACCAATTTTTAGCTTTCATTGTATCCATAGGGCTTAGCATAGTGACTGGCATAATAAAAATCTGCTAAACTAAAACTGATACCCTGTTATAGAATTTCTGTGATGTATTGTAAGTTCTGCCATAGGCATGCAATAATTGTAAGTTCTCAAAATGGAGGGACCAAGTCTAGTCCTTCTGTATCTTTGTAACTCTGCAGCTCTGCTATCCAACAGAACTTTCTGCAATAAGGGAAATGCTTTATTTCTGTTCTAGGAAAAGGAAAGTTCTTAAAGAAATGTTCTTCCTTTAAGAATCTATGTATACACTATTCAATAAGAGCCACTGGCCACTTGCGGCAATTGAGTGCTTGAAATATGGCTAGTGAGGTGAAAAAATGCATTTCTGATTTAATTTCAATTAAAATCACCCCTTGTAGCTCATGGCTACTATGTCAGACAGAGCAGCACTGGAGGCCAAGTGTGGTGGCTCACACCCATAATCCCAACATTTTGGGAGACCAAGACGGGAGGATCATTTGAGCCCCAGATTTCAAGACCAGCCTGGGCAATGTAGAAAGACCCAGTTTCTACAAAAAAAAAAATACAAGTAAATTATCCAGGTGTGATGGCACAGGCCTGTGGAGGATCACCCGAGTCTGGGAGGTTGAGGCTACAGTGAGCCATGATTGCACCACAGCACTCCAGTGTGGGAAACAGAGTGAGATCCCATCTCAAAAAAAAAAAAAAAAAAAGAGTAGCACTGGAATCTAGGCTGATGTTTGGCTTTCAGTAGTTGCTATTTGAATGTTTATGAATGAATAAACGAATGAATGACTACACATACCTAATCCCTCCACAAACCTACTTCCCGCCAAAATGCTCTCAGCTGCAGAGTGCTGCAAGCATGCAATATGTACTTGGCCAAGTTGAGTTTAAATAGGTAGTCTACAGGAAAAGCAATTCGGTCATTCATTGGATATTGCGAGGAAATCTTTTATGGCTAATTTGAAAGATGTACTTCAAAGTAACCACTTAAGTCATCCATAAGCCATATTTTCACTCCACATCTTACTGCTTAGGACAGAGTAGTCAAGTGGAAAAGCAATGGACTTGGGTACTAGTTACACTCAGCTGTCTACTAACTGATTGGCTTTGAGGTTCAATTAACATGCAAAGTGCTTGACTTTTCTTAGTGGCAAAATGGGGAAATCCTATGTGCCATGCCTCCTTACCAGGATGTTGTCAAAAGCAAATGAGATAACTGGCATGAAAACATCTAATGCTAAGCAAATACAGATTATTATTAAAATATGTTACTTCAAATTATTTTAAATAACTATTATCATAGTAATGGTGCTTGTGTTATTAACAAATAATTGAATATATGTTTCTTTGCACAAAAGGCAAATTATTTTCTTCTACTCTAAGAAGATTTCCATTTTTTCTCTCTGCCACTTCATATCTCAGAAGGTCACATCTCGCTTACTGGGCAGTTTCAGATGACAATTCTACAATGATTCCTCTCACCTATCTCACTGAATGTGGCTGTCAGCATAAGTAGGTTACATTGTAGGGACTGTGTTTGTAGCTAGTGTTGGCATGTTATTTTTCCAGCCACCACTCCAAGGAGAAGAGTTCACATCGTGTTTCTAAATCACTTCCTGCAGAGTGATTATATGGGATTCTTTCAGAAATAGAAGGAATGGAAAAAGCAAGACCACAAAGTAATTTGGAGAACATCCAAGACTGATAAGACACCAAAAGTAGGGGGGCTCCACAGCACTAGGAGCCTGTGCTCCGATCCCTTGCAGCACCCTAAGATATGATAGGATCTCAGCAAGAAACAGCCACCTAGTGTTCCTAAAGAGGCTGGACCATGAGCACCAGGCTCCTAGACTTGGCAATGACCCCTAGTGCACCACAATGGCAGCTCCAGCAGAGCCTCCATCCTTAAAGAATAGTACAGCTTTGAACACTGAGCATGTCAGCTATGATCTTTGGGGACCAAATAACAGGGTATTCACATGGCACCGAGTGGAGAACCATCCAGACGAAGCTTGACCTTTGCACCAGTGAGGCCGATTGGAGGCTTGGAGCACATTAAATTTATTTAGAGAAAGGAAAGAAATGTAATATTACTCACATCCTGCGTTTGAAAGAAAAATCATCCTGCCCACTTAATAACTGTGCAGGGCTGCCTTCCACGCCACATTTTTTACACAGACCATAGGGAGGTCTGTGTGACTTTGTGACTCACCCTTTGGCACAGCCCCAACCCCCATAGAACTGTGAGGGCTGAGTAGGAGACAAGTCCAGTTACACTCACAGAGCTGCATTCAAAAGCCAGTGTTTCTCCTTAACTAACTCTCAAGCAATTATCTCAGATCAAGTGAACGGACCTGACTTAGGCAAATTTGGCTGTTCACGAGTTTTAGGTTACTCTAGCAGATACTGATCACCACCAGCAGCTAGGAACAGGTGAGAACGATAATCCGCCTCCCCGACAATCTCATTACTGGGTGATGAGTTATATTGAAAACACATTTGACCAACGACGCCACATGTTCAAATACTCAAATCAATTAGCTAACCTGACACAATAAGCGCAATGAAATCCCAGGCAATAGCACGCGCAAAACGGCCACTCAAGGCAGACGTATCAGTATTCTGGTGAAAGGTTCAGCTAAACTTCTGATCAGAAGTTGAGCCGCAGGATTCTCTGCTGAGCTATTGAATAAAGCCCTGGTCCAAGAACAGCCCTGTGAAGAAGGTAAGCTGTGGAGCTCTCTCCAGATTCTTACTCCCTGTTGTTTACAGAAGGAATGAATTGCTTACGTAATATTTCCAGCGTATTCACCTATCTTAATCACCACTCATTTCACCCATGAAAACTTATTTTAGCATCCCCTATGCTAACTAACAGGCTTTTTCGTGTTCATTGGAGATAAAGCTGTAATAGGACAGCTGATTAGTGTCGTTCAAATGCTAGCTGAGGATCCCTAAGTATGAATTCTCTAGCCAACTATTTCAAAAGTTAACTATGCACCACTAAGGTGTCCTCTAAAACACAAACACACATTTCTCTATTAGTGTTAGAATATATGAAATAACTTACTTGAGGCCGGGCGTGGTGGCTTACGCTTGTAATCCCAGCACTTTGGGAGGCCGAGGCGGGCAGATCACGAGGTCACAGATCACGGTGAAACCCCGTCTCTACTAAAAATACAAAAAAATTAGCCGGGCGTGGTGGCGGGCGCCTGTAGTCCCAGCTACTTGGAGAGGCTGAGGCAGGAGAATGGCGTGAACCTGGGAGGCGGAGCTTGCAGTGAGCCGAGATTGCGCCACTGCACTCCAGCCTGGGCGACAGAGCGAGACTCCGTCTCAAAAAAAAAAAAAAAGAAATAATTTACTTGAAAATATAGTAGTACTGTTTTCTCTTCAGAAGAGTTCTCCCTCTAAGTGGCTGAGAGGTTTAAACTCTTGCCTTTTGTCAGATATAGGGCTTAACCTTAGAGTCCAGTGTATTCCTTCATTGTCTTTCCTCTAAGTCTGCCAAACAAATAAGCCTCTGGTGAACCCACAGAGCCAGCTACAGATAACTACACATGTGTGAAATTGTAGTGCACACACCACTTATGCATAGCCTGCTCCTGGTCTCCCCAGCCTACCAAAACATACATGAGCCATTCTTAACAGCAAGTGCAAACCCAGGAGTGCTGTTTCAAACCTTTAAGATCCTCCCATCTTCTAGTTACCTCATTGCTCCATTTGACCCCACAGCGTTTCTACTCCCTGGAATGGGGACACCTGGAGAAATCCACACATAGGGCCTAAACATCCTAGCACCTGCAATGTATTGATTTTTTTGTTTCTTCTAGAAGCAGAGGATGGTAATAAATTGTGTTTCTAACAACAAAGGTCACTGCATAGCTATCAGCCCTATGCAGTGATAGCTGTGAAGGACAAGAAATAATAGTTTTGCAAATCTCCTCTTTGAACATTCTTTCCTTAAGAATCCTATTTTGCCAACCTGTTGTGAAATATGTGTCTCCTTCATCTAGTGCTGCTCAAACTGTGAGTGCTGACCTAGTGTCTTAGTCTGTTTGAACTACTATAACAAAAATATCACAAGCTGGTTGGCTTATAAACAGCAGACCTTCATTTCTCACAGCCCTGGAGGCTGGAAAGTCCAAGATCAAGGAACCAGCAGATTCAGTGTCTGGCGATGGGCCTCTTCATAGAAGGTGGTCTTTCTGCTGTGTCCTTATGTGGTAAAAAGGGGTACAAGAGAGTTTTCTCAGGCCATTTTTATAAGGACACTAATCCCATTTGGGAGAGCTCTACTCTCATGATTAATCTTCTCACAAAGTCCCCACCTCCTAATATCATCACCTTGGGGGTTAGGAGTTCAACATATGAATCTGAGGGGGACATAAACATTTTGATCATAGCACCTATTCTAGAATTGTGAAATTGGCTTTCATTTATTAACAAAAATATAACTGAATAGAATGGAAAAGAAGAAAAGAGAGGAGAGGTGAAATAAACATATAGATCACAGAGAGCAAGGGTGATCAGATGAGTTTAGTAAGATGTCTCATGTTTACGAGAGTATGTATACTGAGTTGCAATGTAAAGCGTATTTCTTAGTAAAACGTAATATTTTAAAAATGTATAAACCACTACCACAATTTATTTGGAGATAAATTTTCCTTGGGTCTCAAATAAAGTAAAAGTTTTAATGCAACCTTTTTTTAAACTTTTATTTTAAGTTCACAGTTACAATTGCAGGTTTGTCACATTGGTAAACTAGTGTCATGGAGGTTTGTTTTATAGGTTATTTCATCACCCAGGTATTAAGCCTAGTACCCATTAGTATATTTTTCCTGATCCTCTTCCTCCTCCCACCCCCTACCCTCCGAAAGGCCCCAGTGTGTGTTGTTCCCCTTTATGTGTCCATGTGTTCTCATCATTTAGCTCCTACATATAAGTGAGAACATGAGGTATTTGATTTTCTGAAAATATCCATGTGTCTATCAAGATCAGCTTGGGAGGAAGGTTGAGAGTAAATGTTATCATGATCCCAAGACATCTGCCTTGGGAAACCTTATGTTTAAAGTATCAGAATGACTCCCTCATGCAGCCCAGGCTATTTTCTGGAAAAGTGACATCCTAGTTAGCCTTGTCACAGAAGCAGACCGTAAGGTTTTTTTTATTATTATTATCTTAGGTTTTAGGGTACATGTCACAATGTCCAGTTTTTTAATATGTATCCATGTCCTGTTTGTTTGTGACCTCCTGTGTCCATGAGTTCTCACTGTTCAATTCCCACCTATGAGTGAGAACACACAGTGTTTGGTTTTTTGTCCTTGCGATAGTTTACTGAGGATGATGTTTTCCAGTTTCATCCATGTCCCTACAAAGGACATGAACTTATCATTTTTTATGGCTGCATAGTATTCCATGGTGTATATGTGCCACATTTTCTTAATCCAGTCTATCATTGTTGGACACTTGGGTTGGTTCCAAGTCTTTGCTATTGTGAATAGTGCCACAACAAACATACGTGTGCATGTGTCTTTATAGCAGCATGATTTATAGTCCTTTGGGTATATACCCAGTAATGGGATGGCTGGGTCAAATGGTATTTCTAGTTCTAGATCCCTGAGGAATCGCCACACTGACTTCCACAATGGTTGAACTAGTTTACAGTCCCACCAACAGTGTAAAAGTGTTCCTATTTCTCCACATCCTCTCCAGCACCTGTTGTTTCCTGACTTTTTAATGATGGCCATTCTAACTGGTGTGAGATGGTATCTCATTGGCACACAAGTAGTTAATTTGAGAAGACTAGGGAGTATCATCAGCTGGGAACCAGGAAAGCAATACAGGGAAGGGAAGGGAGCTATAAGGTAACTATTAAATCTGCTACCACAGTCAGGTTATGTTGGGAAAACTTGGGGAAACAGCACCTGCTGCAGAATTATCCCACCCAAGGGGCAAGAGAACAAGTATTTATTTCCAAGTGGCAAGTTGGTTGAAGGCTGCACCGGGACAGGGGGTGAAGATGGTGAGTGTTAATTCTCTGGCACTTCTGGCCTACCTGCTCCTGGGCAGAGCAAGGCAGAGAAATTTTCACTGTTCTGCGGAGAGGAAAAAGACTATGGGCCCCACCATGCAGATACTGAAAAGAACAGAGGTAATAAACAGAGCACTCAGGGCATCTGTTCAGGTGGCCTGATCCTACAGAGACTCCTCCAAAAGCCTGGGGCATCCTCTACATCCTTGTCCACTCACACTCACCTTGGAGGGGATTCTTTCCTGGACTAAAGACCCAGATGTATCTGAGGGTGAAAAGCAGCATGAGTAATGTTGGTATTGTTTTACTACTAGTTTTGGTAGCAAGTGAAGAGCAGATAAAATTTTCTTGGTTGTTCCAAAATGTCCACCACTTTGTAATAAGAACAAAGTCTGCACAGATCTAAAAGGAAAATTCTAATTTTAGCAGACTTGAAGCCCCTCATGCTAGTTTCCCTGGCTCTAAGCTATTAGCCACATAATCCAACTTTGCCTACTTCTTGTCCTTCCCAGATTTAGCAGTGAGCCTGAAATTCTGCAGGGCCATGAGGGCCTGCACAGTTTCTGAACTTTCCCTCTTCTGGCCTCATATTTCCTGAAGCTGAAGGGAAGGGGACAGCTGACTGCCGTTCCCACAGCTTTAAAACCTTCCTCTCACTCCTGCCCCGGGAAGGGAAACTGAGTTGTATCAGTCCTGCTCCCTGGGCCCCTGACACCATGACAGGGAAGAAAATCTGCTAAAGATCTATGGTTACTTGGATTCACTGAGCTGAGATGGTCAAATCTAATGCATCTTCACATCCTGTGTGGGGAAATGCCCCACCTAAGGGAGATGTTACTTATAGATGCAGAGCAATTCCAGGGATCTGCCGGGGGACTGGTAGAGCCACACTTTCTTAACAATCATAGAATTACAGATTCACCTGGGGCTCATGGCTCACGGGTTGCCAAGTTACCTCACCAAGCAAATGTGATGGAATTACGAAGACAGGTTTAGGTCTGTGGTGGAATAGGCCACAAAGTTCCTGAGATTTCTCTGACTTCTGGCTTAGGGACTCAAACACTATGTCTACCAGATTCAAGGAAAAAGAAAACAGGTGTGTATGACTCTGCATTCCTCAACCCCAAACAGTTGAAGAAAGTGGAGGCTTAGCTCCAGGTTAGTTCCACCAAGTCTGGCAGAGCACAGAGATTCCCCTCCATCAGGTGGTATGGCCTAGAATTTGACTGTACACATCACATCCAGATCATTTGTCCCTGAGCACTTATCCAGAGCCCAGCCTACAGCTTCTCTCTCAGTTGATTTTATTAGCCAAGGAATCATGACTGAGTTTCTGCCTTGGAGTTGCTGAGATCACTCTGGCTTCTCCCAGGATCGGAACCTGTTTTGGCCCAAATCATTTGGCTTGACCTTACTTTCCTGCAACACTGCCTGGTTCTTCCAAGTAATGCCCAGAAGACTGAACCCTATTCTCCATGTCTCTGCCACTGGCCTCTTCAAACTAAAGAGACTGTCCTAGAAGCAGGTACAACTCATTATCTGACTTCAAGACTCCCAATTCCTGGAAGACCAGCACCTGTGCTTGACCTACCAGGGTCTTGACATTAATACCAGCCAGGCTGAGAAGTGGACTTTGGCCACTGAGGCAGAGACTAGCTAGTTTACGCATGAAAATCTTTTACCTTTCCTCCTGGGCACACAGCTAGATGACACATCCCAGCCTTTCTTGCAGTGATCATGTGCCTAAGATCTGGCACTAGAATCTGAGCAGAAATTTTGTGCTTCATTTCTGGGCCTGGACCATAAAAACCTCATGTGTGATTCTACATTCTTCCTCTATGTGTCGGCTAGATATCTAGACCAAGGGCATCCATGAAAACTCCATGTTGAAAGGACACAACATCTCTCAGCTTGGGTCCTCAAAAGACTACACAGAGGCCGAGCATGGTGGCTCATGCCTATAATCCCAGCTACTCGGTAGGCTGAGGAATGAGGATCGCTTAAACCCGGGAAGCATAGGCTGTTGTGAGCCAAGATTGTGCCACTATACTCCAGCCTGGGGGACAGAGCGAGACACCCCTGTCTGAAAAAAAAAAAAAAAAAAAAAGACTACACATAGGAAAGTACCATCCCCCACAGCCCACAGCCTACCGCACCCTCCAGCACTAATGGACTTTTGCATGCATAAGAAATTTCCATTGTGTGAGCCACTAATATTTGAAGGTTTATCTGTCATAGCAGCTGAACTTACATTATCCAGCACAGTCACCCACGACCAAGGCTAGGCTCCCAGCCAAGTGAGTCACCCCAGCTGTCTGTAGCTTGCTCCCCTCTCACAGTTGTAGAGGTCCCAGCTCTCCATACTGCCCAAGGAGACAGTTTGAGATCTGTGGGTGAGTAGAAGGGTGGGAGACACAGGAGATGTTTCTCAAGGGAAAAGCTTTGCCTCTTCCATGATTTGTAATCAGGAATTTTCCATGGTCGCACAGTGAGTCAGAGGAAAAGCCATAATTTTCATCCTCCCTCTGCTGGGGCAGCTGTCTTCCTGCAGGATGGAGTCTAAGCTCCATTCCCAGGAAGAAGGGGGTCAGTAAGGAGAAGGGTCATCAACTCAGGATCCTACCTTCTCATGGAAACCACTGAGAAGACTAAGCACACCAGCTGCACACAAGTGAGGAGATTTTAAATCAGCTGGACAATCCTTTTTTGGTTTAAGTATAGTATTGTTTCATCCCTCTCCCACGTGATTTTATCCCATCAATATTTTTAATGTCATTAGAACTGCCCATTCCCATCATTTAACCTGTAAACTACTTTGCCCAACTCATTGGTACCAAGAAGCAAATTGAAAAGTTCCGCCCTGTGGTGTTACAGGGCTAAGTGCGGCCACCCAAATGCATAGCGAATTTGTTAAACACAGGAAAGAAAACAAGCTCTAACACTAAGCTTCTTGAGGCTCCCGATGCTGCTGGGTCACCACAATCAGTGAGTTTCCTCCAGAAAAGGGTTCATGCAGCTCCCAAGTCTAGCATGTCTTCAGAGAATTTAGGAATGTTTCTTTCATCAGGCCTACCCTGAGGGGAAAGATTCCTCAGAGCAATGTAAAAAGCACAGGGCAAAGAAAGAGGAGGAGGCTCGTGACATGTGGCAGCCCTCCTCTACAAAGAGTGGATGGGCCTGGGAGCCAGTGCATTGCTGGGACTATATTTAGTTCATCCAGTGACATCTTTGTGCCTCAGTGCCATCTCTCACGATAGCAAGGGACTGTGAGACTGAACATTTTTCTCATTGTAGCAGGGGTCTGACTCACTAGTTTAAAAAAAAAATTTGAGAACAATGAGACCCAAGGGGACAACAGAGTTCCAAAAAAGAAAGGGAGGAAGGAAGGAAGGAAAAAGAAAGGAAGAAAGAAAGAAGGAAGGAAGAAAGAAAGAAAGAAGAAAGAAAGAGAAAGAAAGGGTCAAGCATTCCTGTAGGCGGAATAAAAAGACAACAGTCCTGGAAACATTTTCTAGGAGGTCTCCAGTATTTTCTAGGAGGTCTCCAATGAGCAATTTTTTGCTAGCACAAAATTCTGAATTGTATCAAATACTAGTTCATAATTTCCATTGAGTTCCGAAAAACATAAGCCTATTTTTACAATGAGTTTTTGAAACTGAAACTGTAAGTGCTAACTGGAGACCAGCATGTGTCTTACTGCTGTTAGCCTTCGAGGAACTGACTCCAAATTGCAGGGGTGCCACATTCAAGCCAACAGGTGGCCTCTTTGAGTTAGGTCTTGACTCCCAAAAGTTGTTAGAGACATGTTGAATATTTTTCAACCAATTCTCTTCTGATTCTGTGAATAGCTTACTACAGAGTTTAACAAACTTTTTCTAGACCAGATAGCAAATATTTTTTAGGCTTTGCAGGTCATATGGTCTTTGTCACAATGAGTGAACGTTGCCATTTTGGCACTAAAGCAACCAGAGATAATAGGTGAATGAATGGGCATGGCTGTGTTCCAATAAAACTGTTTTATTGGGGGAAAAATAGGCAGTGGGCTGAATTTAGCCTGTGACTGTGATTTGCTAACATTTCACTTACTACTGGCCAGTACTAGTGTTGCTGATACTGGCTCACAAATACCACCCAGGGCTTCACCCTGCCCTATGACCAGAGCCACCTCCACCCCCATCCCAACAAGCTGTCTCAAAAACCTTCTCCTGGCCAAAAAAGACCAAGAAAGAAAAAAATTAATCTATGCCTGTATTTCTATCAGTGCCACAAGGATTATCAAAACAAACTCTAACTTTTTAGGAAACAAAGTGACTGGAAATCTGAAATTGATTGCATTTTCAAACTTCTTTTAAGTTTGACCTCAAAAGAAGAATGAAGTTTCTTGAAACTCCTGCATCCACTGACAGGAATTGGAGTCTTAGTCAATGTATCTGAAATTAGACCTTTGTAACACCTGGTTTTCTTGATTATAGATAGGCCATGTTCCAGGACTACTATACGATATTTGGTTTGCAGGCAGTACTCAAATCCAGGGTTGTGAGAAGAGTCTGTGGCACTAGGGGCCTGGTAGCTTCCATTATTTTGCCTAAAAATCAATGTTAATGTCAATGTCTCAAAAATCAACGTCAATGTTGAGTTAACCACCCAAAGTGTGGATGTTTCTACTTTCTTGGTACCTTGGAGAGGTTCTCTGGATAAATAACAAAAGGAATTAGCTACTTAAGAATGGTACACAGGCTTATAAATAACTCATGTAGGCATGTATAACTAATACATTTTTCCAAGGACATGGTAAACTCTTCCAATCTCAAGTAAAACCTCAAAATCTACGTCCTGGTTCTGGCTCTTTTCACAGAGTAAAGGCATGGAGTTGGATGAGAAAGGTCTTTTTCTTAAGGCAGGGTAACTTTTAGAAGACAGGAATTCTGGAAGGGGCCAGGGCTTGATGTTAATCTAGCCCAGATGCAAAGGGCAGGTACAAAGTCAGGCACACCTGGCCTCATGTGCACATAGGACACGACAACTGGAAAAGACATCAAGAGATAACAGAATGTCCAGTGGCATTTGTCCTGACCAGGTATATCTAAACCTGTCTGATTTACCCATGGTCAGTAGCCAAAAGAAGGAAGAAACAGCATGCAGCTGTATTCACGGAAACCACCCGAGAACTTTTTCTCATTGCTTCCAGCCCTACCTATAGTTCCTGACTTGCCCAGCTCTGCCTGTCTTCTGAACCTTCACCTTTATGGAAGGTAGAATTGAGGAGCTATTAGAAAGCCAGGTTTATAAACTGTGGTGGTTCCAAAACCCTAGGAACACAGTAAAATCACCTGGGGATTTTATAAAAATCCCAATACCCAGGCCATATCCTAAGCCAACTACATTAGGTTTTCTAGGCGTGGGACCAGGTGTCAGTCTGTTCTCAAGCTCCCAGGGCCACTGGGTTAATATCAGATGGTCTGAGTTCGAAGTCCAGTATAAACAATTACCTCTTCTCTCCCTCTCTGTCTCAGTTTTCTCACCTGTAAATGGTGATCATTATAGTCTCTAATTTATAAGATTGCAAGGATTAAATGAGTTCATTCACATAAAAATATCAGCACAGTTCTTAAATGTTAGTTCTTAGCACCAGTTTCCTCTTCTTGACTTCCCAGTTTTGAATTTCAATGCCTTCCAAATCCTTAGCTTTTCCTCATCCTCCCTGTCCGGTATCAGTTGCTCTAGGTATGCTCTGGGGACAGCCTAGTACTCCAGGCTGTGTAGTTGGCACCCTGGCCAGGATCACCCTTGCCACTGAGGGCTCCTGGACAGGACTTGAAGGGTCAAACACCGAGGAAACACTGACAGAGGGTGGTAACAGAGAGGGTGACCCACTGTCCTAAACTGCCCCGGGACTGAGGTATTTCCCAGGATACACGACTTGGAGAGCTAAAACCAGGACAGCCCCAGTAATCCAGGGCAGCTGGTCACTGTAATTGGAACAGATAGTCCAGGAAATCAATGCAGGCAGGGGTTATCTTTAAGAAAGTCAACGAGCAGGAAGTCAGGGTCTCGAGGTTAGACTCCACCACTACACAAGGATAAAGTGAAAGAAGAAAAGGAACTGCAAGAGCAGGGCAGGACCCCAGCCCTACAAGCAACAGGCCAGTGCCTTTTAAGAGATGCAGCATCTCCGTTAACAAAACTGGCAAGATGGCAGTATTATAAGGTCAAGGCCCAATTAGCATAGGTGGCATGAGTGTTGAGCTAAAAATGCATAAATCCCTAAGAGTTAAACAAAGCTGGACTATATAGGAAGAAACCTCAGCCCCAAAGAGATGCTGGCTAAAGCACTCTGCCCTGCATGATCTACTCTTGACCTCTTTTTTCCTTTCTATTTAACATTTTTTTAATTGTGGTAAATATACACATAACATATTTACCTTCTCAACCATGTTAAGTGTACAGTTAGTAAAGTATATTCACATTGTTAAGCAATTTCCAGAACCTTTTTATCTTTCAAAACTGAAACTCTATTCATTGAACAATTCCCCATTTCTTTCTTCTGAGTCCCTAGCAGCCACAATTCTAATTTCTGTTTCTATAAGCTTATCTACCCTAGATACCTCAAACAAGTGGAATCATGCAGTATTTGTCTTTTTGTGACTGGCTTATTTCACTTAGCACAATATCCTCAAGGTTCACCCATGTCGTAGCATGTATCAGAATATGTATGGATATGGTTTGGCTCTGTCCCCACCCAAATCTCATCTTGAATTGTAAGTCCCATCATTTCCATGTGTCGTGGGAGGGGCCCAGTGGGAGGTAATTAAATCATAGGGGCAGGTCGTTCCTGTACTATTCTCATGATAGCGAATAAGTCTCATGAGATCTGATGGTTCTATAAGGGGGAGTTCTCTTACACAAGCTCACTCTTGCCGCAGCCATGTAAGAAGTACCTTTCACCTTCCACCATGATTATGAGGCCTCCCTAGCCACATGTAACTGTAAGCCTATTAAACCTCTTTCTTTCTTTGTTTTTTTTTGTTCTAATTGCCTTTTCTTTTTTTTAATTTTACTTTAACTTCTGGGATACATGTGCAGAACGTACAGGTTTGTTACATAGGTATATATGCACATGTATGTTTATTGCAGCACTATTTACAATAGCAAAGAGTTGGAACCAACCCAAATGCCCATCAATAATTGACTGGATAAAGAAAATATGGCATATATGTACCATGGAATACTAGGCAGCCATAAAAAAGATTAGTTCATGTCCTTTGTGGGGACATGGATGAAGCTGGAAACCATAATTCTCTGCAAACTAACACAGGAACAGAAAACCAAACAACGCATGTTCTCACTCATAAGTGGGAGCTGAACAATGAGAACACATGGACACAGGGAGGGGAACATCACACACCAGGGCCTGTTGGGGGGTGGGGGGCAAGGGGAGGGAGAGCATTAGGACAAATACCTAACGCATGCGGGGCTTAAAACTTAGATGCGGGTTGATGGGTGCAGCAAACCTCTTTCTTTTGTAGATTACCCAGTCCAGTCTTGGGTATGTCTTTAACAGCAGCGTGAAAACAGACTAATACATATGTCCTTTTAGAGGCTAATATTCCATTCTATGTATATACTGCATGTTGTTTATTCATTCATCCATCCATGGACATTTGGGTGGCTTTCTCCTTCTGGCTATGTGAATAATGCTGCTATGAACACGAGGGTACAGATATCTCTTCAAGGCCCTGATTTCAATTCTTTTGAGTCTTCACCCAGAAGTAAGGTTGTCTTGAGCTCTTCTTAGGTTCTTATCCTGAGCACCCTGCCTCTGTACAGTGGGACACAGAGCCACCCTCCCCACAGAGGAGCTCTCTCCTCCTGCTACCATTATCGTGGCAGTAGTTCCTGCCTCTTTTGTACGTTCAAATTCTTGGGATTGGAATGTTAATTTTCTCTGCATTATCATCCATTCATTCACTTATTGGAGAAATATTTACTGTAAGTCTGAGACCTGAAGACCAAGAAGATGATGGCCTGGTGAAAACTAGAGGAGGAGGAGAGCATTCAGGGTCCAGCGAGTGTGGGTGTGAAGATTTGGCTTACACTTGCTTAATCTCCTCTCACCCTCCCCGTGTTTGTATTCCATGCTCTTCTACACCATGCTGTATGCATCCTGGTTTCAAACAGAGTCAGGGACTTCAGCTGGTACATTCCCAGTCATTTCATCAGGAGCAGGCTCTCCCCAACCTTCCCCTGACCCGGTGGCCTCACCACATCCTGCAGCCTAGCACTTTCTTATTTCTGGCCTGACAAAATGCCCAGTGGATGCTCTGAGTGCATTGACTCTTGGAAACAGTGATTCTTCCTCTCTGCTACCCAGTAGAGTGAGAAAGTTTCTTTATCTTGCCTAAGTTTTTTGAGGCACACAAGAATAACCACAAAGGCAGAGCTTCCCTGGACACTTCCTCTCCTTTAGGGGAAAACAAAATCAATTCTCTCTCTCTCCCTCCCTCCCTCCAGAAGCCTCCCCATTGCCCTCCAAGTTTTTCACATTGACAAATCAGACTGGAAGCCTGTATGACAGCCACTTTTCAGTATTTAACAATAACTCTCCCTACATCATCTACAAGTTATGTCTTCAACACATAAGGACAGTTCCTAGGAGGACAAGCATCATCCAGGACTTTGCTGCTCATATTAAAGGGCAGCATCCTGTCCGCAAATCACACCCTCCAGTCTGCTCCCCTCTGACAAATCAAGAAAACTTACAGAAAATTGGTTTATTGCATTTATCATTCCAGTGTTTGAGGATGTTTCAAGTTAATGATTTCCTTTTTTTTTTTATTGTGCCAAAATCTTTTTCAAACACAGTGAAATAAAACATGTAGATACAGGTTTCATTTCCATTGGTTGTCTGAGGCTAAAAATAAGAAGCCAGTAGCTTAATGCTGACTTTTAATCTTATTGTGTGAGACCTTATCAATGTTTCCAAAATGCAGATTTTTAAAAATAGCCGCGGTTAGGGTTTGAGACGATATTCTGTGAATTCTAGTGCATGCACTGCCATCTACTGGACATTTATGATATAAAACTAAGCTGCGTAGAAATAAGTGTATTTAATCACCGAAGGCTCTGTAGAAGACAGTACAAATGACATTAATTTTTAGATGAAAGATAAGTATCTGGATAGATTAATGGAATAAATAAGTATAACATGCAGGCACAACAATATTCCTGTCTGGAATTTCTCGTTACTAAAGAATTTGTATTTTCACCTGCAGAGTAATGTTTGTCACTCTAGAGAATGCAGAATCACAGCATTCATGCTGATAAAATCATTTTCAAATTGTGGTTCCTTAATATAACCAGAGAAAAGAGGCAACTCATATTGTCCTTCATGTGGTGAAATTAAAGTAGGTGTATGAGACTTCCCTTAGGATATTCTGTCTAATCATATATTCTGAAAAAATATTATGAGCATACTATCATGTACAGTTACAGAACTTCAGCAGTTTTTAAGATATTTAACTCAATCACATCCACAATGCTGAACTTCTCATAAATAAAATTTAATATTCATTTCAGAAGGCAGTGCAGGGTTTTATAGTGTGTTGTGGCCATTATTTAACATATCAATTATTTTTGTATAATACTATTAAACACTTACTTAGGTGACATTTCTACCTGACTTTCTTCTGGATACATAAGGGTTATCCCTTAATTGGATGGTAGAAAACCATATGGATTTTGCATTTTAAAACGTACAAAGTAACTAGTTCTGAATATTTGACATACATATGGGAGTGATATTCTTTTTTTGCACAGTAATTTGATAATAAGGCAGAAGTTTGGGGGCAGAGTGGGCTTAGGTGTAAAAAGGATAAAATTAATTATAGATATTACACCCAACCTTTATAAATCACATGTCATTTTACTTATTTTAGGCCAGACCTCCCTTCCATGCATACGCATCTTACTAAGAGAGATGCTTTACAACAACAATGTAATAAATTGCTCCCAGTCACCTTAAGCCTTAAGTCTTAGAGGGGGGTGTGTGTGTGTGTGTGTGTTAGAGAGGTTGTTTATGGGAAGGAATTAGTCTCTTCAATGAAGCCAACAGAAGAAATCACGACAGACTATATGCTAATGAAAGAGTGACTGGAGTTTATTTTAGCTGCAAAAGCACACAAGAAAACACAGCGAATGATAAATAATTTGGAATTAGTCAACTGGGATGAGGCTTCTATTCAAAATCCTTGAATGAGACCATTACCCTTTTAACAAAGAAAAAAAAAGAAAGTCTGGATTTTAAGAAAGCTAAATTTTTTATTGATACATAATGACGATACATATTTCTGGGGTACATGTGAAACTGATAAATGCATACAATGTGTAATGATAAAATCAGGGCAATTGGGATATATATCACTCAAACACTTATTATTTCTCTGTGTTGGGAATATTCCAAATCTTCTAGCTATTTTGAAACATATGATAAATTATTGTTAACTATAGTCACCGTACTCTGCTATCGAACACTAGAACTTATTCTTCCTATCTAACCGTGTTTTGGTACCCATTAACAAGAAAGCTAAATTTTAAGTTAAATAAAATTTAAGGAAATTGTCTAAGTATTTTATCTTTTTTAGACACCATAACAAATAGAAAATAACATATTTTTATATCTCGTGACACTCCTAGCTTTTGATTAAACCTGAACTCTCAAATACAGAGAATTAGCTTAGAAAAATAACTGCAGGGGTTAAGCTTTGAAATTTATCTTACTAAGCATGACAGCATGTTCTCAATGTTTTGCATGTTTCAATCTTTGTTTGTGAACTAGAAAAAGCATCTTTATTTAAATTCAATTAAACCAGACCTACATAGCTGAAACCCAGAGAGAAAACACAATTATGGAATCAATCCCAAAGCACTTGTATGGTGAATTCAGGCAAAAATGGAACTGGTCAATGTGAAATAACAAGATTAATATACAGCCAATCAGTAAAGAAAGTAAATTAAGTATATTAGTGAATACCACCCCCAAATTCATCAAGAAATTCTCATGCTTCCATACACTATAAATCTACATTATCTAAGACTGCAGCCTCTAGACACATGTGGCTACTTACATTTAAATGAATCTTTCATTAGACAAATTTTAAATTTTGAAATTAAAATTTAGTTCTTCAGTCTCGCTAGCTACATTTCAAGTGCTTAGGCTAGTGGTTAAGGAGTGGATGGCACAGAGCTAGAATATTTTTATGATAACCAAAACTCCATTAGATGGCGTTACTAAAAATCATCAAAATCTTATCTCAATTATTTGTTATAACATAAGTTTTGAAGGAATTTCACATAGTGAAAGAATAGCCATACACCTCCAAGTAACAACTGTTTCGTTTTCTGGTTTATTGGGTGAACATATTCCAAGCTTCAAAATAGAGCTGGCATACATAACTATTGCTTTAAAAAGATAACGCACAGGGCTCCAGAATTGGAAAAGACATAGAGATAAATCATATATTCCATATGTCCCGTCATTCTCATCTTACCACTGAGGGCACGCAGACTAAAAGAGGAAAGTAGCTTGTCCAAGGTCATAGGAACAGTTGGCCCACAATGATAGGACCCAGCTTCCTGCCTTCAGGTCGCATTGCGCATTCTGAACACCAGTAAGTAAGCTACATCTATCCTGAGACTATATGGTAACCTGAATACATCTCACAAGTTATATGAAGAAACTAAAAGGAATAAAAAACGGAGACACAATGTACTGTATACTTTATGTGAAATATTTAGCAGTACTCAAAATTAACACTAGGTGTCAGATCATCAGATTTGTAAAGTTAAACCTGATGAACCCGGAGATTTTCTGTTTGATTAAAAATAATCAAATCCATTGCAAATAATCAAATCCATTATTTGATTAGAAATAATTAAATCCATTGCAAAATGACATGGCATGATAATTTTGATTGACTTGGTCGTCCTCGGGAACGGAAGCTATATAATCAGTTAAGTCCCTGCTTCTGATCTCTTCTGATTTTCTTCTAAGAAGAGAATAATATTTATTTTTCATAAGTCTAAATTAATTTTTGTTAATTATTTGGGGATGCTTTTAATTGTTCTCTGCATTTGAGAAGAAGCCAAAATGTTCAATTCTCCTTAACCTCTTAAGTCTCTTAAAGAGACTTAAAGTGGCATTATACTTCATCTTCTGACGTGTGCTTAACATCGCTACCGTGACACAGCTCTAGTACAAGTATTAAAAAGTCTTTGCCTTAGATAATTTAAGGAAAGAATGCAAATGGAAGGCAAGAAATAAAGATTTAACCCCCGTATTGTCAAACAACGTAGCAGGTTGAAGAGGAGGGAGATAAGGGGATGGGTTTAGGCGGAGGAAAGAGCGAATCTGGGGCACTACTGATCAGGAGACCGGACTGGCTTGAGGGACACATGGCAGAACAGGCTCATAGCCCAAAGCCAGGTCTGGGGCTAAGGGCAGAGTGAAGAGGGAAGCTTGGCAAGAGAAGGGAACAGGAAGGAGTGTGGGCAGAGATAAGGACCACAATCTAGCCAGCCGTGACTCTGCCCCTCCCTCTGAAGAAGAGAACTTTATAGAAGGGAAATCAGGCAACAAAGTCAAGGAAAGAGGTGATAGATTTAGAAGACCTTGAAGGGAAAATGAATCCATTGTCATTCTGGGGAAAATGGGGAGGGTAAGATTAAAAGAAATCAGAATTCAGTGCACAAGAAGAATTCCCATGAAAATATTAAACCAAAATATGTGCCCATGAAATCACTTTCATTTTTAAAAGAAAGGGAATTCCACAAGCAGTGACAAACGTCGATTTTGCTTGATAAGTTTTGCAGCGATCATGGCATTCATGCTCCTATTCTCCAGCTTAGGAACACTGGGGGCCCCTGGAAACATCAGGGTTACCTCAAGCTTTTCACACAAGCTGCCTGGACTTACATTCCGGCTGCCTGACAGCCTCTGTGATCCTCTTAGAGCCATTTTCAGGCGCTTCACGGAACAGTCCTTGCAGTTCAAAAACGCAAGTAGACAAAGTGTCCTCTCAGGCAGCCACTTTTTAATCCCCCCCAACACACTTTTTTTGGGAACCTATTCAAAAATCTGTGGATCATATAAAGCTTCCTTTTCATACCTCCTACCCCCGAATACTTTACAACATTCCACCAAATCTTATTCCCTCGGAGCATCAGGTTCCTAGTCTAACCAAGAAAAAAAGGTGATATGCTAATGGAAAGGTTAACACATAAACTTCTGGCTCCACCCAGGGCTGGCCCTGCATCTCAACAAGAGAAAACTCACAATTGCTTCAAGAGCATTGACAAAGTGAGGAAACTCACTGTTTCCTATGACCATTTTTTCTTGTATTTAGAGGAATCAGATTTCCAATGTTCTCAAACTGATCCCTCTGGCATTCTATTGAAAAACAATCTCATAAAACTGAGGGAAACCCTGCTGTTTTATGTCTGTATTCCCAAATCTAGGAAAAGGGAAATACCAGTTAAAAGAATACAGTCCTGGCGTGAGCTGAAAGGATTATTTTTCCGGAGGTTTTAAATCCCATGGTGTTACAGGGTGCTACAGAGGTGCCTTAGAGCCTTTCAAGGGGCAAGGACATGCAGTGGCAAGGGAGGAAGCTAAGTGAGTATGGCTTAGGGCCCATTCTGCTAGCTTCATTCTTCTTCTGTTTTATATACTGCAGTTCATATTAAAGTATATCTATATTTTAAAATGATTCCACTGGTAAATGTTTAACAACCAGCTCTCCAGAGAGTACAAAAAGCCCTGATCTGTAGTGTTTATCACTAGTTCGTGGTGCGAATACTCCCTCCCACTGTGGCCAATTTCTTTTTTTATTATTGATTTATTTTTTTGAGACAGAGTCTCATTCTGTCACCTAGGCTGGAGTGCAGTGGTGTAATCTCTGCTCATTTTAACTCTCACCTCCCAGGTTCAAGTGATTCTCTGTCTCAGCCTCCTGAGTAGCTGAGATTACAGGAGCCCACCACCATGCCTGGCTAATTTCTGTATTTTTAGTAGAGATGGGGCTTCACCATGTTGGCCAGGCTGGTCTTGAACTCCTGACCTCAGGTGATCCGCTCCCTTCAGCCTCCCAAAGTGCTGGGATTACAGGCATGAGCCACCACGCCCAGCCCACTGTGGCCAATTTCAAGCTGCCGATGTGAAGTCTCTAAAGGCAAAGTTGGGAAAAGATGTGCATAGTCAACTCTTAGCTCTCACCTGCGTTTGTGAGGAGTTCCAGCACACTCCTGTACCACTCCTTAGTGGATGGAAAGAACTGGAACTCAGAACCACCACAGTAAAATGCAATTCCATTACCTATTCCAAACTGCTAAATTACCCAGATCTACATTTAAATCTCATATGCAAAAAATGGGTTTGGGCCTTCCTCATCATGATGATTGTGTCTTACCAGTAACAAATATTAAATTAGACATGTAAATGTTAGAAGCATATATTCAGGATTTCCAGCTTCAATGGAAGCTTAGAACTCATTAGTCTTACCACACTTTCTAGGCCTAAATGCCTACTCTAATTGGCTTTTCAGCTTAATTGGTTTTACTGCAGTTCATATAAAAGTATATCTATATTCTAAAATGGATCCACTGGTAAGTGTTTAAGAACTAGCTCTCCAGAGAGTACAAAAAGCCCTGATAAGTAGTGTTTGCCACTGGTTCCCGGTGTAAATACTCCCACTATGGCCAATTTCAAGACAAAATTTGACAATGTCAGAAAATTGACCACATCTGAGACCATTCATGACCTCGTTAGGAAACACTCTTTCTTAAAGTAAACCGAGTATCTATTGCCCTGAAGCCCTATGCATTGTTCATTATCACCCATGTGGGGCCAAGCAAAACAAGTCAAATTAAACCTCCACATTAACAGCCTCTCAGCTGGGACACTAACGTGTGTGTGTGTGTGTGTTCCCTTTCCAGCCCAAGCTACATTAGTTTATTTGACTGTTTTCATGACATGATACCAAGCCCTGTCAACATCTTAGTCACTCTCTTCCGAGCTGGCTGCAACTTGCCCGTCCCTATGCTTCTCTGAGTTTGTGATGAGTATCACGGGTATCACAGGTATCATGTGGCCTCAATTCAGGGTAAATCAGAACCATTCCCTTCTGCTTGTTTACTTTCTACATAGCTGCAACCTTATCATCCTTTTGACACAAAAGACTTCCTCGCACACACCATTGCTAAGTTACGTCTTCCCAATTCAATCCCCTTAGAATTGGGTTTTTGAGCCCAAGTACAGATTTTTTATATCTATGACCATCTCCTTTAATCTGACAAGACTTGGCTCATCAGGGCTGTCAGTACCTTTTAAATTCCTGATTCTGTTGTCCAATGTCTCCCTGTCTATTTTCCTGAGATCCAGACAAAGGACAAAATATGCAGATACCGCCTGAAACTTATCTTTCAGGGGTTGGCAATCTATTAATCAATATCACCTGGGTATTATTGTGCTAATTCCCTTTGGAGAGTTAAAAATCACAGAGCCATTTAGTCCTAAATTACCTTCTGCTAATCAGTATTACTAACACGTGGGAGTTCCAGAACACCCTGAAGTGGGGGTATTGACCTCAAAGCATGTGCCCCTTGTGTCAGTGGGACAGCCCTCTTCAATTCATAATGGCAGAATAAGAAGGAACTGGGGAGAGTGGGCAGGTTTCCTCCTACCTGGTTTCTGTCCAAGGGGTGTGTGTGTGTGTGTGTGTGTGTGTGTAAAGTTTTTCTTTATTTGAGCTCTGTCATTATAAGAGGAATCTAGATAATAGTATCAGATAATAAAATCATCTATTCACATGCAAGGCAGTGTCTGTCATATCAATGCCATTGTAATATATTCTGTGCACCACAACTTTTCATTTGAATACTTAGAAGACTCTTCCTTGAGGTCGACAACAAAATGAAAGGCAGAAGAACTGCTTGGAAAAGTCAGTAATTTGCTCTATCTCAGGAGAGTAGCATTCGGGAGGGAGTTAGAATGAAGGCACCAGGTTGAATTCCCATTAGTATCAATTACATGATATGAAACAAATCTGATCCAATGGCAGCTATGGAAATCCCTGCAACTATTCAAGGGTTTCAGATAGTGAAGTTGAACATCAGAGTGGAATTTCTACCAGTATGGGGCACTGATTCTGGAGTGGAGTTGCTCCTAGTTCAAGGAAATGCTTGAGTGTTGGGTTTGGGGCCAGGTATACACTAAGGCTAGGCTGAGCCTTTGCGGTTATGTGCTTTCATCACAGGGACCCCCTCAGCTCCTGGTCACCCAATTAACGCTAAACCATGACATATGCTGAGAACTTGGGTGCTTCATGTAGGACAGCTAGTCGTTTTAGTATCCCTGAAGGTAATATACCTTGGCCATCTAGGTGAAAAAACCCAAGTTTAATCCTGTAGCTTATCTAGTTGCTCTGAGGTAGAAGTTAAATGATGAACATAAAGGCAGAGTGGGCCTCAAATGGATGCATTCCAAAATTGACAGGAGCTGATTTTTTTCCTGGATCAAGGAAGGAAGTGAGTATGGCCACTTGGGTGTTCAGTCAGGAAGATTTGGGGAAATTCAGTCTAGGAAACGTAGGTGTCCCAAAGAAGTGCTTGTCAAGGACAGTGCCAATCAGGAAAGGTAGAGGAGAATGTATGTGAAATTCCCCTGGAAACTGGAACTAAAAAACGACCATGGATTTTTGTTGAGTGTGTAGAAAAGGGAAGGTAAGAGAAAGATTTAGAAAAGTGATGGAAATGCTATTTTATTCCATTTTATGGCTTTATTTTAATTTTACTAAACAAATGAAAAAACTATTTTTAAACTATTCACTAATGACCAAACTAAGCCTCAGAAAGGTTAAGAGACTGGCCCAAGTTCACAACTACCAAATAAAAGAACCAGAGTTCAAAAACCAGGTCTGTCTGATCCCAGAGATCTTTCCCCCATAAGGAAAAAGGGAGAGATGAGAAAGGGAAAATGATGGAAAAGGAACATAATATTAATTGAGATCCTTACGCAGGCCAAGTTCTATGCTAGGCGCTTTACATATGTATTTATTTGTATTATTTAGTCCTTACAACAATAGGTAAGGTTGGTATTTTTGTTCTGCTTTCCATCCCTGTAGTTTCCTATGAAAGTTGGAGGGTCCCCAGCACGTGACTCTAATACCACCTGTCACTTTCCATCCACCCTCAGCCTCCCTTCCCTGAGATGCTCAAAGTTTTCTGCTAGTATCTAAAATATTTAAAGGTCCAGACCTATTGACTTTCCTGAAACTACAAGTTAGAAGTGCCATTTCAAGGCTGGGAAATCTCATAACTGATGCCAGAAGCATGTGGGGAAATCTCATAACTGATGCCAGAAGCACGTTGCTCCAGAGCTAGCCAGTGCTCCTAGTGGTGCCTCGAAAGTGGCAGGTCACTGAACAACCAGAGAGCGGGCGGCTGGAAGAGCTGCTCTTCCAAGGCTAGAGGGCATCAGCCCTGTTTTATCCACGGTTATATTTCTGCCACAACTATACACCCCATCCTCAAGCTCTGTCAAGGAAGAGCAGAAGGTATCTGCTCTCCTCTCCCCTAGCACAAAGTTTACTCAAAGGGGCTCCAAGCCCAAGTATCCCAGGCTCGACCTTACGGCCCGTTCAAGTGGTTCATGTAGAAATTTTGCCAAGGCAAAAACATGCTCCCCAACCAGTTGTTGTGACCAGCCCACTGCTCATCTCTTTCTACACTCATCATCGTGTTATTTTAGGAGTCATATCATTTACGCCTGTCCCTAGGCCTTTCTCAAGACAACACTGGCCCACCCTGATAGGTTTTCTAACTTAGAATCATAGGAAGATGGAAATTTCATGGGGCAATGAGTACTCTTGGTCCCCACCCTCCCAGAAGTTTTCTGGGCTCCTTAAGCAAAATTACCTACCCTATTCCCAAATAGTTAATAGTTCATCTTACAGTGGGGGAAAAAAGTTTACCTTCCTTTTTGCCAGATTCTCCTTATGCACATGAAAAAAAAAGGAAGTACACTGAAGTTTTTAACCAAGAAGGAAGAGGAGGAGAAGGAGAAAAGAAAAAACACACACCAGTTCTTTAAACTAATTAGTGGACAGTGGAGATTCAAACCCATGTCTGATTCCACTATGTCATGTTCCTCAAAGAAAATGATTCTCTGAGGTTCAGAATGTGGAACACTCTGGAAACCCAGCCAGCATGCTGTGAGAAGCCCAAGCACACGGAGAGGCCACGAGGAGGCACTGTGGTCCACAGTCCAGCCTCTCGGTCAGCCTAGGCCAGGGTCCACTTGTGGACCATCTGGGGGATTCCAGCCATGAACCCAGACGTGAGCCTCCCTGATGGTCCCAGTCCTCAAATGTGAACGCTTTGGATGGTTCTAGCCCCAGCTATGGACCTTTCAGATGTTACCAGCGCTAGACGTGGATCCTCCAGATGATTCCAAGTCCCTAGTCCTTCCAGACACCTTTGACTTTTTGAGTCTTCCTAGCTGAGGTCCCAGAAACCTAAGAAAAGAGAAGTCATCCCTGCTTGTGCTCTGTCTGAACTCCTGACCCACAGAACCAGTGAGCACAGTAAGACGGCTGCTGTTTCACTCCCAGTCAGTTTGGTGTGACTTGTCATGCAGCAACGCATAACCTGGGGAAATTCATCAGGAGGGCCAGGAGACTGAAAACCCTGAAAGCAAGGATTTTGGTCATTCTCAGCAAACAGCATCAAAATGCTGGCAAATGCATTCTGTCACATACATCATCCAAGTGCAAGAGTCTCTCACATTATAATTTTTGGCTGAGGACTCAATATACACATGACTGGGTTATTGTTAACTGAGTATTGTTCATTCTGGGCTGGGAAACCCTTACTGACAACAGTGGAACATTTGGATGTGGAATTCTCTGCCATGGAAAATAGAAAAACATTTCTTTAGTGAAAAACACTGATCATCTGGAAAACGCTTTATTGGTATCTCACTGATGCTTTTCATTTCTTACGAAGCCAAAACAGTTTTCTCTCAGGTCTAGATTATATTCAGAACTTTTAATAAATAGCCCCCTTTATACGGATAACAGTGCAGAGATGAGAAACTGTCCAAATAGTGGAAAAGATTAACCTATAAAGTATAAGCAAAGACCCATGAATAACTTTCTCATCATAAAGACCTACATTTTAAAAATAAAACCAGAAAATTCTTGTTTGTTTAACATGTATCTGTGTATTATATGTCACAGGTGGTTTGTGTGTGTGTGTATTTATGGTTATGAATGAACTTCTACTATTAGATCTCTTGGTTCTGTCGAGTAAAAACCTAAGTATGAAATGTTTTGATAGCCTCGTTTTTATCATTTTTTAAATCATAGTAGCAAGCAGTTAAAGTCTGGCAGGAAATTTAATCTATATATTTATTTACACACTGTCTACTGTCCTTAGTCAAACATTTATTCATGTACTTATCTATGAAGAAAATATATACTGAACACCTACTATGTGTGAGGCATGATTCTAGGAACTGCAGACAATGGCGATAAACAAAAGAAACAAGATCCTTACCCGCATTAAACTTACCCTCTAGCACAGAGAGTTAAATGATAAACAAGTAAATAAGTAACAAGATCTGCAGCCTGGAGGATTCAATGAAGAAATAGCTAAGACATACGGAACTTTTGCAATATATGCTCACAAAGAAAGGAAGTGACGTGAACATTGGCTTTTCATCTGTCCAGAACTCCACCTTCTTTTCCCTGAGCAAACTTGTCTCCCTTCAGAGGAAGCCTCCTGATGGAGATATTGCCAGTCTCCAACTATGAAAACCACAGGACCAGAGCCTCTGTCTCCTCACCCTGCTGTAGTAGTGGGGAAGTGGGCATATAACTGAGATGTGGCCAGTCAGGACTTTGATTCTTGATGGACAGATTCCCCACAGGTGTCAATGATGGCAAGCTAACTAGCCCAGGCCTGCAAAGAGGACCTTGCGATGAGTAAGTGTTAACTGTATGCGTCAACTTGGCTGGGCCATGGTACCCAGATATTTGGATAAAAATTATTCTAGATGTTTCTGTGAACATTTTTTTTTTTTTTTTTTGAGACAGAGTCTCAGTCTGTCACCCAGGCTAGAGTGCAATGGTGCGATCTCAGCTCACTGCAACCTCCACCCCCAGGGTTCTAGCAATTCTCCTACCTCAGCCTCCCGAGTAGCTACGATTACAGGTGCCTGCCTCCGTGCCTGGCTAATTTTGTGTGTGTGTGTGTATTTTCAGTAGAGACAGGGTTTTGCCATGTTGGCCAGGCTGGTCTTGAACTCCTGACCTCAGGTAATCCACCCACCTCAGTCTCCCAAAATGCTAAGATTACAGGCGTGAGCCGCCGCACCCAGCCTGTAAACGTATTTTTTAGATGAGATTAACATTTAAGATAGTAGACTTTGAGTACCACAGATTACCCTCCACAATGTGGATGGGCTTCATCCAACCCATTGAAGGCCTTAATAGAGAAAAGACTCACCTTCTACAAGAAAGAGGGGATTCTTCCAGCAGGCTGCCTTCAGATTCAAGCTGCAACATCAACTCTTCCCAGGGTCTCTAGTCTTCCAGTTTATCTACTCCTCAGATTTTGGAATTGCCAACCTCCACAATTGTTTGCCAATTCCTTAAAATAAATCAATAGATAGATAGATGATAGATAGATAGATAGATAGATAGATAGATAGATAGATAGATAGATAATAGATAGATAGACAGATAGATAGATAAACTTGTTTGGTACACTATGGTTTTTTCAACACAGACCTCCAAATTCCTATGTTTCTTCCTCTTCAAGCCTGCCCATTAGTCCTGTGTTATTCTGCAAGTTGATACATCCCTCGAATATTGACAAAATTATAGCTCTAAAGATAAAAGCTATAGACTATCCACACAGATTGGCATCATAAAAACACATCTTAAATTTCACAACACCCACCCTTCTCATCCAGTGAACTTCCTTCTGTTCATGGTGAACAGAGGTGCTTGCAACCACATACCTTGGCTGACACAGAAAAATTGTGCCTTTTGAAACTCGTGTTCTCACTAATATTTTTTGCTTAAGGTATTTTCCAGTCTCTGCCTGCCTTCAGTCTCTGCCTGCCTCCAGTAAATCTTGTACCCTACTTAAAACATTTTTGGCATCTTCATGTTAATTCTTGCATGATTTATGTGTTATGATTAAAGCTTTCTTGTGTCTCCCCAGCTAAGCCCTTCAGAGCAGAGATTATGTTTATGGTTCCTCATGCCACCCACAGTGACACTTCCAGGGCCCCCATGCGTGTGATGGCTGCTTAGTAATTGTCTCTTGAGGTAATGGAGGTTTAATGCCACCTTCAGTGGCTGGACCAACTTTCAGTTTCAGAATTATGTTACCTGTAGTAGCAATGACTGATTTGATTTATAGAGCATCTTTCTCCCAATGAATTCTAAACACTTTGAACACTTTGTTTCATGCTTAGCAGGTAATTTTTCATCAATTATTTACAAGTAGAAGTCCAATAAAGACAAAACATTGCAGTGATTTTACTGTGAATGGAGTGCGTTAAAGGTAACCTGAGACAAAGACTACAACTGTCTTTACTTTCGATAAATTGTATCATAGCTTTTTTCTTTAACTGGGACTATTATTTTGTCAATATTTGAGGTGATGATAAAAGAAAAACTGGAATGTCTACTGCATTTTCCCTGAGTGACAAAGAGAAGATGGAGAGAAGGGAGAGAGTAAGGAAAGTGGGAGGGGCATTTGAAGTTATCTAGATCTAGAAACTAGAAAGACACTACCCAGATCTTCTCAGAGGTCTGAAGATGGCATCAAAGCAGCCAGAAGGAGGCTGTACCCATCAAGATGCTCCTTCCAACTCTGTGTACTACAGTGCATAAAAGAAATCAGGCAAAGGACTGAAGCAAGAGGTAGAAGTCTGCAAGCTGAACACAGCTCTGGTGTGATTTTTAGCACAAGCATAATGCGTATCTTTTCTTCAATTTATCTTGACCAGAGTGGTAGTTTTAAAGCATTCTTAATCAGGCAAAAATGTTTCCAAGGCCACTTCCATTTTTCAACACTTGCAGTGAGCTTGAAGCTCACTTTAATCATAACAAAATAAGAGGTTGCAGATATGGGTCTCTCAGTTACTTGAATTTTTCTAATTTTAACAAGTTGGTAAAGAGAAGTAGCAACAAAACAGGAAACAGAGCTAAGGGATTTCAGTTCAAATTCTTTTATTTTTTATTTTTTGAGACAGAGTCTTGCTCTGTCACCCAGGCCGGAGTGCAGTGGTATCATCTCGGCTCACTGCAACCTCTGCCTTCTGGGTTCAAGCGATTCTCCCTTCAGCTTCCCGAGTAAATGGGATTACAGGCACCTGCCACCATGCCTAGCTAAATTTTGTATTTTTAGTGGATATAAGGTTTCACTGTGTTGGCCAGGCTGGTCTCAAACTCCTGACCTCGAGGGGTCTGCCCACCCCAGCCTCCCAAAGTGCTGGGATTACAGGCATGAGCCACTGCGTCCGGCCCAGTTCAAATTCTTAAGTGTAAATTGCTATCTGCTATCAGCACCCAATCCACATTTTAATTAATAAATTATTAATTATATAGCCAGAAAGATAAAAGCATCAAGTTGATTTTTAAAATGCTAGGGCAAAACCTAAGTAATAATGTCATGTCTTAGGTAGACACAAAAAAGGAAAATTCAGCCTCCATTGTTCTAAACTCTCTTTGAATTTATTACAGAGACCATTAACTGCCAAGCTCAGATGCAAAAAGCAATGAGACAATAAAGGTAAAATTTAAGGCAACTGAAAGGGAACTTGGCTTCCAGTGTAACTATCCCATTAAATTACTACACCACAGACTCATTTTCATCACAGTCCAAATTACATTATACTATAAGACTCTAATAGGTGATGCAGGAAAATTCTTGTTCCATTTCCGAGCTACAGACACAGTGATTATGCTACTTCAATGCATCGTATGCATGGAGAGCAGCCGTAAAACCCCATCATGATCATCATCAAGAGGCATTTATTGGATAGCTCTCCGCGTGTCGTGCCTAATAAGTGCTATGCAGTGTAGGTTTCTACAGCTGCTTAGAACATGGCCAAAATGAGGCCCCCAAATCAAATCTAGCTCTTAAAAGTGTCACGTCCAATAAGGAATTAGAGTTTATATTTTGGCTTCAGGTATTTAAGGGCTGTGGAGGCCTTACAGAAGTCACCTCACCTCTCTAAGCTTCAGTCTTCTCCTGTGCAAAATGAAGACAGTGGTGATGATACTAATAATAACAAACATAATAGTAATAGCCTGCACATATAGCAGTCACTATCTGCCAGGCACTGTTCTGAGCAATTCACATGTATAGCTCATTAATACTCAGAAGAACCCTTTGAGGAAGGTACTGGTATCAAGTCCGCTCCTCACAGTGACCTTGTGTCTCAAAACCTTGTTTCCTGTAAATACATGGAATTGATCTCAAGTGGTGCCAGTTAAGGGAATAGGCCTTAACATTTAAGATAGAAAATAACACCAGGACCCTACATCAGAGTGCCTGTCTGTGGTATAACAAAAAAAAAATTTTTGATCTTTGTCCCCAGTTCCTGGCACAGAGATCCTAAAACCTTTGGAATTTCCTGGGTGATAGGAGTGTCCTTTGTTACTCATAAACAGCCCCTTTCTACCACACTTGAGTTTATGCCAATGAGGTGACTCGTGTTGGGGTCCTTAGATAGCTTAGGATGGGAGATGGTTTCCAGAATCATCAAGCACTACCAAGCACATAATTAGGTTGGAGCTTCCAGCCCCACTTCTCCACCTGCGGGGAAGGGAAGGGGCTGAGATGAGTTCAATCAGAGAGACCAGTGATTTAATCAACCATGCCTACATAGTGAAATATTGATAAAAAACTGTTGAACAATGAGATTCAGGGAACAGACCAATGTGTTGACAGGGTGGTACCATCAGCAGAGATATACCACCACCACCACCATCACCACCCTCCATACCTCACCCTATATATCTCTTCCACTTGGCTGTTCTTGAGTTGTACCCTTTAGATTACAACTGTAATTATACGTATAGTACTTTCCTGAGTTGTGTGAATCATCCTAGTGAATTATAGAACCTGAGAGGGGCGGTCGTGGGAACACTCAAATTTGTAATGAGTCAGGCAAAAGTGTAGGTAGCCTGGGGCCCCATTTGCAGCTAGTGTGGAGAGTGAGGGATTGAGCATGGGACTGAGCGCTTAACTTGTGGGGTCTGTACTAGCTCCAGGTAGTTAGCATCAGAATTCCATTGAATTGTAGGACACCCAGTTGGTGTCAGAGAGTTAGAGAATTGGTTGTTGTTGAAAAAGAATTGGTTGTTGGAAACAAAAAATAATGGCTAATTAATTGGCTGAATCAAGCTCAGAGGCAGAGATGGGTAGCTCTAAGTAGGAATTTGGCCTGTAACTTGTGAGGTAATCTGTATTTCTGGTAATCAGAAAAAAGAAACACAGGAAATTTCTACTGATGATATAAAATAGGAGTGTGCCCCAATCATTTAACCTTTTTTAAATTTTTCTTATGTTTTTCTTTATGGGTTTTTTTTTTTTTTTTTTTTTGAGGTAGAGTCCAGCTCTGTCTCCCAGGCTGGAGTGCAGTGATGCGATCTTGGCTCACTGCAACTTCTGCCCCTCAGGTTCAAGCAATTCTCCTGCCTCAGCCTCCCGAGTAGCTGGGATTACAGGTGCGTGCCACCATGCCTGGCTAATTTTTGTAATTTTACCATGTTGGGGTTTTATCATGTTGGTCAGGCTGGTCTTGAACTCTTGACCTCAGGTGATCCACCCACTACAGCCTCCCAACATGCTGAGATTACAGCATGAGCCACTGCACCCAGCTTTGACATTATTTGGAATGAGAAAATATACATATGCTGCTCTGTGGGTTTGCATCCCAATAAACCCATTGTAAATTAAAAATATCATTAAGTCGAAAATGCGTGTAATACACCTAACCCACGTAAGATCATAGCTTAGCCTAGCCTACCTTAAACCTGCTCAGAACACACACTAACCCACAGTCAGGCAAAATGATCTAACACAAAACCTATTTTATAATAAAGTGTTGAATATCTCGTGTAATTGATTTAATACTGTACCGAAAGTGAAAAACAGAATGGTTGCATGGGTACTCAAAGAACGCTTTCCACTGAATGCATGCTGCTTTCCTTCCATTTGTAAAGTCAAAAAATGTTAAGTCAAACCATTCTAAGGTACCATCTGTACAGTTTACTACAAAAGCCACATTTTAAATTTTCTATGAGGAATCTGCATCTTTTGAAACAGCTTATTTGAAGACCCTTTTCTCAAGAGAAAAAAATACATATTTATTTGGGGTTGTTATGAAAGGCTTTCTATAAACCTTAAAATGTATTATTTATTTTTAAAGTGTTCTGTTTACTGACTTATTGTCCTATAACCCCCTGTAATACTTAGCACTGTAAAAGCCTAGTGAAAGATGAGGAATATTTGGCCTTAGTCATTATTCTGTAATCTAAAATACTTTGGCAAAACTGGGAAACAAATTAAGGAGGGGAGAAAAGAAGAAAGGGATAGAAGGAAGGCGAGAAGGAGGAAGGGAATGAAGGAGAGGAAGGAGAAAGTTGGCCTTCAGCCTACTCTGACCCACGTAGTAACGGCGCTCCCCCATTGATTTGCAGTCATTCTTTGTCAGGTATTATGATCTAATGAAACATCATCCTCTATTTTGGTCTGTTGCTACTGCAGCACCCACAATTTATTAGGCGCTTGCTTGCATCTCAAAACACAACAATGCTTTGAAGGATGATTGGCCTCCTCTGATCAAAGCAAATTTCATTAGGTGAAATATCTTGACTTATAGCTGGCCTATAAAACAGAATTGGAAAAAATTTTAATGTCTGTATAAAAATACCAGCCAAAGACTTCAATAATGTTTATTTTTCTTCAAAGACACAACGAAGAGTAGCTAAACAATTTCTCATCTAACTGAAAAACCTGGTGCCCAGAAACCATTCAGAAAATTTTTATATAAACCAAAATAAAAATCCTTTGAAACTTCACCACGTAAACTGCAAAATCTTACTTAAAATGACTAGAACTGATTTATAAAAACAAGAAGACAATATGGTTAATTTTTTAAAACTAAAAATTGATAGAGTTTCAATACAGCCAATTCTTGGTGATTCAGGAATTGATAATCCAAATCATAGATTTTTCCAGGACCTTGTTTTTCTGAAATATTTTTCCTTTGGCTGCATTTCACCCATTTTGCTGCTTTTCATCTCAACCACTGAGTTTGGGTAAGTCATGCAAGAGAATATCTAGCTCAAATTATTCTGCTCAATTTTCCTTAGTTGTTTGATTGGAAAAGTCCAAACCATGGACTAACGTGGGTTCCAGATTCTCTATTTCATGTGATTTCACTATTCTATTATGGTTTGCTGAGAAAAAAAAAAAAGTTGGAGTCATTTGTAATAACTGTAAAATGGAAAATCTTAGCTATTTTCCTAAGGAAAAATGAAGGAAAGTGAATTTTAAATAACTTAATCAAATAATCAACCAGGATAAGGTAAAAAGAAACAAATTCATCAATATAAATGCTATGTCACCTAAAATATTCTAGTGCTTGTATTTTTTTTTTAATTGTGTCTTAATTCTATATTTTCCCTATGTGAGTATAACCTTAATTATAAAAATGTTTAGTTTTTCTCACTTTTAATAACTTTAGATATATATAATGTGAATTATCAATAATTGGGAAAAGTCAGATGACATTTGCATTCAAGCCATGTAATATAATTCTATAAAGGCAAATTTGAGAATTTATAATAGTGCAAACTCATTTAAAGATTTCCTACTGCTCCCAATAATTAAATAACTCAAAATTAGGGTCATTAAGAAATCCAAGAGCAAAGAAAAAGAAATTCTGCCCACAGACTGCAGTTTCAGCTCCTGCTTGAGAGCTTTCAGCCTTCCTTTTCCAAAGACCTGCCCTACTGATTTCAGACTTGCCTACCCGCCCCCATAATTGCCTGAGTCAATTCCTTGTGGTAAATCTCTTTTTCTTTTTCTTTTTTTTTTTTTGTCCGCCTCCCGGGTTCACGCCATTCTCCTGCCTCAGCCTCCAGAGTAGCTGGGACTACAGGCACCCACCACCACGCCCGGCTAATTTTTTGTATTTTTAGTAGAGACGGGGTTTCACCGGGGTCTCCATCTCCTGACCTCGTGATCCGCCCACCTCAGCCCCCCAAAATGCTGGGATTACAAGCATGAGCCACCGTGCCCGGCCTCCTTGTGGTAAATCTCTTATTATATATCTCCTACTGGTTCTGTATCTCTGGGTGAACCCTGACTGGTATATTCCCCCACGCTCCCACCATTTGCCACCCACCCATTCCCCTCTTTATCTTAGTCAAACTCCTGCTACCCCCTAACTCTCTGAAAGGACTTTCCTTATATCCAATCCTCCAGTCATCCCTGGAGCCATAAGGGAAGACTGACTTTTTCATCACAGGGAGAGAAAAAATCAATTACTAATCAGGAATCATAAATCAGGAGGCAATTTAAATTGTTCTACCTGTCTTCTTCCACCCAACATTTCATTATAAAAATTTTCAAACTACAGAAAATTTGAAAATTGTTATGGGGTAACACCCATATAACCTAGATTCTGTCATTAACATTTTCTTACACGTACTTTATCTGTTCTATTTTCACCCCAAGTATCCTTCTACTCATCTATCAGCCATCTTACTTTTTGATGCTTTTTTTTTTTTTTTTTTTTGAGATGGAGTTTTGCTCTTATCGCCCAGGCTGGAGTGCAATGGTGTGATCTTGGCTCACTGCAACCTTCACCTCCCAGGTTCAGGCGATTCTCCTGCCTCAGCCTCCGGAGTAGCTGAGATTACAGGCGTGCACCACCACGCCTGGCTACTTTTGTATTTTTAGTAGAGACGGGGTTTCTCCAGGTTGGCCAGGCTGGTCTCGAACTCCCGAACTCAGGTGATCTGCCCGCCTTGGCCTGCCAAAGTGCTGGAATTACAGGCATGAGCCACTGTGCCTGCCTTTTTGATGCATTTCAAAGTCAACTGTTGACACTAATACCCTCCTTCCTAAGTACTTCAGAATATGCATTACTAATTAGAATTTAATATTCATTTATACATTTATAGATCTTTTTGAGGATAATTTTATACAATGAAATCACCAAATCTTAAATACAATAGTCAATGAGTTTTGATAAGTGCATTCATCTGTGTGACCTGAACTTTACCAATAGGACATTTACATTACCCCAGAGTTCTCTCAAGTTATTTCTCAGTCAACCCTTGTCTCACCACTCCCTAAGAAGAACCACTGATATGATTTCTTCTCCTCCATAGATTAGCTTTGCTTATTCAATAAACTCATAAATATAGAATCCTACCATATGGACTCTTTGTGTCTGGCTTCTTTCATCCAGCATAATATATTTGAGACCCATCCATGTTGTTGCATATATTGTTTACTCCATTTTGCTAGTGAGAAGTATTTCATCGTATGAATGTACCACAGTTTGTTTATACATTCTCCTATTGATGGATATCTGGCTTATGTTTGGTTATTATTAAAGCTGCTATAAATGTTCTTGTATTAGAACAGAAAACCAAACACCGCATGTTCTCACTCATAAGTAGGAGTTGAACAATGAGAACACATGGACACAGGGAGGGGAACATCACACACCGGGACCTGTTGGGGGGTGGGGAGTTAGGGGAGGGATAACATTAGGAGAAATACCTAATGTAGATGATGGGTTGATGGGTGCAGCAAACCACCATGGCACATGTATACCTATGTAACAAAACTGCATGTTCTGCACATGTACCCCAGAACTTACAGTATACTTTCTTAAAAAAAAATAAAAAAAAAAGCTCTTGTATTAAAAATAAATAGAAAGAAGTCCAAGACCATATTGCAAGTTCCATTCCTCACATGAACAAATATGTATTGGACAGCAACTATATGCAAAGCGCCATTCTAGGCATTGATGTCAAGGAGCTTGAAATCCAACGGTAGGACAAGATATATGTAGATTACTACTGTAAGATGTAGAAGTGCTGCAAGAATGACATGAAACTGTGAAGTATTTAAAGAGGCTTCAGAAAGAGTGTCAGTAGATGAGTTTTAAAAAGTGAGTTTGGACAATATTGCAGACTATATTGCAGTGGGTGTTTAACAGTGGGGGATGGTGTTTTTATTGACTTCAATAGAAAATGTAAGATTATGAGCAGAAAGGTGATGATGAGAACTGTGTTTTAGCTAGATTCTTCCAGAGATTGTGGCAGTTTGACAAGAGGTCAGGCTAGAATTAAGATGCCAGTTAAAAGGCCATTATCCTCAGGTGAGGATTAATGGAGACCCTGCCTACAGGTGGGGCAGAAAGAAGGAAAGGAGGGAATAGATTCAATACAGACAGACCTATATACGTGACCAAAAACTACTTTCTTACAAGTAATCTGGATGTGGTTTGGATATGGATTGTTTGTGCCCGCCAAAACTCATGTTCAAATGTGATCCCCAAAGTGGCAGATTGGGCCTAGTGGGAGGTGTTTGTTTTTGAGAACTGGGAGCAGATCCTTCATAAAGATTCAGCACTGTTCTTATAGTAGTGAGTTCTCCTTCTGGCGAGAAGGAATTAGTTCTTGAGAGAATGGATTAGTTCCCAAGAGAGTGGACTGTTATGAAGCAAACTTCCTCCTGCTATTTAGTCCCCTTTCCCACATTCCCACTTCGCCTTTGACCTTCTCCACCATGTTTTGACACAGCAGAAAAGTCCTCGCCAGAAGCCCAGCAGATACGAGTGCCGTGCTTCTTGTACAGCCTACAGAAACGTGAGTCAAATAACCCTCTTTTCTTTATAAAGTACTGAGACTCAGGTATTCCTTTTTAGCAAAACTAAATGGACTAAGGCAAACCTCTAATTACATTATAATTCAACACATACACATTTGCATACATCACTGAAACAAACATTTCACAAAAACGCTTCCCTTACTATGTGTAATGCACGCTAATGTTTTCTATTGTTTAATTCCCTTTCTTTTTTTTACTTAAAAACTGAGGTTAAACCACTAAACCAATTTCCTCATCTACTGGGTCATGACCTGTGGTTTAAAAACACTGGACTGGATAATGCGATAAAGAAGATGACTCAGTTTTAAATCTGGGCAATTGAGAGAATGGCGGTTTCATGCATTTGGAAATATTTCATTGAGAAGCCTCAACTTGTTGGGACAACAGCTTAATTTTTTCCAGTAACTGCCTTCAGCTATGCTCCATCAATCATCTCATCCCCATTTGACTTCATAACTTTTTTTCCTATTTACTTTCTTCATGAACTTCAAGAGCACAGCATTAGATAAAGCAGTATACATGTTTCATTATACATTGGCGTCATTCATGGCCCTCTTTTTATTTATTTTACATTTATTAGTAATATAATCAATGCCCATAAATCAATTACCCAATCAAATAATTAGAATAGTGAAAAAAGCTTACATCTATCTATGCTTGCCTCCTCCTTCTATCTTTGGCCTCCTCTTACCTACCATGACAATTACCCCAAATTATGTTTATCATTCTCTTGATTTTAAATAATAATTGATCACAAATGTTGGTTTAAGACAAAATGATCAACTTATGTATAAACTTCCAGGGATGGATTTTTTAACTCAATATCATATTATTACTATTCATCCCTATTTTTGAATATAGCTATGGTTCATTCATTTTTCACCACTGTATAATATTTCATTTTGTGATCCACAGCCATTTATTTATTTATTTTCTCTTTTTTTCCATGAACATTTCCTTTATCATGTTTTTTTCGTTGTTTTTACTGCTACAAACAGTGTTGCTAGATACATTTTTGTACCCGTGGCCTGTGTATGTAATTATGAGCTTATCTTGACTACATATCTAGGAGTAGGATTGCTGGCTCATAGAGTCTGAATATCTTCAACATTACAAAATAATTCCAAAATCCTTAATCAATTTACTTCCCTCTAGCAAAGTATTGAAGACACTGTTGCTTCACATTCTTTCCAATTTGGTATCTGACTTTCTTCTAATGTTTTTTCTTCTCAGAACAGTCTCATTCTGTCTCCTTAAATTCAGTCCTGGTAATTTAGAAATCTCAGTATCACATGAATTTAAATCTCTCTTTCAAACACCTTTTTCTCATCATCCCATCTTAGGCCGGCAGTTCTAATAGCTTGGAGTAGAGGTTGGGGGCCTGAACTCTTTCACACACAACTCCTACACCTACCCCACCTTTGCCAGTGCTTCCCTTCTGGTCTAAAGGTGAGGAGGAAGGACAGAGGAGGCAGAAGTATTTTTACTCGATGGTTCCAAATCAAATTTTACAATTTCCTGTTGCTGCTGGGACAAGGATGGCAAAAAAGGTGGAAAGAGATGGAGGCAAGTGAAAAACTGGGGAGGTGGGAGGGGCTTGGAACACAGCTGACTCAACTGAAACAGTTCATCAAACCCTCAGGGAAAGTGCCCAACTCCTAATGGTATGCTCCATGCATTTAAAATGTGGGTTATTGGCTGGGCGCGGTGGCTCATGCCTGTAATCCCAGCACTTTGGGAGGCTGAGGACGGTGGATCGCCTGAGGTCAGGAGTTCCACACCAGCGTGGCCAACATGGCGAAACCCCGTCTCTACTAAAAATACAAAAATTAGCTGGGCGTGGTGGCACGCACCTGTAATCTCAGCTACTCAGGAGGCTGATGCAGGAGAATTGCTTAAACCCGGGAGGTGGAGGTTGCAGTGAGCCAAGATAGCGCCATTGCACTCACTCCAGCCTGCACAATGGAGCAAGACTCCATCTCAAATAAATAAATAAATAAAATGTGGGTAATATTTAGCATTTTTTTTGTTCACAGCTTTGGGCCCAAATCACAATTTTGAAATAAATCCCACTCAACACCTAATACTCTGTTCCAGAGAAGAAGCATCACGATGGTAAAGGGACAGAAGATTCACTTTAAGAACATTTTGAGTTTAATTTGCTAGTGAAACATCAGGTGAGGTTTCCTAGTAAGCAACTGGTAACCAGTCTGGACCTGAGAAGAATAATGTGGGCTACAGATGAGATCTTGGGAATGAGCCGCATTGCTGAAGTCATTTAAGCATAGATATTATTATGATCTATTTTGTTAATGAAAAACTAAAGCTCAATTGGTAAAAATAACTTGCCCCAAATCTATAGCTATCCAGAGGCAGAGAGATCTACCTCTGAAATTTTGTAAAATCCTTTGACCATACAACGTTGCCTGACAAAAAGCACAAAGAAAGAAGGCAAAGGGGTACTTACAGTAAGCATTATTTTCTTTGGAAATCATGGAAATATAAATGAGAGTTACACAAATCAAATCAACTATCCTTTGTGTAATCTGCTTCTAATCACTCAGAGGATAGAAGAGTCCCTATATCTGTTAAGATACAACTATACCCTAAAGAAAGACCATTCGTAAGGAATTATGGGGGTGTAGGGATATGAGCAAGGTGCGAGAGGAGCATAAAGTAGGACACGGCATCATGGGAATCAGCTAATGAAGCAGAGATGAAAGAACATTGCAGAGATGAATAGTGGCAGCGCTCATCCAAGCTCCAAGCACTACCCATGGGTAGAAGAAACACGGGCCTCAAAACTCACCCTTTCCAATCCATATCAAGAATACACATCCTGGCTGGGCATGGTGACTCATGCCTATAATCCCGGCACTTTGGGAGTCTGAGAAGGGTGGATCACCTGAGGTCAGGAGTTCAAGACCAGCCTGACCAACATGGTGAAACCCCATCTCTACTAAATACAAAAAATTAGCCAGGCATGATGGTGCATGCCTGTAATCCCAGCTACTTGGGAGGCTGAGACAAGAGATTGCTTGAACCCGGGAGGCGGAGGTTGCAGTGAGCCGAGGTGGCGCCATTGCACTCCAGCCTGGGCAACAAGAGCAAAACTCCATCTCAAAAAATAAAAAAATTAAAATTAAAATTAAAAAAGAATACACATCCTTATTGTGAAAATAAATTGCATAGGCTGCTCCTCATTTTCCTGTCACGTGCTCACTATGCAGCCTGCTAATTGTATAATGTGGCTTCCCTATCCTTGCCTCAAAGACAGAATGCATTGACCAGAAGACAGGAATATCCAGCTCCCTTAGCTCCTCTATATCACACTGCCATTGACTGTAATTTAATCCAGCTAAAAGGATCCATTTCTGGTAAAATTTTCCATAAGGATAAAGAATGTAAGATCAATTTCTGAAGCTAATGTTATCAGATTCCTAATCCCAAAAGGCTCTAGGCAATGATCACTCTACCATGGAAAGGACTTTGATAAGGCTCTGTGGCCATCCAGCACCTTCCACCTCACTGCTCCCCTCCACTGTGGACTTGTGTGTCAAGTAAGAAAGTACAGCAGATAAACAAAATGGAAAAAAAATAATGAAAGAATTACAAAGGAAGACTAAGGAAAGAGCCAAGTGTGTACATGACCACAGGAGGGAGAATATAATGGTTGGACAAGCAGAGGGTGGGTGTCCACTGTGTCAAATGCTACAAAGGTCATAGGACCTGAGCAAGTAGAAAAGACTTTTAAGTATTTTCTAAATGTAAGTACATAGTGATGAGCAAAAAATATGGATTAAAAGCTAATGGATAGCAATGGAAGAACTACTACCTGACTGAAGATTTTAAGTGGGATTATTTAAATGTACTAGGTAATTTAGAAAATTATTACTTATAATCTTTGAAAGGAAGAATAAAAAGGAGTAAAATTAAGTGCTTTGACTTGTTAAAAGTACAGGTTGCTAATTCACTCAATTACACACAGTCTGGGTTTGGACATTTAAGAACATCAATGTGAAACCAACTCTACAAAATGAAGGGAAACCCAGATGATCTGTTGAGTGTTTGACTATACAGAGTCTTCCCTTTAAGAGATGATACTTCTGATAAAACTGCACCCCTTGATCACAAATGTGAATGACTGGGGGGAAAGTAATTTTACTTTTCAAAGTTAACTTCTGATTTGAGTCACGAAACACAGTATTCCTGAAATACCTGCTTAAGAAAACAAACAAAACCCTGCCCTTCTCCTTCGTAGTTTCAAATTTCCCAAAATGCTGGCATCTCAAGTGCAACTAAATACATAAGCCAGAAGACCCTTAATAAATAGTGATGCCTCTGATGGGACAGATGCCATCCATCCCTTCCATGTCCAGTGACTGAGTTCATGTTCAAATTTCATGTGAAGTTTAGATGGGGAGAGTTCTGATTCTCTAAGATCATCTTTGTTTAGAGTAGAGACAGGGACATGAAAAAGGATTACCTAAACAGTTCCAATTAAACAAGGAAATTGTATAAAGCCCTATTGCACTGGCCTAAACATGTGGCTTAGAGGATCACATTGCCCAGCATTGATAGCCAAGCAGTGCTAGTGGAATCCTTCTTTGCCAGTCAGTAACCAATAAAGTGGGAAAGGCTGTGCCCTTTGTTCCCTGTCTAAAGACTGCAGGCGAACAGGCTGCTCATTGACTGCAACCAGGGAGTAACTGAGAGAGTATCTGCCAATTTCGATTTTTCCTTTGTGTCCAGACAGGATTCATTTGTTAGGAGTCTCCTCTGTGACCTTAGAGTTGACTATAGAAAACAATACATTTACATGAAGGTAGCATCAAAGATTTCAGTTTATTAACAACTTGGAAAGATGCTAATTCTGGACCCAGTAAATACACAGATGGTTCATTTAAGGAGGAAATATCTGCAAAGTCATGTTTCCTGGTGTCTGAGACCTACACAATAGACAAGTCAAATGGCTAGCAATCTCAGTAGTGTTTCTTTAATTTGGTTTGAATCCTGTACTTTCGATATTGACTTCTGAGCTTTATCTTGACTTTCTTTGATTGGCACGCCCTTCCCAAGGAGCTGGTTGTCTAGGTGATGAATACTACATGTCATAATAAAATAAAATACTTTTGAAGTAAACAGTCATTAATGCACTGGCTTTGGAAGTTTAACCTCTCCCCTGATGGAGGGAACGGGCATGAGATGCCTCCCCCTGGAAATTGTCAAAACAGGGTTCAGTGTCAATTCATCCATGTACTTGCTCATCCTTGACGATCTGCAATGAATCTACATTACGAAAATATTTTTAGTAAGCTGGATTTTTTAAGAAGTAAGAAAAGAACACTACATCATCTCCTGCCAATTGGTATACGGCATGCGTAAATCATTTCTTTACAATTCTTTTCATAAGTTATAAAATTTACATTCCAAGAATTTCCTGGAAGGATGTATGCAGTTAGATTTAGATGGTTATGCCCTTTTCAGTTTCAGCACAGCTTTGAGTCTTGCCCCAACCTGAGACCTGACCCTGTAACCCCCAATTATCAGCAATTCCATCTAGTTCACATAAAGAGTTCTCTCAGTTATTACTCAGTGACAAGCAGTAGCTTGAGAGGGGTGGGAATAGAGAGCAATATAATAGCCAATCCCTTTGTACTTTTTATGGAAAGTAGTGAAACTGAAGAGAGACAAAAGCCATCTTGAAAGAGTGAAAATGACAACAGGACATCCGTGGCTCATTAGGCTAGCACAGTAGGCTTCCCCATTTGGAGAAATGGGATTTGAAGTCCTAGGAACAAATGAAAGGTAATTGTTTTGAATGCTTATGCTATTATTTATTTATAAGAATCTACACACACACATACCACATGCACACACACACATACATTCACACCTACATGCACACCAAAGAGCTTAGTAAATGAGTGTGCTGTGCCCAAGAATGGAAAGGGTAGAAACAGCAGGAGCAGGTTCGTTGGCAGAGCTATACAGCAAAAGACAAATATACCCAGCATACAGTATGTGTGCTTGGCTCAAGTCTGTGCAATTAGTACTTCTATTTACAGCAAACCTCTTGTACCAGCAATTTAAGAGTAAATGACAACTAGTTTGAAACGGTTTGATCAGAATGCAAAATTGAAGCAAGGTAGGTTCTAAAGCAGATTAACTAACTCACTTTTTTTCCCCCTCCTGCTAATTGCTGAGTACACGTGCTCATTGCTGGCATTGATTTGCTGGCTTCTAATTCAGGGTATGAGTTTAAAATATTAATCCACAAACTTCTCATTTTCTTTATTGGTTAATATAACTCATGACAAATTGTACTGCCTAAATTCTTCATCTTAATGCTTCCACTCTGATTTTTTTTCTGATTCTTCCATCTATTTCATATATTTGTCCTTATCACTCCCCTCACAGGCTATATTTTTATTTTTTCCTCTGCTAAATTTTCTTAGAGCAACATTAGTCAGAAAAATGAGAATATGAGTAACAGAGATTAATAGATACCACTCAGAGGCCGGGGCTCAGCACAATGTAAGCTCTGTGCTGAAGAATGGAATCACATTGGAAAGAAAAAGAGATGGGTGCCCAGAGGGTGATGTGGGCTGAGTCCTTCTTTTCTATGAACGTTTCCAAATACCTTATTTGGCAAGCACTGAGTCTTGCATTAGTCAATCCGTTTTCCTTTGGAGTTTGCAACTAATCTAATTTTTCAAAGATGCCAATTTGCCTGTTTGCTGAAGAGAACAATATTGGTGTTATATAGAGGGTAGTTGACCCAAGCAGACACATAATGCCTGATATTGAAGCCTATTCTTTACAGATAAGGAGATGAACTACACTCTACTCTGTAGAATGACTCACAAAGATGATTGTTCCAGCAGCTGGTGCCTGAAAACCTCTGTATTCCAAAGTTTTGAGAAGTTATTGTTCCTCAAAGAGCCTACCGTTTGCATTACAATGTCGTTTGCATTGCAATGTCATTTACATTACATCAGAAAAAAACTAAAATTCACCTTTGCCAAAAGGAAAGGCAAAATCATTACAGGAAGTTATACTTTCTTATTTCTAAAACAAAAATTGCCGATATGGAGAACCAACCAAAATAAAAATTTCTTGGGAAAAAATGTCAACCATTTAAAAGATATATTCGATGTTAACATAACACAGGTATTTTTTAAATGATACCATTTTTTTCACAAAACTTTCCTAATTATTCACACCACTTACAATTCAGAAAAATAAACTCAGAGGTGTTTTGAGACATAAAGAGGGGAGGCAACTTTTTTTTAAAAGACCACCTGTGTGTGAAGTGCTTCACTCCGATCATTTCACTAGACCCTCAGAACAACCCTGTAGGGTCCACAGGATTTTCTAACAGGTAAAATACTGAGGCACAGAAAGACTAAATAAATCATCCTGGATCACACAGAGAGTAAGCTGTATATTAAGGGAACATCTGTCCTGAACCATCATAACCTTTCTAGCACAATACATTATATGCTAAGGTTCTTTCTTCCTTTTCTCTCTTCCAAAAGCAAATGTCCTATAACACGATGACTACAGAATTCTTCAGGAATATATCACTTAATTTAGTAAAGGTATTCTTATGTATAAATCAAATTCATTTTTAAGAGAATCAAGGGTATTTTCTTCTGCTATAAAATCTTTAAGAAATAATTTTAATGTTTTGTTTAAATTAATATATGCTCTTCTATTTAATGTGTGTGTCCTAATTTGTATTTTAGTATAACAAATTCAAGCACAGCACATCATAATTATGAACAATTCTTCATATGTAAACATAAACCACACCAGTGACCTACCAGAAGTAGGTAATATTATTCAAGGTGTTTTTCCAGCAGTAGTGATGAATTGGCACCGATTCATTCTTTCTTCTTTTTTTCCCTGGTTCCCTTGGGGAAAATTGTATGTATTTGCATTTGCCAGAAAGTCTATTTAAGATTGAGAGCATAAAAAGTGTCCCAAGTGAAGCAGCCCACAAGGGAATTACACCTATGACCTTGGCCTCATTCATATCACGCTCAAACCAACTGAGTTAAGCAGCTGTATTTTCTTAAGTACAAGAACATATTTATTTGGTAAATATTGGAATTTCAACTTCTCCAAGCCCCTCAGAGACCATTAAGTGGACTTCAGCATTCACTTGTTCAACAGATTCTGATTGAATACTTAAATGCAGACAGTCTCGTACTTAGTGATTTGAGAGCTTAGTGATTTGCATCAAGCAGTATAAGATGTGACTCCTGGTCACCAGGAATTACAAGTTAGTTGATTAAGGGAACAACATATACAAAAGTATAGCCATATGTAATAGGTAAGCCTGGGCCTGGATTCAGAGAAACCTGGCCTTGTGTCCTGGCTCTGACACTTACTGGCTATAGGATATCTATCACACGACTTCTTCTTTGAGGTTCTACTTCCCTACATGTAAAACAGAAAGAACCTCAGAAGTAGTCTTGAGACCCAGATGAGAGCCTATTCTTCAAGTTCTTCACATAATGACTCACATATATTGAGCACCCAGTATATTGTAGCCACTGTGTGAAAGATGGGAGAGATGAGAATCAAAATTTTCTAATTTCCTAAGATTACTCAGTTTGTCCAGAACTAAAACTCTGCCCAAGCCAAAACTATCCATATTCTTCTCCATCTCTGCTAATTGGCATCATCATCTCTAAAGCAATCTGTGTAAACTAAGGCCTATACTTCCCTGTCCGCTAGATTTCAACATCTCAATACTATTTCCTGTCACTTAATTTGCAGAACACCTTTACCTCCCCTCTGAGCCATTTTCTCAGCTACTCTCCAGTTAAAGCTTTTGATTCCTGGGCTGGGCCAGTACCACCTCAGTAATCCCCTGACTTGGCATATTTCTTCCCAGTTTCTCATTCATCCAGTCAGTCCTCCACGTAACTGTCCTCAGCACTCTCACTAGACACAGTGCTAGTCAAGTCCTGACAGCGTACATTGGACTTTCTAGGCATTGTCTATAGAGTACTTGTTAAATTGTCAACAGTTATCTAAAAATTCCTTTCTTTGCACTTCCACTTCCAGTAGTACTCTGAATATTTGCCATTTGACATATCACACAGAGGTCAAACTTCACAATCATCCCACCTGTCCTATACTGTTCCCTCTCGGTGTTTTCAGTTGTTTCATTCTGTGCCTCCTGTACTCTGCCTATCTTGCAAAGCCCTACTTCAATGCATCCTCCTACCACAAGCCTCTTATGATGCTCTCTGCCTGAGATAAGCTCTTCCTTCCTCATGTTCCAATTACACTTCATTTGTAGTTTCGTATAACATTCACTGCGGTATACCTTGTACTATAATTATTTGTATTACATGTCTTTCTTCCAACTCTAAAACAAGCCCCCCACCCTGAAAATAGTCATAGCACCTGATACCTCACTTCATCTTATAAAACTCTAGAGCAATAACTTGCTAAACCTGCATGGTCCAATCCTCTTACTCCTTTATTCACTTTTAACACTTGTGCTCTGTGGAATAAGGTTCTGTACGTGATCTCCCAGCTCCTAAATTGTATTGCAATTTCAGTTCCTAGTTTTACTTGGCCTCTCTGCAGCACTTCGCACTATTCACTACTCCTTTCTTTCTTTAAGTCTCTCTTCTATTGGCTTCCATAACACCACTCCTTCCTAACTTTACCCCCTAGAACTTTCCTTCCTCTTGATTTATTTCATAGGTGTCTTTTTTACCTACCCTTAAAATATTGATATTCCCATGTTTCCCTTATCAGTCATGTCCCATTTTCATTCTACATGCAATCTTATGGACTCAAAAACTGTGACCCAAATCCATCAAATTCTTCCCAAAATCCCATCACTCAAGCTAAAAACCTATAAATCATTTTTAGTCCATTTTGGCTGCTATAACAAAATACAATAAATGAGGTAGCATAAAAACAACAAAAATTTATTTCTCACAGTTCTGTAGACTGGGAAGTCTACAATCAAGAGGCCAACCGATTCCATGTCTGGTGAGGTCTATTTCCTGGTTCATAGATGGCTCCTTCTCACTGTGTTCTCACATGATGGAAGGAACAGGGAGCTCCCTGGGGCCTCTTTTATATGGACAGTGATCTCATTCATGAGGGAAATAATCACCTTTCCAAAACTTCCCTTCATGATAACATGATTTTGAGGGTTAGGATTTCAACCTATGAATTTGGGAGGGACATAAACATTCAGACCACTGCAGTCACCTTAGAGGCCCCCCAATCCCACACCAGCTATCAATCTATTGCCTCTGAGCTCCAAACCTACCCTTCATTGCCTGCTGATGATTCTGGAGCTGGACCTTATAAATATTTCTCCTCTGCCAACCAGCCCAAAGTGAAGATTTGTCAGTGAAGATAAGTGGAGAGACTCTGAAGAAGGAAGGGGCTTCTCTTCTTGATTCCAGTTTTCTTTTCTCTCTTCTTGCTCCTGTGGTGCTTGTCCAGTGTAAAGGACACACAGTGGTACTCAGCAGCCTCCCCATGGACAGCTTCCCAGACCGTGCCACTGGTGCCAGAGCCAGCTTCCCAGCCAGGTGGGCTGGAAAGTGGCTTCCTGGCATGTTCAGCAGCACCCCTACAGATAGCCTCCCAACAAATTTCACCAGAACCCAGAGGCCAGCTTAATGGCAGGTGTGGTCAGCATCCTAGCAGGTGATTTCCTGCTTGCCAGCCTCAGGCTGCAACACCTCAGCAAACTTCTTCACCAACCAGTGGATACAGAAACATCCTCCCTATCAAGATCTATATCTCAGCCTTGCGGGTAGGAGCTTTTCCAAATGTGTTCCTTCCTTGAGTGTTCTGTCTCATTCTCAGGGGCAATGGCTCCTTCTCATGTCTTCTATGCCTGTATTTTTTTTAGCTCTCTTTACCTCTTAGTACTTAATCCTGTGCTACTGATTAATATGATTGTATTATTAAACTTTCCCTGTTGAATCACTGTGTGGTTTCTATCTCCTGACTAGGCCCTGACTGATACACTTCCCCTTTTGAATTTCACCTCCTGAGCATCTCTCCTGTCCACCAACTTTGCCCCAGTCCCAGAGCTCCTGCCTGAGTTTAGACTCTTGTCATTCTTAGTTTGACTTTTGGTATAAGCCTCCTAACCAATTGCCTATCTCCAGTTCAAATGTTTTCTAGTACTTCCTCCTCAACACACCATATAAATGATTCTACAATATGCAATGGGTGTGAATTTTGATCCACTAACTTGAGGATGGATGAAAAGTCAAATCATTTTTTTCTAAAGCCTAGTTGAATCTAACTCTAAGCAGAAATTTTTATTCTTGGTTATTATTGAGTTTCTTCAAGTCTCCCCAACTCTCTTTCTCCAGGATAATATAACAGCCTCAAAAGGTTTATGTCAATTAAAACACTATCTCTTGAAGGTTGGTGGCACAGTGAGTTCTCCCTTGGCATAGAAATCTTTGCTAAGACTGGTAGACCCAGAAGCATGAGCTTAGCCTAAATGGTGCCAGCTTCCCGGGGCACTGCAATAGTCCCCCTTATCCATGGTTTTGTTTTTTGCAGTTTCAGTTACCTGCAGTCAAGTGCGGTCTGAAAATATTACGTGACTACTCTTGCCCTTTGAGGGCATCACTAAGTAAAATAAGGTTGACTTGAATGCAGGTACTGTGATACCATGACAGTAAATCTACACCCAAGATGGCTACTAAGTGACTAATGGCAATCCGGGTAGGACAGACCAGGGTGGAGCAAGATTTCATCATTGGTACTCAGAATGGTGTGCAATTTAAAACTTCAGAGTTGTTTATTTCTGAAAATTTCCATTTACGTCACAATGCCTACGTCATTCAGCTCACTTCCTCTCAACATGTGAGCATTTTATCACCTCGCACAGTCACGAGAAGAAAAATGGTTAAGTATAGTATAACAAGATATTTTGAGAGAGAAAGAGAGGCCACATGCACACAATTTTTATTACAGTATATAATTATAATTCTTCTATTTTATTAGTTACTGTTGTTCATCCCTTACTGTACCTAATTTATAAATTAAACTTTATCATAGGTAGGTATGTATAGAAAAAACAACACAGTGTAGACAGAGTTTGGCACTATCCATGGTTTCAGACACCCACTGGGGGCCTTGGAACTTATCCCCCACAGATAAGGGGTGGACTACTGTATAAGGGAATGGAGTGAGGTGTGCATTCATCCTAAAGAGTTACACTCCCTTGGCTAGGTTGGAAAATCTCTTGCCTATCTTCTCTCCCCTTCCCTGAACAGTGTGAGGGCTCCCTCAGAAAAGATTTGTTTCTTCTGGCAACTCAGCTTTTAAATGTTAAGACCCCAAACTCCCTTAGGCAAAGAAACACAAAATCCTGACCACCTTCTAGAAAGGGAGAAAGGGAGAAAATGCATAGAGCACAAAACAGAAATTCTCACCTCATACAGGGTCAGAATCTCTAGTCTGAAAGAAATCTTCAGCCCTTTATGTTCCTGGCCACAACATTTTGAATATTTGTTGTATCCTCTTAAATCCCTTCTTTTACTTTTCCACCAGTTTTGGTGGAAAAACTCTCCATAAAGTGTTTAGGTTTCAGAGACACAATCTCTCTGGTTTGGGGGACCCTGTTTCTTGCTACCACTCTAAGCCAATGAGCACAGAGCCAGGAGTCTGAATTTGGCAGCATAAGGCAGGCAAGCCATAGAGAAAGAGAACTGCAAGAAGAAAGAAAGAAACAACATCAGCTAATATCTCAAACTATCAGTTTGGTGCAAAAGTAATTGCAGTTTTGCCATTGAAAGTAATCACAAAAACCGCAATTACTTTTGCACCAATGTGATATTATCCAGCCAGATGTTCAATATACTATCTCTCCACAAATGCAAATTCAATTTGTCACTCCCCTGCTTCTCACCTTTGATTCTTTATCAGTTTTCCCTAGAACAAAATGTAATCTCCTTGTATCCAAGCAAGGTCCTTAACGTGGGTCCCGATGACTTCTCCAGATTCACTCCCTCCACAGTCTTTGTTACAGGCATACCGGAGTTCTTGCCACTTTCTTCTCTCTTGCCTTGTACTTTTTGCTGTCTCATCTTGGAAATACCTAGATGTGTCTTTCAAAACTCAGTTCAAGTGACAACTCCACCAGGAAACCTTCAGGCATGCTCCCCAGTGAAGGAGTGCATATCCCATGCCTGCTGCAGCCGTAGTGCCTGCATTGTGTTTTATAATAATTTGGGTTTTATGTTCCTGTTCATCTTTCTTTTCCATTTTCCCTTCTATATGATAAGTTACTTGAAGGAAAAGGAAGGTATTTCTCATCTCTACATCCCAGAGCTAAGAATTGCAGGTTGTTCTTGAGTATTTCCATGTTCATTTAAACCATTTTACTAATTCCTTTAAGTGGCTACAAAGAAATCTAACAGCAAGAGTGCCTAGAAAGATACATTGTTACCTGAGATGCCAGAAAGGAGTTGCCAGTCTTTCATCTTTCTAAGATCATAGTAAACTCATCTTTAATTTCTGCTACAAAGAAGGACCATTTAATTACTTCATCTTTTAAATGCTACTTATAACATCTGCTGGCATGTACTTTTTGGAATTTTCTAAATATGGAAAATCATGGAATTTCTAATTCTCTACATTTTTGGAAATCAAGTGTGTGTTTTGGAATATGATACCTTAAAAGGACACAGCTCTCTGATGACCAATAAGTGATGTTGCTGATGATTGGCAGTTTTAGGCTTCCAGAATTTGAATTATTGGTTTTCAGAAGAAGAGATATTATTTTTCCCTTAAAATTTAGATGTTAATATTTTTACATTGTTTGTGTTTTTTTGGCAGCCTCAAGAAATGCCATCTGCACCAACAAAATGAGGTGTGTTCTTAAGGGCCAAAAAATAGCTAACAATTCATAAGATGTTAGTGTAGAAAATGTAAGTTACTACAAAGAAAAAATAAGAACTACAGCTATTTGTTAACTTACTATGTGCCAAGAATATGGTAAATGATTCAATACTCAGTTATCCAAAAGTGCGGTTATACAAGTGCATTTCATTTTGCATTCAGCCAAATTTTTTTTCGTTATTATTATGCAAACTGCTTTGCCATTTTTGCAAAACAACCGTTGCACTGGTTCAAAACTTGACTCTGCTGCTTTCTAGCTGTGCAATCGTAGCAAATCAAACACTCAGTTTTCTCATCTGTAAAATGGAGACAATAATAGTACCTACATAAGACGATTGTGGTGACAATTTAATAAATGATTTCACTCAAAAAATATTTATTGATTGCCTCTGTGTACCAGGCACAGTTCTAAGTACTTGGGATACAACAGTGAATAAAACAGGCAAAAAGCACTGTCCTCATATGCCTTATATTGTAGTAAAATGCTTGGAACAGCATCTTGCACATGAAGCATGTAAGAAGTAATTACCACTATTAGCAGTATTATCAATACTGTGCCCAGAAAATATGTGCTGACTGGTAAGTATGCACTTACCTTAAACAATTGCCCAGGAAATCCAGTCACTTCTTTGTAGCCTACCACACCCATGGCTGCTGGATGAGAGGTTTGCAGACCACTGCAAGGCCAAGTCAAGTCCTGGGGTGAGGGGAGGGGAAAAGCGGTGCCAGGGAGGGTTTCACTCATCTCAAGATGCTAATATTGGCACTAGCAATTGAGTATCAGGGAATGCTTTCTTCCCTTTCACAAAAACCTAAGAAAGAAAGGATGGAAACATAAATATTCAGCTCAGGACAGAGAGACTGAAGCAATCCTGAGAGATTCTACTTGTGCCGACAGCACTCCCAGGGATGTTCTAAAGACAGTGCAAAACGTGGTACATGAACTTGAAAGGCAGTGTCAGGGAGGGCTGTGGAGGCTTTGGGACTAAGCAGATTTGCCCTAATCCTCCGTTTCCTCCGGAGTTTGATACCAACGTGAAGACCCTTAAGTGCGTTTTCACAGGAGATGACTGATCACAGTAGCCTGCAGTTTGCTTGCTACTCTCCAAGCTTTCCGGTGATTTTGTCGGTATTTTCTTATTCCCTTCACAGCTTTTATCCATATCTTCCTTCGCTCCAATGTTTGCTTTACTGACTCTCCCCTACACCCTCAATTATTTCTTAATAGATCATTATTTTAGAGAATCTTGAAGTGATTTAGTAAAATTCCCCTAAACCAGTTTGAAGAAAGGCACAATAAGAAAAGCATAAGCCATGGTGGTCTTTTCAGACTGAACTTCACCGCATCAGCAAGGCTTGGACATTATTTGATGAACTTTCATTCCCACCCTTCACACTATTACGGAGGAACCTCAGTGCTCTCAAAGTCCTTATCACATGAAGTAAGATGGATGAGGCCACTAGCCATGCACGGTGCCTACACACAATTCATCCGGTCCTTGGCTGACCCTTTAAAGAAGTGAGAGTCTCCCAAATAAGGCTAAGTGTCCCTCAACAGTGCAATTCAATGGACTCCCCAGTGATTCCGGAGGTCTGCATGTCCTTGTGCCTTTCATATTCCTGCAAACCTTAGTCCCACTTCAAGATGTAAGCCCCTCTAGTCATCTGCCACCCCAGCACACTTACCCCAAACTATTCTTTGCTGCTGCTACACTGACCCAACTTTCCACTGCTCTTCTCCTTCCCATGCTTTCAATGGGTGGCCCCTTGGGATACCTCTCAATGGTTAACAAACTTTACCAACCTCCTCACTAAACACTCCTTCTTACTCCTGACCTGCCCCAAAAACCATCTTTCTAGCCAGCTGCAGTGGTGCACACAAGTAGTCTCCGCTACTTGGGAGGCTGAAGCAGGAAGACTCCTTGAGCCCAAAAGTTCTAGGCTATAGTGAGCTATGATCACACCACTACACTCCAGCCTGGGCAACAGAGTGAGACCCTGTCTCTAAAAAAAAAGAAAAATGAAAAAAGAACAGAGCTTTCTCCATACACCCTCTCAACCTGAGCTGGGAGGTGCTGTCAGTGTCCTTGGGAACCTCCCCTGCTCTTATGACACCGGTGGCATTTTGCTACCTCTTCTGGTTTCTATCATCTACCAACCTCCCATTACTTCTCCCTTTTCACCAAACTCTTCGGCACTCTGTCTCCGTCCACACTCAGAAACACAACCTTAGGAAAATTCAATGCCCATAAGAGCAAGCCACCCAACATGTGGATCCAGTCATCAGCCACTCACATCCTTTTTTCAATTACGAATGTGGTCATAGGATAACCCCACCTCCCCAATCATAGCACTTATCACACCATTGGCTCTCTCCCCAGTTAGAGTATAAGCTCCATGAAAACAGGGATTTTTGTCTGACTTATTTACTGCTGTAGTCTTAACCGTTACCACAGCGTCTGACACAGAGCAAACTTTAAGTATTTACTAAACAAATGAATGATGTCCTGTGCTTGTCTCAATGAACAAAATGACTTCCCAAAGGAAAACACTGTTTGGGAAATACATGAAACCCACAGGCCTTGAGCTAATTTGCATTCAGTAATGTGGCAGAGGTGGGTGCCAAGCCACCCATGTATTATTTGTTCTGGTAACAGTTAACCAGTGGCCAAAAAGATCAGAAGAGCACTTGTTCACTGAACAGGATCACTGCTGGGCTAATGAAAATCTTATCTCAAAGGGAATTTCCAGTGGCGCTTTCCTGATGATGTTTATGGCCATTCATTCTTTTTTATTTTCATGTAAATTGCTCTGATTGTGGGCGTTTCTTGTGGACCTGGACAAAACCGATCCTGTTGGAAATATTTTTGTTGAGGACTACCCTGACTGCATGCTGGCTATTCCCTGGACCCAAACCCAGCCACACCACATTTGGAAGACAAGTAAGAGAAGCAAGTATTTACCAAAATAGATGAATTTAGCAAATATTCTTTGGGTTTGATCTGCTGGGGCATTTGATACTGAGACAGCCAAGTGTAAAGGGGTTCCTGGAAAAACTCCAACCGGTCTGTGCACTGAGAGGAGTGCAGACTGCGGTGGAGCCACAGAAGCTTGAGCTGTTTGCAGCGGGGAGGAGCGTGTCCCCTCCTCTTCCTGGGTGGAGCCTCAGATTCGATCTCCGAGGCGGGAAGCATGTACTAGCCGGACTCTCGCTCTGCTGAGGGTCCCTGTTTCCTCTTTTTTTTTTCCTTTTCCCCCAATAAATTACATTTTTCTCACCCTTCAAAGTGTCTGTGAACCTAATATTTCATGGCCATGTGACAAGGACCCCATCTTTAGCTCAACTAAGGAGCAAGTCCTACAACAATACCACAAGGATAATTATGAGATCATCAAACCCTTTATACTCCTTGGAAGTAGCTTTGTATTTGACCTTGTAACTTAGTTAATGAAATAGTTTTATTAATCAGGATACATTTTTTAAATTGTGATATAATTTGTGATTTTTTTAAACATTGTAACTACAGTCCAGGACGTTGATGAAAGGGCAAGAGAACTCATGGTTTACAGAAGTTAACTGAGATTCAGGCTTTTGGGGATTCCAGTCTTGACTTCACAATAGTTGGCCAACATTTAAGAAAAGTTTCTCTCATGTAGAATAAGCGTGCGCCTCCTTCTGGGCATTTCTGTGCAGTTTTCAGGAGCACCACAGAGATGCCTTAAAATTAATACTGCATAAATACACAGTAACCCATGCAGCATAAATGCACAGTATCACAGCAGCTAAACGTTGGGACCAAAAATAGGTATTCTAATCAAGTAGCTTTTTGAAAATAACCAACCTTTTTTTATAGAATAGACCCAGTCAAGAATATCTCCACAAAGGACTTACAATACAGTGATCAGTACAATTCTCTCTTTCATGCTTAGGGTGATATGAATGACTTCTCTAGTCAGGTATTCTAAGAAATACAGCATTTTCTCAATCATAGGCATTTAGTCTTATAACTAGGCTTTTGAATTTCAATGTAAAAATAGTACCACAAATTTCTATAAAAGTACCTAGGGATTTTAATCAAAATAAAGTCAAGCAATAACCGCTACCATTTAATGAGCATTTATTATGTGTCATGCTCTGTGCTCAGTTCCTTTCATGCATAATCTTCCTCTAATGTAGAAGGCTTCAGAATTCCATGAAAAATGACAGGCATCTAAAAGGGAAAACTTGATTACAAAATATAGGCATTGGCACTGACTCTGAAAAACAGTGGGCATATGGGAGGAATTATTAAGGTAATAAGCTTTAGAGACACAATCATAAAAATGTAAATGTACCAGTTAAGTCAATTTTTCCCCTTAGATCAAAACTGTAGTCTCTGGGAGCACAGAAACTTAGGTGCTCTTGGGAAATGTCAGAGCAGGCTTAACAACTTTATCCACTGACACGCCTCTAACAGAGATTTCTCTGCAGCATTGGAAGCATTCCCAACCTGCTTTAGAGCACTAGCTAAATCTGGAGTGACTGACATGGTATTACAGCATTATTGTTATTATCAAACAGAGGTTCAGAAAGTAAAATAATAAAAAGTGAAAATGAAATATAAATCACAAGCGGTTTATAAGTATCCCAGCAGGAAAAAAAAAAATCAAACTTTTACAAGTATTTACTAAGTAAAAATCTCAAAAATTTAAAGATGAAGTAATTCCATTATTATTTATGCACCAAACCAGTGCCACCAACCCATACAATATTAACCACGAAACAATTATAATGATACCTAAAAGGGATAAACAAAAAAATTTACTTCATCAAGTAAAGACCAATTATTATCACAATTAAATACTCACCTATATATTAAATGGATCCATGTATGATGTGAAAAGTGAAAACAAAACATATTTCACCATTTGGAGTAATAAAAAGAAATATGCGTTATTTTAAAAAATCAAAGTAAGCACATCTAGTAACTATGACTGCTCACTGAAGTGAAAAATATTAATAGTGATTAGAAAAAAATCACAGCCCACCGAAGAGATCACCTAAGTTTTAGATTTAGATGATAATAAATGTAAGAGTTTAATTAGCTGTGAATTAGTTCAGGCACCCTTTAAGCTATTTGTACTCAAGTGAATCATGCCTGACTTGGCTGGCTGCATTTCTTTCTAACTATGATTTAGCCTGGGCACACATTAACTTCCTTAGCATAGTGTGAGCACCGGCCCAGTGAATGTCTATCTGTACAATCTTGGTTAGGTTTTTTAGAAGAAAGTTGTTTAAAGAAAGGTAAAAAAGCATAAGAGACTTTTGAAACCTGTTTTGTTTTCATGTTTCTCTAAAATTTCTCTGGGAACAAAGGCTGTTTCTTGCCAATAATCGGAAGAGAAGGGAAGTATCCTCTGTTCACCTTACCGAGTTTGCCTCTTCAGGGCATGTTTTTGAACAGAGAAATCTCTTACTATGGCAATTGGAGCCTCATGCCTTAGGAGAAAGGTCAACAGACTTTTTCTTTAAAGGGCCAGATGGTTATTATTTTAGGCTTTGTGGACCAAGAAGCAAAATCAAGGATAGTACATAGACACTTACATAAAAAGAGAGAAAATATATTTTCACAAAATTTTTATTGGTAAAATTCAAAATATAGTGATTATAACAATTGGGTACCATTCTTTTGGAATACAGGTCTACTAATGAAAAGAATGAAATTCACTTAATCAAGAGTTTAAAGTTACAGTTCTAACTGGGCCCAGTGGTTCACACCTGTAGCCCCAGCACTTTGCAGGGCCAAGGTGGGTGGATGGCTTGAGCCCAGGAGTTTGAGACCAGCCTGAGAAACATGACAAAACCTTATCTCTATAAAAATAGAAAAATTAGCTGAGTGTGGGAGCACACACCTATAGTCCCACCTATTCTGGAGGCTGAGTTGGGAGGATCACCTGAGCACCAAGAGGTCAAGGCTACAGTGAGCCATGATCACACCATGACAACAGCCTAGGTAACAGAGTGAAACCCTGTCTCAAAAAAATAAATAAAAAGAGTTCCCTATCATCAAATAAATTGCGAATATTTATTTGTGAAAATTATTCTTAGCTCATGGGCCATACAAAATAAACTGGCCAAATTTGACCTGAAGTTCATAGTTTGATAACTAAGAGACTTCATAACTGTGCCATGAAAGGGTTAAAAGGCAGAAGAAAGCAGACGAGCAACAGTAGAAACTGTAACTTACATTTTTTTCTGAAATATATTTATGTGCTTCTTTATTGCACACTTCATTTTACTTGACCTTCTCTTTGATTGGCCAAAGATATCCATTTGCCTTGGGAGTAGATTAGAATTCTTAAGCAGAAATGAAAATGGGGAGAAACAATCAATGTTTAGTGACTGACTGCTAAAATAAAAATGTTCAGTTCCTAGTGAGACCAGAGTATTGAAGTCAAGCATAGCTGAGAGAGTTAAACTTTTTAAAAAATTATTTAAATTTCTCTATATATCTCAAGAGCCAGATCTGACTGTCTGCTATCTTCGGTTTCACTCATATGAAGAGACAGGTTTCACTGACTGCTACCTTCAGTTTCACTCAGCCAAAGAAAGAGAGTTCAGGATATGTCTAAAGGGAAGTTCCTGCTATGTGTATTAGTCAGTGATTGCCACATTAATGCTGAATAACAAACTACCTCATATCTCAGTAGTTTACATCAATGAGAATGTCCTCCCATGTTGGAGTCTGTAAATCAGCTATAGTTTGCCTGATCTGGCCTGGGCTTTGCTAGGTGACTCCTTCAGACTGAGGCCCAGCTGGGCCATGTTCCAGGTTGAACGTCCATTCAAGTTTGTTTGTATTTGCTCACTCTGGGTCCCAAGCTAATAGGGCAGCAGCAAGCTATTGCATGTTCTTCTGATGGTGGATCACCAGAATGCAAGAGGCCAGTCACATTGCACAAGTATAGTTAAAGCTTCTGCCCATGTTATATCCACTAATATTCCATTACCGCAGCAAGTCACATAGTCAAGTCCTGTATCAATGGTAGAGGGAAGTGCACTCTGCCCTCAACACGGTAGGAGGAAAGGGACATTTACTGCACTATAATTCAAACTATCTCCACAGGAGAGAAGAAAAACTCTGTGCTTCGACTCCTTTAAAGAATGGAAGAGGGGATGAAAGAGAAAGTGAATTGGAACAATCAGGCACACCCCACATGTCTTGACATTGCTGCTGTGTCACTCAGGAAAGCATTTGGCCACAGGAGGGACGGGGCCTGAGAGCAGGACACCTGAGAAGGAATATTCAATGCTCAATCCTCTTTCCTAAGATTCTAAATTATTAAAATAAGCCATGGCAGATCAACATGGCTTCATCCAATTTCCAGAGAAGGGAAAAGGCAGCAGACCTCTAAAATAGTTACTGCAGAGGTGGAGATAACTTTAGCCCAGTCAGCTGGCCTGGGGCTGGATCAGAGAGCCAAATGGGAATGATGGTTTGGGGTCTGTGATGGGATTAAAGCCACACTTTCCAAACCTACTCTCTTGGGGTCAGATTTGTGCCTCAGAGAAGTAGTAGCTCTATACGTGAATCTATGGGCTGGGAGTCGGGGGCAATGAAAGCAGAGAAAACTGGGAATTTTCCCCCTGCATCTTGAAGAAGCACAATGTCTCAGGAAAGATCGGAACCAGAACCTGTGGCAGTGACACCTACAAGAGTTGTAGCCTCAGTCCATCATCTCAGATAAGGCTTGTGGCTGAGGATCTTGCCTCATTTCCTGAGCATCGGCAGTGACCCCAGGTATCTGGCCTGGCAGTTCAGCTGCCCTTGCTTTCAAGTGTAGTGTCCTTCATCACTAATGGGAATACCTGGAACTAACCCAGACACAATTATGAAGCAATGGAGCTTCTACAAGTTATTTCATAAGGATATTTTCTCTATAGGCAATATAGAAACTTGAGGTAGAGCTACCTTGTCTTGAAACCCAACAAATAGAGCAGGGCTTCTGTGATAGGAAGAGAAGAAGAAGGCGTTTAAAGTCTTTGTTATTCTCTTTCTCCTCTGATGAAGAGAACAAAGGAACTCATTGTATTTTCTTATTTATATAAATGACAGAATAAATCTCTATTTTGTTTCTGGAGAGTATGAGTTAACAGTATTGTAATTATTGTGATTTCGGACAATCTTGGTTCGTCGTTCTTAACATCTTTCAGATAATAATGATCAAGAATTGCTTAATGGGTGCAGCAGAGGACAGTTTGTGAAGGATAAACTTTCCATTAGTTGACTTTAATTCTTTTGCATTTCAATTTTACATTTTCCAGAGGAATAACTGGAAGCATTCATTAAGAATATCCAGGAAAGAAGACTTCTGCTAATCATCTTCTCCAATAAACATAAGAATTTGCTGACCTGAAACAACAACTTTCTCTATGATGTGCTGTTAAAGAACAAGATGGAAGAGAAAGAAGGGGGGATTAATTAAAATGGAAAGAAAGAAGAGAAAAGGAAAGGAAAGGAAAGGAGAGGAGAGGAGAGGAAAAAGAAATAGACTCCACAGCCTGCTTCAAATACTCTGAAACAAAGAAGGGAAGACCGTACAGCAGAAGTACGTTGTCTAGGTTCAAACTGCAGATCCCCCCACCAATTTATTAGCTGTGTGTCACTGGGCATTATGTAAGTCCCTAAACCTCAGACTCTTTATCAGTAAAATGGGAATAATGATTACTACTTCCTATGGCTATAAGATTAAAAGATCTAATGAATATATAGCACTTTCCACAGTATATGCCAACAGTACTCAGTAAACCTTAAGTGCTCTGACTGTAGTAGATAAACAGATCAAACAGTTCATCTTTATGTATTACGTAAAGAATATCCATTACATCTGAGGTAATCCATAAAATGAGTTTTTCCTTCAAGGCATCTACTCTCTAATCATTCAGGGTCCATTTTCCATGCATCGCTTATGCAAAGCTTATTATCCTCTTCCTTAAAAAGGTCCTCTTTTACCTGACTCCATGCTCACTGCCTCACCATTACCACCTCTCCTAGACCTGAGCTTGCTCTGCCACAAAGCAGGTAGTGTCCACTCTGCCCACTTCTCTATACTCTTGGGCTCAGCACTGCCACTTCTATGGGCTCTTCCAAGGTTCAGAAGCCAGGACGCCAGTGAGTCAGTTGCCAAGTCAGAGCCACAGGCTCAGCTGCTGTGACACACCCCTCTCCTTGGGTCATTAAACAGTCACAAGACTACAGCACGTGTCCTTAGGGAAAAGAAGGCTCTCTTGAACCTATGCAAGCCGCTCCCTTTTCCACCAGTCATTTCAGAGTCTCAAGCTTAAAAGTGTATTCTCCAGCAAAGAAAAGCTGTCCCATACTTAGAGCTCTCCCCCTAGTGAAGATCCAAAACAGACTGTGAGCTTATTAATGGTCATTCTCATAGAATTGTAGCATTCTAGAGCTGAACAAGGTTTAAAGGTAGTCTAATACAGTCCTTTCATTTTGTAAAAGAAGAAACCGGGGCCCAGAGAAGCTTTGGCTTGTCTGAGGTCACAGAGCCAGATGAGACCTGATTCTTAGTCCTGTATCTTCCCATTAGATCCTACTATTTTCTGTTTGATCTGGTGATAAAAAGACAGGGTTGGATTACATCATGCATGCCCTTTAAATGATACAATCCAAGTAACTGCCATATTATAGGGACTATTGACAAAAGAAGGGAACACCCTCCTCCACTGAGATCTGCATATATTGCAATAAGCAAATGTCTTACATTTAACTTGATTATCTGAAAATTGAATTTCCATAACTAGGAACACATGTGATATTATGATGGAACTAATGCACACCAAAAAGGATGACTTTTATCTACAAAATATACTCTTAGTATCCTGACTAGGGACAATGAAAAATTCAAGATGTTCAATTCTCACCCATCTGGGGTATGTGTGTGTATATATGTGTGTGTATATATATATATATGTGTGTGTGTGTGTGTGTGTGTGTGTGTGTATTTATCCTGACAGTATATGACAGATCAAAATTGTCAATTGGTGAAGTTTCCTATAAAGAAAGAAAGACCTGGCCCTGTTATGAGTTTGCCCTTCAAGCTGGAACTCCAGCTGGGACTAAATCCAGTGCCGTGGGGCTCAGCAGTCAATGTTGTTGAGACTGAACACAGATTATAACGACATTGCATTATCTAGACTTTGGTTAAATATAAGGGTTACAATAAAAAGAAAGAATATATCATGTCAAATTTGGCCAAATCCATGTAAACTCTAACCTACTCAGCCTACTCAGCATACACATTCTGAACTGTAAACTATAAACATTAGTTGACTGATTAGTCCTCAATTTCACCATGGATTAAATAACAGAACACAGAGTTACTGTGAGACTTCGGGTAGAAAATCTTTAATTCATTCCCCACATATGTGCTAACATTTGATACAGCTTAGAATTTAAAAAACATAAAAGAAGGCTATAAAGTAAAAGTTATAAAAAAGGGGGAGGAAAAGGAAAAGGAGACAGATGATTTTATCAGAAACTTGGAATGAGGCACTTGTCACAACTAAACACTGAATTTACCCTGGGCTTCCTGACCACAAATAGTAGTGATGAAACTAAGCTCCTCGTTTTTATATATTTATAACCACATAGACAGCACTTTGTTTATCTCATTTAATCCCCCTGGTTTCACATATTCTGAAACCAAGGGAATCATATATGTAAAGAATTTTCTGAGTTGCATGGTTATAAGCCAAAACTGCCTAAACTAATGTAATGAAATTACATTATGGACAAATTGAAGGTCTACAATCACTTATCCAAAACTATTGGGAACAGAATTCAGAATTATTCAGGATTTTAAAATGTAATCAATTATATAGAACCTATGTTAAGTATCATATGTTACATATCATATTCAGATAATCTAGGGTAGTACCCTATAATCAGACATATTACTATTTCTAAAATGAAATCTATGAGGGGTTACACTGGCTAGTGCAGGTGAAGTCTATAAATATCTTCACATAAGTTCACACTAGATTTGATTTTGCACCACTGGAATTTGTCACAAATTTATGAAAAAACTTAATTTTCAGAGCTTTTTGGATGTAGGAATGGTAGATAAAGAGATTATGCTTATGTGCTCACATACATACAAACACTTGCACATACGCAACAAATAACTATACACAAGCGGTGCAAGCTTGGCAGTTTTTCTTAATATCTGTTTGACCTGCAACAAATCATAGGAATCTGGGCCATTTTCGCACCCATTAAAAATAGGAGTAAATGTGGAATTAGCCAAAGATAAACTGTGACTAAATGTTACAAACACTCTTTGAAGCACTCTCCATGAATGAGCATAGCCGGGAGGTTAGCAGATCTGAACACCTTCACAGCTCTGCTGTTGACATTCCATGTGACCCCAGAAAAGTCACTTGATTTCCCTGGTCCTCAGATTTCTCTCCTGTAAAATGAGGCTGTTGGAAGTGATGGTCTGTAAGGCCCTTTTCAGATCCACAAGCTGTGCTTCTAAAGTTTTTCATTTTATTCATGTCTATAGGTTTAATTTTTAAAAACAATACCCAATAATAAGGTTTCAAATTATCTCCTGGTCTAATGTGCCGGTTTTTACACAATGTCAATCATCCTTGAGTCACTGAATCACAAGAGTTTTAGGCCAGTCATTTCCTTTACCATTTCTAAATACTGCACCCTGTTTTACACACAAGCAACATGAACAACGAAGTGTGATGGTAAAAACAGGACGCTCCAGCTCCCTTCAGCTGGACTTTGCAAACCTCTTTGTGTTATTTTACACACCTTGATGTCCTAAAAATAAGAACAGAAAGTGCCGCAAGATTATTTCTCAACTCTGGAAATATTTGTGAGTAATTTTGCCAAAGTATTAGTCAGAAATGCTAATTGAAAACTCCAGATGGCAGCATCACAGTCACCTTGCTTTGCTAATTTTCTTTGAAATCTTGCCCTCCTAAGAAAACACATTGAAAAGAAATCTCTTTGAAACATTATCTTGGGCATGGAAATTAGCTTCTCAAGGGTTTTAAAGAGCAAACTCATACTTGCGGCCTCTTTGTTCCATTCTTTTTTGTAAAGTCACTGTTTCAATTTATAAAAAATGAATTTTGGGATAGCCCAATGGTAGGATATAATAAGTTGAGGTTTTATTTTTTAAAAAATACTTATCAGTTTTGAATCTTACTAAATTTTTGGAACTTGGGGGGGCAATTACAGCATTTTCTAATGTCCTCCCAGAACCAACCCAAGTTCAAAGTTTCCAGTGACCTTGAATGGGATTTTGTGTTCATGTCAGCTGTTTGGATATAAAGAATAAAATAAGAATCTAGGTCAGTGTTGCTTATGCTGATAGCATAGCTTGTGTATTTCTCCATGATTTATATTTTTGCTAATGTATACTTTCCCCTTTAAATGCAAAATATGTCTCTAATATTGCACATGTGTATGTGCACACTCAACAACTTCCCTATCCTGTCCTCAAAACTGATAACTTATGTCACTACAATTACTTAGTTAACTGATCAAACTGCTAAAGAGCCTAAATATCTTAATATATTTTATTTTATTTAAGAGTTTAAGACCAGGTCCTCCAAATCTCACCTTGATTTTCTACCTTCTAGATGTATACCTCCTGCCCTTGCCTAGTTGCCTCCATGAGTTTAGAATGGAAGGTGGAAAGCAAATGTAAGGATCAGGACAGCTTATCTTTTCAGCCCTTTCATCTGTGTCCCAGGCTCCCTCCTACACTCGCATTGTGCCTTGAACAGTGGCCTGAAGTTAATATATCAGTATTTATGATGATAGAGACACAGTTTGACATGTAATATATCCAAATACATACTATTGTGGAAATCTACTTGTAGTTCGTCTTTCCCAGCTTAGTGAAAGAACATGTGTTCTAATATATAGAAGAAAAGTTTTTATGGCTCATTTTATATTTTTGAACATTGCAACCCATTTCCTAATTCAGGAAGCTTTTCTACACTTCTTTTAAATAGCCATTGCTATTTCTACTCATTTCTCTACTTTTCCAAATGATAGTTCTGCTTAATTAATGTATTTTAAAGTTTAGCAAGCAAAGTTATGTAATTTCTCTGCCTTTTTTCCCCCTAAGAGTAAGGCCTTGGAAAATACAGAAAAAAAAAGTTATATATTTAAGATCACTATAAAATATATGAAGAAACATTTTGATAAGTTCAGTGATTTAAATGGGGGTATGAGGCCAGGCACAGTGGCTCATGCTTGTAATCCCAGCACTTTGGAAGGCCAGGATGGGTGGATCACTTGAGGACAGGGGTTCGAAACCAGCCTGGTCAACATAGAAAACCCCGTCTCTACTAAAAATACAAAAAGTTAGCCAGGTGCAGTAGCCCAAGCTTGTAATCCCAGCTACTTGGGAGGCTGAAGCATGAGAATCGCTAGAACCTGGGCGGCAGAGGTCACAGTGACCTGAGCTGGAGCCATTGCCCTCTAACCTGGGCAACAGAGCAAGACACTGTCTCAAATTAATTAATTAATTAAAAATTAATAAATTTAAATAGGAGTATGGAAAGAGAGCAACCTATTTTCTCCCCGCTCCACTCTGGCCCTAACATACCACTCGTGCAGCCCTTGCCTGTATCACCACCCGCACTGACCTTACAACACTTGCTGATTTTGCCTACTGATCCACCTGCAGGTGGGGAGTAAAGAAGAATCAGGGAAAGTCTGTTAAGGAGAGATGGAAACAGGGCTAAGACATAAAATTAGATAGGTGAGGTGAGTTTGGGCCGTAAGTAAGTGAGTTCTCATGCTCTTTAGACAGGGTCTTGCTCTATCACCCAGGCTGGAGTGCAGTGGTGTAATTTTGGCTCACAGCAACCTCCACCTCCTGGGTTTAAGCAATTCTCATGCCCCAGCCTCCCAAGTAGCTGGGATAACAGGCATATGCCACTATGCCTGGCTAATTCTTGTATTTTTAGTACAGATGAGGTTTCGCCATGGTGGCCAGGCTGGTCTCTATCTCCTGGCCTTAAGTGATCTGCCCACCTTGTCCTCCCAAAGTGCTGGAATTACAGGTGTTGAGCCACCACGTGCCGCCTCGTGCTCTTGATACAAACTGAAAATTAGCACATGGATTTTAAAGCAGACCAAAAGTTGAAGCATTTTTCACCACCTGTACTCCCTACCCAACAATCACTTCTCCCACCCTCCCAACTTAAACACCTACCCAATTTCTTTATATAAACCTTACTATTAAAAAAAGCGAAATAGACAACTATGGATAAGATCTAACTTTTTATTTTTGTTAGGCTATTATATCTGATCATGCTTAAGTGAGATTGTAGATTTTTGATGGAAGAAATTGTATATTGCTAATAATTTATAGTGTTCCTAGTGTATAATCAAATATTTAATAACAATAATAGCTAATCCCTATGCTGTGCTTCTATGTGCCATGCACTTTCATGTATTCTAAATACTTTACATATATTAAATTAACTGAGTAGCCACAATAGCTATATTAGCATCCCTGATTTACAGACAAGGAAACAGAGACACTAAAAGGTTAAATTAAAACAAAGTCATCCAGCTTATAAATGGCAGTCTCAAGGTCACACACATACAAGAGAAATTTTTACTAGCTTGAAAGACCTATGAAAACCGATAATTGTACAACTAAAAAAACAAGTAACAAAATATTTTATTGAATGAAAATTGGCTTCATATTTAATTAGCCATGCCATATCTCATTAACTTCACTGAAACTTCTGGGAGCAGGGGATTAGAGTAATCAAAAACAAAGAAACTTCAACGGCATAGTAAATAAACAGTCATGGGGCCAAGAATGACCCTAATGAGTAAAACATTTTATTATTTCCTTAATTGAGACAATATACTAGTTGAATATTCTAATGCTCTGGCTAAAGATGAATATATATATATATATATATATATACACACACATGTAAGGGAGTAAGCATGAAACTGAAGCTATATTATGTCCTTTAATGCTGAAAATATCTATTGGGAATGCCCATTAATTCTCAGATGCCCCTTGTCAGCAGTATATTAAAATTACAGCCCTTCCTGACTTTATATTGAGAATTTAAACTACATGTGTTATGTAGCTCTAATCTTACCAGCACCTCAGATGTTATGTTTGTAAACTTACACCTCCTGGTCCATTTTATAGGATGCAATTAAATGAATAGTTGCAAATCGCCGTGACACAGTAATGTATTTTAGCATGGTAGCTTGATTTAAGGCTACTGACACATTTGTTCAATAGCCTGAAGATGGAGCGTTATGCTAGACATGAAAAAAGGGGTACCATAAAATCAGATTGTAAAAAGTGCAACGGTCTATATGCCAAGCACAAATGCTCCCCCTTACTGTTATTTTGGAGAGCTAAAATGACTTGTCTAAAACCTCATGGTATTAATTCTTCCTACAAAGTCAAACAAAATACTGCTAAACCTCTTCACTAAAATAACTGTACTATTTTAAGCACAATGTTGGAATTTAAACACCTAAGTAGAAACACTAGAATGAAGATTTAATTAAGAAAACAAAAAATATTTTAGAAATACTTAAAAGAAGTTAGGAAAAATAATAATGTAAATACAATACGGAGGAAGAAATGAATTTCACAAAATACTAAAGGACTGTTAAAGGCATTACTCCTTCTCTCTTCCCAAATTCATTTTAATAGCAAATAATTTGAAAAGATGTGGCTTCCTTATAGGTTTCTTTTCTGTAAATCACCTTGGTAATTTTTATACATTTATTGTCTATGAATCTTTAAGAGTGAAATATGGCATAAAGCATTTTGTAACATGTTTGACTATCAAACCCCCTTTTCACAGAACATCTTGGGGAACTTGAGTTCCACAGAAATCATTTGGAGCTTTTTGAATCAGAAACAAGAGGTTCTTGCCACAAATATATTTACTGGCCTCTGATGAAAATATGTCCCCAAGTTCTTTAGGCTCTCCTCCCTCGTAAGATTTCTACTTGATGCTCAGCTCCTTAAAGATAGGACAGTGTCATTCATCATTGACTCCTCAGCCTAACACATTGTTTGAAGCATATTAAGGACTCAATAAATATTTGCTGAACTTCTCTATTTGAGATTTTGTTATTAAGCTTCTGTCTTGTTTTACTTTCTCCTTTTTTTCTCCCTGAATCTAGATTCACTGATTGACTATTTAATTCTGAACCTTTCTAGTTCCTTATTTAATGTTCTCAGAGCCAAAAATATGATTAGAGGCCCAAACATAACTTCCTAGTGCTCACAAAGTTTTTGATAAACAACCAGACCTTCTGACCAGGAATCAGAATTACGTATATACGAGGACCTCAGTTATACTCACCCAATCCCCTTTCGTATTGGCACAGATCAGAGAACTGGTTATCTTCCTTGAGTTTTTCTTTCTTTCTCTCTTTCTTTCTTTCTTTCTCTTATACAAAATATTTCAAATATACAGAAAATATAAGAGGATAATTTTTAAATGTGCTCAATTTATGGCCTAACAAAATATTAACATTGTGCCATACTTAATAAAATATTACAGATATACTCAAAGTCCTCTTTGTATCCCTCCCATTACTATTTTCTCATTCTAAAAGGTAACCACTATCCTAATGAAGTCAATGTGAATTCACATGTTAATATCTTTACTATATATTGTGCAGCCACCCACAGTTGGTAAATATCCTTTTGGTGTGTTATTAATATGCACAGTGATAACACTTGTATATACCATTCCTGTACTTGCTAAAAGCTCACCATTATGCTTTCAAGATTTACCTGTGTAACACAGGTAAATCTAATTTGTTCACTTAAACTTCTTAGGATTGTATGCATGTGAATGTTACCATGTTTTTTAACCCAGTCTCCTATTGCTGAGCATTAGATTTTGTTGTGCTATGGTTTTTAGAAATGCCCCACCTAGATCTCTTTTCCCCAGACAGAGCATCCATCAGCAGCCACTCTGAGTGCTGGCTGCTGACAGCTCACAGCTGCCCCTTTATCCAGACACTGCCCTTGGCTGGCAGGAGCTTCCTTGCCCTGGACATGACACCTCTCCAACCCACACACACACCTTAGGAAACCTACAACCCACTGTGAGTGACTGACTGGTATGAGATATAAAAAAATCCTTGCCTCAAGGAAGAACCCCTCGAATGGGATTTATATTTCAAAGTTTCTCATGGATCCGTCCAAAATACGATTTCTTCACCTGAGACCATACTCTCGCTTGGCATTTCTCATCCTAATCCTCTTCCCTCAGCAGGATCCTTACAGGTTTCTCCGGAAAAGTGCATTGTCAGTAAGTGGTATACACCAGAATCATCTCAGACTCTGCTCCTAAGGAACTCAACCTAAGACAAGGCCACTAGTGTTAACACTATTATAAAATGTTGGCTGGCACTGTAGCACACATCTGTAATCCCAACACTTTGGGAGGCTAAGACAGGAGGATCATTTGAACCCAGAAGTTTGAGACCAGCATGGGCAGCATAGCAAAATCTTGTCTATACAAAAAATTTAAAAATTAGCCAAGCATTAGCCAAGCTAATGGTGGTCTCAGCTACTCAGAAGGCCAAGGCAGGAGGATGGCTTGAGCCTAGCAGGTAGATGCTGCAGTGAGCCATGATTGTGCCACTGCACTCCATTCTGGGTGACAGAGTGAGACTCTGTCTCAAAAATAAAATAAAATGTTGTGCCCATCCCTGAGCAGATTTGTCAGGGGGTTTCTTGAGTATATACCCCAACTGCTACCTAGTAAAATGGACTTAACTTCAATTCAGATAGATGTTACCAAATTGCTTTAGAGTAGTATCCATTTACACAACTATTCTCCTTTCATGAGAGTTACCATTTCTCAACCATATCTCTAGCACTTGTCAGATACTTTAAATTTTGCTAACAAGTTGGGAGTGAAATGATGCATCTATCCCATCCTTTGTTCTGGGTTGTTGGCTCTTTATTTAAAATATATCAAAATAGGCCGAGTACAGTGGCTCACGCCTATAATCCCAGCACTTTGGGAGGCTGAGGCAGGATGATCACTTGAAGTCAGGAGTTCAAGACCAGCATGGCCAACATGGTGAAACCATGTCTCTACTGAAAATACAAAAATTTAGCCAGGCGTGGTGGAGGGAGCCTGTAATCCCAGCTACTCGGGAGGCTGAGACAGGAGAATTGCTTGAACCTGGGAGGAGGAGGTTGCAGTGAGCTGAGATGGTGCCACTGCATTGCAGCCTGGGCAACAGAGACTCCATCTCAAAAAAATAAAATAAAATAAAATAAAATACATCAAAATAAAAATATAAAATAAAAAACATAAACTATATTTAAAATTAAATTAAATATTTAAATAATCAACGATGTATAATAATAAAATATATCTTAATATATTTTATTATTTTAAATATAGGAGTTACCATGTGCCTTATAAATGTTCAGACACTTTACTGATATTAATTTATCTAATCCTCTTAAGGTACCCATGAGGCAGTTACTATTATGATTATACCTGTTTTGCAGATGAAGAAACTAAGTCACAGAGATCAATGTCAGACAGGTAGAGAATAGCAGAGCTTATATTTAAATCAAAGCAGTCCAGCTAAGTAATCCATGTGTTTAATCACTATATTCATGCTATCTATTAACTTCATCCTTTAGTAGTTCTTTTAATATTGATCTGTGCCTAGTAATACTATTGGAATTTGATTCTCTTTTTTCTAAAACTATTGCTGTTTAAATAAATAAATAAAACTTTACCTACCAATTGTGGTCAGCTGAATAATGTCCCCTTCCCAAGATGTCCACATCCTAATCCCTGGAACCTGTGAATGTTCATTTACTCCGCAAAGGGATCTGTAAAGGTGTGATTAAGTCAAGGGTTTTGAGATGAGGAGATTATCCAGGATTATCCAAGTAAGCCTTAAATGTAATCACAAGTGTTCTTATAAGAGAGGTAGGGAGACATTGGACTACAGAAGTAGATGTCACAGTGCAAGCCTAAGATTGGAGTGATACAAGAAAGGGTTCAGTCCCCAGAGGGTAGAAAAGTCAAAGAAACAAATTCTTCCCTAAACTGTCCAGAAAAATATGCCCTACCAATGCCTTGATTTTCACTCTGGGTGACTGACTTCAGATTTCGGGCCTCCATAATTGTAAGAGAATAAATGTGTGTTGGTTTAAGCCACTAAAATTGTGGTTATCTGTTACAGTAGTAATAGGAAACTAATACAAGAATGCACACAAAACTCCAGGACTTGAGAAACAAAATTTCCTCTTTTGGATCTGGATCTGTGGGTCAGCTAATCTCCTGCATGTTCAGTTGGGGATGGCTCTGCTCTTCATGTCTCTCACCCTCTTCGTGGGACCAGTGGGGTGACCTAGGCATGTTCTTCCCATGGCCATGGCATCAGAACAGGAGAGCAAGTGAAAACTCACCCTCAAGATTTAGGTTTGAAATTGACACACTGTCATTTCCACTTCATTCTATTGGCCATGGTAAGTCAAGTGGCTGAATCCAGAATCAAGAGGTGGAGAAAAACACTCCACCCATTTTTGTGGGAGTTATTGCATGAGACTTGGCAGTTCTCCCATAAAAGGGGCAGAGAATTTGGGGCTAATAATGCAATGTGCCCCAACTTTCATTTTATTTTATCATTTATTTATTTATATATTTTTTGAGACAGGGTCTCCCTCTGTCATCCAGGCTGGAGTGCAGTGGCACAATCACAGCTCACTGCAGAATTGTCAGATAATAAATATGTGTTGTTTTAAGCCACTTGAACTCTGGGATTCAGGTGATCCTCCCACCTCAGCCTCCCAAGTATACCTCCCAAGGTGTACAGCACCACACCTGCTATTTTTTTTTTCCATATTTTTAGTAGAGATGGGGTTTTGCCATGTTGCCAGGCAGGTCTTGAGCTCCTGGGCTCAAGTGCCTCCCAAAGTGCTAAGATTACATGTGTGAGCCACTGCACCTGGCTCCAACTTTTTTTATTCTACTTTTAATTTTTTTTTTTGTTTTTGAGACGGAGACTCACTCTGTCACCCAGGCTGGAGTGCAATGGTGCAACCTCGGCTCACTGTAACCTCTGCCTCCTGGGTTCAAGTGATTTTCCTGCCTCAGCCTCCCAAGTAGCTGGGATTACAGGTGTGCACCACCATGCCTGGCTAATTTTTGTATTTTTACAAGAGATGGGGTTTCACCATGTTGATCAGGCTGGTCTCAAACTCCTGACCTCAAGTGATCTGCCCATCTCAGCCTCCCAAAGTGCTGGGATTACAGGTGTGAGCCACCATGACCAGCCTTTTTACTTTTGTTTTTAATTAACAAATAATAATTGTATATTTTTATGGGTAAAATGTGGTGTTTTGATGTATGTTTGCAATGTGGAATGATTAAGTCACAGTAATTAACAGATCCATCCCCTCACATAATGTATCTTTTTTTGTAGCGAAAACACTTAAAATTTACTCTTTTAGCAACTTCTGTCTGTTGAATGATGCTTTAACCTATTATCAAGTTCTAAATTCATGGTTGCTTTACTACGACATTTAAAAATGCATTCCATTGTTTCCTGACATCTAGTTTTTGAGTGAAAAAATTGCTCTCAAATTGTCATTTCCTTCAGGTTATCTTCCATTTCCCTCTGACAGCTTTTAAGATTTTTTCTGTTTCTTTTGGAGGAAGCTTGGTTTGGATTTGTTTCCATTTATCTCACTCAGATCATATAGTATATTCTGTCAAACCGAAGACTCCTGTCTTGCTTCGAGTCTAGGAAGTTTGTAACCATACAATGTCTTTCTCATTATCTCAGTTTTATGCTTCTGGAAGTCCGAGGCTGAACCTTCCTATTCTATCCTCTACCTCTCTTCATCACTTCTTTATATCTCCTTATTTTTATATGCTATATTTTGATTGATTTTTTTTTTTCAGAATTGCTCCCAAATCACTAACCCTCTCGTTGGCTGGGGCTATCTGCTATTTAACGTTGTTTGTTGAGTTTTCATTTCATTTGCTACACGTGCTTTATAACTAAGCTTTCTCCCCATACTACTCTGTTTATTTTTTTATTATAGTTTTTATTCTTCATCTCTTTAAGCCTTTTAAATGTGCCTATTATGTTTCAGAGTATCCTATAATCCCCAGTTTTGGGGGTACAAATTCTCCTGGTGGCTGCAGCTGCTCTCTCTCCCTTGTGGAGTTTTGTTTTCTAATTTTTTTTTTTTAATTCCACGGTTCTCTGTGTTTTGGAACAATCCTTTCAGTGCTGTTCCACTCTTGTTTCTTCCGGGGCCTGTGAGGTTTATAAGTTCCAGTGCAACACTGGTGTTAATTTCTCAGTGTGGGATTCCTGCACCCCAGGAGTGGTGTAAATTCAGGACTCACACCTGCTCGGTGCTGACTTAGGTTTCCAGTTCCTTGCAGATTTCTTTATCCAACCTACCCTGGGCCTGCCCCAGAGGGTAGAGTTTCTGTAGTCCCATTTCCTATAAGGCCCCTGTTTGTGTAGCAGACTGTCCCAGCCTCTACCTCACACAGATCTGAGGCTTCATCTCCTGTCTCTGATCTGGACTCCATCTCAACCCTCAAATCAGCCTGGTTGGGAAAGTTCTGTGAGCCTCTATGGCTGTAACTTCCACTTGCAGATCTGGTCTTTTGTTCTTTCTTTATTTCTGGTACCAGGAATTTTTACTTTCCTTCTTTCAGGTTTGGCTGCTTGCTATTAAAAATAGATATACTTTCCAACATTTCTGCAGTGGAGCAAGAGATAGATTCATCCATCATCATCTCCTTTCATCATGTTTAGAGGGAGTCTCTGCTTTGATTTCCTGCTGTGTAGTTCATATCTTGTTCAGGGATCCTATTTATTTTCCAGTCCCTCTTCAGAACTGCGACCCTGGTATAAAACCAGCTAATACCAACAGGCCCTCATGTCTCCTTCTATCCTTCCTTCTCCAGGTTGAATCCTCCAGTCCCAAGCACCACTATACAAAAGTCTTCCAAAACTGACCAACCACTGTCCACCTGGTTAGATTTCTTGGTTAGAGCAGTCCTACCATATTTGACCTGCTTCCAAAGTCAAGCCAGATGTTGTGACAGTGTTGGAATGCTAAACAGGTGACCCTCACTGAATGTCTACCTCTATATAAAGGTCACTTCCGCCTACCTATTCCCCAGCTGTGAGCTACACACTGTGGAGCAAATCTCTGCTAGGACTAGGCCTCAACAATCCACCCTTCTATACTCACTGAAATGTCCTCAAGAATATAGTAAAATTATACTAAACAAATATCTAACTAGCTAGAGCCCCAAATTCAACGTTTCTGATCCCAAACCATTGCTAAAACTCTATTTTGAAGACAAGGGAAAAGAAGCACATCTTGAGAAAGTTTTTATCTAGGATTTGTTCAAATAATCAATTATCTGGTTATGTGCTAATGTCATACACATTCATCCCAATCTGAGTGTACAATGGTTATTGACATTCAGACAAATCAATCTCAGACACTAGAAATTCTCATTGGCCAAAGAAAGATTAATGGACTTTCTGTATGTGCTGTGACAGTAAAGACTATGAATACATTTTTAAAGATTTTCAGTAAGAATTGAAAATGAAACATTTATTAAGTTAAAAAGAAAAAATAAACAAAATAGATATTAACCAAATATTCCCGTTAATTAAGGCATTTCTGTACAATATCTCTATTAAGGTATAGTATTAGTAAAATTTTTCTGTTTCCTGAAATTATTTTCCATAGAGGTTTAAAACTAGATTATAAATTTAATTCACCTTGTGAAAATCTGCAATAAATATTGCCTTTTGACATAGTAAAAAAAAATCAATAATGCAATTTTGAAGTTGACTTTTTATTGTGACCTACATCAGGATGGGTACTGCTGAAAAGTCTTTGAAAGCCAGGCATAGAAGCACACGCCTGTACTCGCAGCTACTCAGGAGAATGAGACAGGAGGATTTCTCGAGTCTAGCAGTTCAAATCTAGCCTGGGCAACATAGTGAGATTCTGTCTCTACATGTATATAATATATACATATCCTTTTATATTTTTTACAGCTGGTTTGTGTAATATTAAATATCTTTATATGGAGTTTAAGTGACTGGAGATATGATTTGATACATAGCATGACTAAGCCATGAAGGGAGAACTATATTATACATAGAGGTCTATATGCCTCTTAAAGGTACAGAAAGAATATTCTTCTGCTACAGGTAATTAATGAGGCAGCTGTTATAATATGCCTCACTTCATTAAAATTCAGCTGCCTAGCTATTCTAATTCCCTATCTCTTTAGATTGAAAAACATCTAATGTAATTATTTCTTATTTTATGATAGACTAAGTACAACATAAAAATATTTGTAAATCACTGACATTAATGGAACAGAAAGAATGCTGCAAAAAGTATCCAGATAGGCTTTGCTTTTAACTAAGACATTTCTAATACTAAAATAGAATTGGATTTTCTTAGGAAGCTCTAGAGGTTGATTTGGTCTTTCCTTCAAGGGCTGTCTAATATGGTAGCTTCCATTAATTATAGTGCCTATTTGTGATTTAATTTCCAAGAGTTTAAGTTGCTTGCAGCAATGGTACTGTCCCTCAGACTTTTCCGGCCCCTGGTTGCCAAGACTTCATGATTTTGCCCTTAAACTGGACATGTAGCTCTCTCCTTTTTTCTATTCTAATGAATATTCCCACAATATAAAAAGACATTTCTTTAGCTAGACTTTGCTTTTCACAATGTGGCTTTCTGTTAAACCAAATTCCTTTTTAAGAGACTTTATTTTTCTTCACTAAATGCAATTAATATTTAAATCTATGTTACTAAATATTTTTAAACCATTTCACTAATATTTCCTCATGTTAATTTTTTGCTGTTTTCCGAACTTCCAAATCAAGTGCACATTAATTTTAGAGTGGTGATTAAAAGGTGGATTTTCCAACAAGATAACTCCATGAAGGTTTTCTTGTCATCTGTGAGTGGACAGTCTGTGAAAATAATCAAGGCACTTGATAGTGTGACATAGGTCAGGCTTTGGAGCCAAATAGACCTGCCTTCAAATCTATACTTATTAACTCTACAAGTTACTTAACTCTCTGAGCCTCATCTTTCTCATTTATCAAATGAGGACAATAATTATTAGCTCTTGCAAGTAAAGGAGGCAAGATAAGAAAAGCAGAACTGTCATTAGCTCATTTTTCTATTCTAAGGATGTTCATATTTTTTGCTTCTGACAAGAAATAATAATTAACATATTATATATGATCAGTCTATCAACTAAAAGAGTAGCATGCTTCTCATTTATTCTCTTGAGTTACTTCCTAGCAACAAGAGTTGTCGGGAGCAGATGGAGACAGTTTGTAACGTCAACCAAGAATAATGCAAAATGTTATCAGTCTTACCTTAAATTAGTTTGTGTCAGTTAACAAAGTGCTGAGCAATTGCTCAAGTCTATGTTGTGCCCCACCCAAAGGGGTGTCTGTACCTCGAAGACTGAGTTGGAAATAAAAACCTAAAGCCTCCAAAGAAGAAGTGAGAAAGAAGACCTCTGTCTGCACTGACTCTGATTGGCATCTCTCTGATAGCAATCTAAGTCACTGCGATTTTTCCAGAAGATAAGGAAGTTCTTTTTCTTTAAAATGTTCATGTTGCCTAATGTAAGGAATTGCTGACCTTTATCAGTTTTTAATCCTTGGATTCTGGGCTTCTAATTACCTGGAAGTCTAGAGAGATCCAGGAAGCATATATAAAAGGCTGGTTTTCCAAAAGAAATTGTGCTTCAATTTCCCAGTGTCCCAGTCTTTACTGTTGCCATGACCAGGTGCATGGGCTCAGCTAGTGCATTTGCATACTCCTCACTTCTAATCCCTGCCTGCCTGCTGCACGCCTCCTAGACCCTGACTGCTGCTCTCAGAGTAGAGCACCTGTCAGATTCTCACCCAAGTTTCTATGATGTCTTAATACTGATCATTCCCCTTAGCTGCACTCAGTCTTGCCTTAACTAACTCAACCCAGGCTTCTATCCCTACCTTTCCGATCTATTGTCATTCCCAACTCCAATGTGATAACTCCCCCTCAAACCCCACCACCCAAAAAACAGAAATAAAAATGCTGGTCGGGCACGGTGGCTCATGCCTGTAATCCCAGCACTTTGTGGGGCCAAGGCAGGAGGACCACTTGAAGTGGGGAGTTCAAGACCAGCCTGGGCAACATAATGAGACCCTGTCTCTACAAAAAAAATTTAAAAAATTAACTGGGCATGGTGATGCACACCTGTAGTCCCAACTACTTGGGAGGATGAGGTGGGAGGATAAATTGAGTGCAAGAGTTCAAGGTTATAGTGAGCAATGATCCTGTCACTGCACTCCAGCCTGTGTGGCAGAGTGAAACCCTGTCTCTAAAATATAAATAAATATATATATGTTTTTATATATATAATAATTTATATATACAAATACATATGTATAGCAGCCCAGAGCTGTCTGCCTTCTCAGAATTTCTACTACAAATTTTAGATATTTCTGCAGTACCTTTTAAATACCCATCATCAACCAATGTTGTTAGACAAATAAGTTATATAAATTGCCCAAAGAACTCCAGCTCTAAAGCCTCCCAATTTCTATAAGACAATCCTTGATAGGATCTTATGCCTCAGTGTTTCCCAAAGATGGTGTGTGGTGACTGATGGGTAGGCAATGAGGATTCTTTTCATGGCCTAAGACAAATATCTTTCCTACTCTTTTACGGGAGAATGAAGTGCGTGTTCATAAATTTTCATTTGTATATGTAACTAAGAACCAGTTTGTAAATCCTACTGTCTTAGCCAGGTTCTCCAGAAAGCAGAGACAGAGGCAAAAGCTTATGTGCTACTACCTTACTACAGCATGCAATCCAGCAAAGCAGGACACCTATGGCAAGAAAGTTAGTGAAGCCATCTTCAGTTCCTGAGTCTATTGCTGCTTCCGTAATCAATATTCACCACTTTGTCTTCCTCCTTCAATGCATTCTAGATTCCCTCATACTTGGCCAGCACTTTGGCTGATCTGGTTTTCCTGTGTAGTGAGTGACCCAGGCCTTTATCTCTTACGATTCTAAGTTCTTACATTGTCTGGATCTTGTGATCCATGGTTGCCACAATTGCCCATTTACCATGATCACTGGACACAACACCAAGAAATATCCCATTAAATCCCGTGTTTCCCAACATACTCCTCCCTGCCCCTATCTCTTAGTAGCACTCTGAGATCCTCATGGTAATCGCGGTTGATCAGCCTCATCAATAAAGACACTCCTTTCTTTGCCCAAAGTAACCAAGTGGCAGTTGCAGTTTCAAGTTCAGCTAAACCTTTACTGTGTTGTCTGATAAAAGGAATTTCCCTGGGAACCAGGGCTTCTGATCTATCAGAGCCTAACAGTATGGGTTCGGAAAGCATAAATTCCACAAGTGTCTGGCTGGAAGCAATAATGAGAGGAAGTCAATCCTACTTGCACTCGTTGGTCCCTGCCTCTACGTATTCTAGTTGTTAAGGGCCCGCACCATATACCAACCATTGGTTTGGCACATATGTCCCAAGTTGGAGGGCAGTGTTATAATCCTTAGCATGTTGTCCATGGTTAGCCCCTTAGCTAAGCTTTTAATAGGCTATTCTGCCATTCTGTTAGGCCAACTGCTTTTAGGTGATGGGGTACATGGTAATACTAGTGAATCTCCTTGCCGTGTACCCACTATTGCAACTCCTTTGCCATAAGATGGTAGGGTAATGTAGTGTGATTCTGTATTTGTTGCCACAGCGTTGCTCTAACAAAGTACCACAAATTAGGTGACTTAAAACAACAGAAATTTATTGTCTCACAGCTCTGGCTGGAGTCTAAAAGTCTGAAATGAAACTCTTGGTAGGACCATGGATCCCCCTGAAACCTGGATTGGTTTCCTTCCTTGACTTTTCCTAGCTTCTGGTGTTTGTGGGCCATATTTGGCATTCCTTGGCTTATAGCTGCACCACTCTAATCTCTGTCTTTATCATCACACGGTTTTCTCCTTGTGTGTCTCTGTCTCTCTGTCCCTTCTCTTCTTATAAGGACACCAGTCATATTGGATTAGGGGCCTGCCCTACTCCTGTATGACTTTAATTACATCTGCAATGACTCAATTTCCAATTGAGGTAACAGTCCAAGGTGCCAGGAGTTAGGATTTCAACACTTGTTTTGGAAGGACACAATTCAACCTATGATCAATACCATGCCACTAACTCAGGCACCCTTAAAATAAGATCCTGGGATTTATTTTCAGTATATTCTGTCTTGCAGTTACAAAAAATGACAGTATTGTAAAGCTACAGAGAGGACCTCTGTCTTCACAACATGTCTTTAGTTGGCTATGCTGAGGCTATAACTGTTTTTGAGAGGCTCCCAATGCTCTTAACAAAAGCTAACCTACTGCACAATTCTTGTCATGATTATTGCTCCCACAATGGTTAAGCCACAGTCTTCTTATATCCCAATAGTTCACCTTCAACCTGTACCTCATCCCAATTAACCACAGGTGAGTATCAGTCACTATGATGCCACAGCATGCCAAGGGTTATCTCCATCCCTCTCACCACCAGAAATGAGGTCCCTATTGCTTTCAGATAGCAATAATTCACCTCCAAAATCTCATCCTGAGGCTCTGTTTTCTAGGCCACTTATGTCACCATGAGTGTATCTTATAAGTAGAATGTCCATGAGTATAACCATGTATCCTAGCCTAGATTCTCCAGAAAGCAGAAACTTGGTTAAAACCTGGTCTGCTATTCCTTTATTAGAGAGTAAATCCCAGGGAAATCATAGCGAAAAGGAAGATAAAGAAGCAGGGAAGATGGGAAAGCCAATATGAGGGCATGTTTCCAATCTGGCTGCCATTTGGCATCAGGTGCAACTGATTACTCAATCTCATAAGACCATCTTCCAAGAATCTATATGAATGATTGTAACTCAAGACAGTAATGCAAGTCTTTTGGGGTGGAAGGCATGGAATATTTTCTTTACTGATTTCCATCTCCCACTAGTCAAAGACTCACCCAAGAGGGTGCTAGCTCCTCCTCATTTCTAGGTTGTACATTTATGGGCATCAAACAGATCTCATAGTGTCTCCTTCCTCACCATTAACAAGGATGTCAAAGGGTAGAAAGCAAGTACTGCGTGGTGCAGGCATAAGGAGCGGTGCTGTCAAGTTTAGCTCTCTTAAAATCAATTGAAGCCTTCACCAATATTGTCACTGTAGTGGTGGCTGGAGTGAAACAAGTGACCAAAGACTCTTAGAAGCAAGCAACATTGAAAGCATCAAAATGGCACAGAAGTTGTGAGTGCTTCTAGCAAATAAGTGAGTGATAGCTAATTTTTAAAATGTTTAATTCTTAATCTAAAGGTAGCATCTTCACTGAGTTATTCTTTCCTTGGAAAGTGGGAATGAGAAAAGTAAATGATACAGTGTGCCTTTTGTCTAAGGAGTTGGGAGGTCAAAAACACTGTATATTCTTGCCTTAAATGACCTCTACGCTGCTTATTTACTTATTAACTTAGTTTTATCTTGACTTTAAAAAAAAATTTTTTTAATGAATTGTAACAAAAGGCACATCAACATGATAGACATATAAAATGACTCAAGCAAGTGCAGGAAAATAGAAATATGCTAATGGTATGTTTAACATAATTGCAATGAGAGAGCTATAAATTTGGCTTCCAGTTATACAGTTCAGAAATCATGATAAGTAATATAGCTCTTATTATCAGAAAGGAGGAAGCATGCTTTAGGAGAAGTGAACTTTTTTCTAGCACTGAAATCTAAAATAGCTTTCTGATATGGAGGTTTATAGAGAACAAATTGTGTGATGTAATGGAAAATGTCTGCAACAACATTTTTACAACAAATGCACAAGTTGATTTCATTTAACAACGAGGTGGGGAAATTTATTAATTCAACAGCTGATGCTAGAATTTCTTCTAGGGAGAAAACAACTTTTGCTGGTAATAACACTTAGGGTACAAGTGGAACCCTCTAGGTCTGGTATGAAAGCTTGTGAGGAACAGGAAAACAGTTCTGCCTAACAGAGGAAAAGGAATCTGCAGGGCCACAGGGCAATTTGGAAGAGTGAGTGAAGAGGTTGGATGAGAAGGGAGATGAGGGGATCAGAAGCCACTGAGAAGGCAGAAGGCTCTGTGGAGTGATCCCTCATCCCCTACCACCACCCTCCGTCTTCAATAAAGTTTTTGCTAAACTTGGAATCGTTCTGGGTATTTCAATGTAGGTATTGAAAGCAAAGAAGTGTCAATCAGATGGCAGCAAAGTGAGATGGTGACAGACGTGAGGAATGCAGAAACAAAGAAGAGAAAGGCAGGTAATTGTCAGCCATCTGCGATTCGTGAGAACTGGAGAGAAAAAAGCACTACTGATTAAGGGCAGTTCCACAGACTTTCATTACCAGATGAACAATGGTTGAGTCTGACATATCTTATAAGGGCCAAGAAACATGACAACACCAGCATGACACACCATCCCTCCTCTGAAGGTGGATGAGATACTCGTTGTGAAAGAGGCAGCCAGTTATCACCTAGCATCATTTTCCCCTTCTTGTTTAGTGATAGAACCTTCCCATTTTTAGCTAGGCACATGGGGTCCCAACTAGAGAAATTTCCTAATAAAGGCATTTCCTAATAGGTGATTATGGCCTGTTAATAAGTGGCCAATGAGATGTAGGCAAAAAAAATGTAGACAAGTTCTGGATCACGTTCTTATGGGAAGCTACTTGATCATTGCTTATTTCTCTATTCCCAAACTCTAGAATGAGGACATGGTGCTGTGAGCCAGCTTTGATCATGTGGATAAGGACATAATCAAGTCTAGGCAATGGCCTAGCAATGACATAGAAGGAATCTGGGTTTCCTGGTGAACTACAGCTGCCTAGCTACTGACTCATCCACTCACCTCAACTCACCCTGACCACCTCCCAACTCAGACTTTTACATGAGAGAAAAATGAACTCTCTATTATGTTTAAGCCACTGTTATGTGGTCTCTATTAAAGCAGCCAGATCCATATCATTTACTCAGAATATATGTTCATTTACTGACATAACTCTACCCCTTGGGTGCAGCTGTTAAAACCATGTAGTATAAAATATTTTCAAAACTTTGTCAAAATCATACTTCATGGGTTATAACAATGGTCCATCACTGATACACTGCAAGCACTTCATTGGTAAACGACTCTATTTTTATTTATTTTTGATATAACCATGTGTAGTACTGTTGAGCTAAGTGGACCACGTTGCCCATTATAGAGCAGGACTCAATATGCTGCAGGTAAGAGGTAAGAAACATGTAACATCCTGCTGGCACAAAGAGCCCACACTTACTGGACATGCCAAAACGTTGCCTCATGAATATAGAAGAGAGGGCAGTCAGAGAAGTACCAGTTCTATTCTTACAGAAGCATAGTGAACAGAGGAGACTCTGCAGATGCTCTTACAGCTACTATAATATATATTTAATCTCTGGTCATGATTATAGTTATTGCTTTTTTAGAACAGTAATTCAGTTAAAAACTTAATTTGACTTTATGCAACAGAAACCAAATTCCTGTAGTGTAACCACATACAGGATTATCACGTTTCAAGAAATCTAGAATAGACAGTGTAAGACTGCTATGATGATTCCACAAGACTATCAAGAACCCAGCCTTCTATCTTTCCTCATGTTGATTCTCGACATGTTGCTTTCTTCCTTGTGATCACTTGTTAATCACAAGACTGCTGCACCATAGATACCATATTAGAAATCCAGACAAGACGACAGAGGAAGAATGAAGAACAACACACCTGACTTTATCCTCTTAAAGTGTTTTCCTAGAATCAGTACCTAATGATTTCTGTTTACAAGATGAATTGCCCAAAACTGTGTCCTATGGCAATCCTTAGATGCAAAGGAATGCAAGGACGTGAGAATTTTTTCCTATGCACATTGCTGACATAAATAACTTCAAAGCTCTCCCAGTAAGAAAGAAGGAGAGAGTGAATACTGGATAGGCAACCATCAGTGTCTGACATATACTGTCAAAAAAAAAAAATTGCTACTAAACTGGATGTGATGAGTCCAAAAAGGTGAGAACCACAGGAATAGAAGATTTCAAATATTTCTAAAACAATCATCAACCATTCTATTATTTCTTTTTGGGAGGGTGTTCTATCACTTAATCATAGGAAGAGTGACTGCTACTGCTCATTTTTCTAACTACTTTTCTTTCTGTTATTATGTCTTCAATATTAGTTGGAAAATGTGTAATACTGAAGTGGATTAAAGATAGACACAAATTTTTGACATTGTTCTCATCAAGAGGTGAGTTTTATGTCCTCTTTTCTTGGATCTAGATGAGGTCTGCCACTGCTTGACCAACAGAACATGGCAGAAATGGTGTCGTGCCAGTTTTCAGGCCCAGGTCTTAAAAGACTGGCAGCTTTCTGTTTTTGTCTTTTCAAATATATATTCTTGGAAATTAGCTGCCATGTTGGGAAGAAGCTCCAGCGCATCGTGGGAAATAAACAAAAGCCACTAGTTTATATCCCAGCTCAGAGCTAGCACCAACTCGCAGCCATTTTAGTGAGCCATTTTAGAAGTAGATCCTCCAGCCTCGTTGAGCTGAACTAGCTGATGTCTTTTGGAGCAGAAATGAGCTGTCCCCCTCTTAAAACTGCCCAAATTTCAGATTTGTGAGGAAATAAATAATTATTATGGTTTCAAGCCATTAAGTTTTGAGAGGGTTTGATACACAGCAATGGATAACCAAAGTAATTACTTTCAGTAGAAGAAATTAATAATGCCTTAATGCTATGTAAATAGATTCATTTCTAGTGGTCACAAATTGTGAAGAATTTAAGTATCATCATGAACATGCAACTTTTCTTTATTTGGTGCAATAAGTCAGCAATGTATTTATTATTCATGTTTGACTTTGTAGTTTATCTAGCTGCATGCATAGAACCACTGATGTAAATCCTTGACCAAAAAATTGAAAAAGGTATATTCTCCACTTACATAAAACCAAAAAATATTTAATAAGCAAATGAAAACTATACCTGAAGAGCATCTGTTACAGTAGTATCACCTTCCTGAGCTCTGAATAAATTCTGAACACATAAGGAATTTAGAATAGAGGTCACCTTTAAAAACAAAAACAAAAATGTACCGTTAGCTCTGTTGGGTCTTATCATTTAAAGAAATCAGTTACTGCCACTAAGACATTCAGCTGACAAGGACAGGAATGAGTTAGAGTAGGGCAGAGTACAATGGTAGGTCAGGATGCTTTATCTGTCTAATATATTAGAATTCTATAATTTTAATCAAAATATTTTTCTGCATTTTTACTGTTTTTATAAAGTTTTAGGGCTTTCAGAGAACAAAGTCATTTCAAACTAGAGCTCTCTAGCCTGTTTGAAATGCAACTAAAGAAGTTTTTCTTTATCCATTTCTGCCTGAGGAGTTACACCCCTAAATCAAAACTTTTTAATGTACCCAGCATATAAATAAAATTTATGGTTGATTCTCAATTAGACTTGGTCCATGAGTGAGCAATTTGATATTAAATCTGAAAACCGAATTGCTTCTTTTTTTCCTGTTGATAGGCATAAGTTAGGATAGAGTCAGTGGTATATAACCAAGATTCAAAATAATAGTGTCTTAAACACTTTCACAGGTAGGCAATACAGGGCTGCTATGGCAGCTCTGTTCTGTGAGTTGTTCAGGAACTCAGCTCCTTTTGTCTCGTAGCTCCTCCATCCTCAGGTTGTTTTTCTTACCAGTATATTTAATGTGGCTTGTCACCACATCTACCTTCAAAGCAGTAGGATGAAAGAAGGGCACAGCCTCTCTTTAAGGATGCCACCTAGAAGTTTCACAAACCAATTCTGCTTGAATCCTATTGATCAGAACTTAGTTACCACAGACCACACTCAGCTGTAAGGAAGGCGCACAACGTAGACTATTTCAGAACGGCCATGTGCCCAGCAAAAAATTAGACATTCTATTGCTATAAGACAGAAATGGACATTAGATGCTAGAGAACAACTAGAGTGTCCACTGCAAGGTGAACTCACTTGGGAGCACCAGTGAATCTTCCAACTAATATTTTACTTTTACGAGACCCTTGATTTGAACGTTCTGCCTGAATAAGCACTGGAAAAATCCTTTACGTAAACCTCTCTGATCAAAATTTCCTAAAGACTTCTGCACTATGAAGAGATAACACCTTTAAGTCATCTTTAGGTACTAGCCATAAAACACTGTAATAAATTAAAGAAACCAGAAGTCATTGATACAGAAATGGCTAATAGATAGGGCAATTTTATCTTTTGCAAGCAACAATTTCTAGAGTGCTCTACATGTTTGCTTTTTACTCAACTTTAACTCACGTAACATCTTTCTGCAGAAAATCTCAAGAAGCTTTTATAAACGTTAATTAACTGAACTTCACAACACTCTCAAGAACTGAGTATTAATACATCCATTTACATGGCAGGAAGCCAGATGAACATTACGGTGGAGCAATATGGAGCTTCCTTGGTTTCAGCTATATAAAAACATCAAACAGGCAGTACCAGAAATTCAACGTTAATCTGAAAATTGAGTATTTAGCTGCTTTTAGACTGCTAAATTATTATTATCCTATGTTCAATACAAGGAAAGCCATTTTACTAAAACAAAAAGAAAGGCTTATTTTGAAATGCTACTTCAACTTACAAATGACTGATGTGTCATCTAGCTATAAATCTAAAGATAATAATAAAATTGGAAAGATTTTCATCAGATAGACTTTTAACACCAAGCTTGATGCAGTTTGTTTCAAGATTAAATTTGAAAAAAGCAGCTGCTAAAAAAAAGTTATTCAATCCACGTGTCAGGAAAGGAAAGCGCATATCAGATTTCTTTGAAGAAAATAATGAAATTATATATGAATGTATATTGTGTGTATTTTCTGAACCTAACTTGGAGTTATTGTGATGAATAAATAATAAAGATGATGGTAAGATACACAATTGATGTGAATGAACTATTCAAAGAGCTAACTTTTTTATATGATATGAAACATATCGACAATATCTAAAATTCCAAGGTTTTTTACATTGCTGTTATTAATTGGAGAAATTCATTATATGCACTTCATATGTTCAAAGGAATTTTCCAAATAAACCAAGAGATATAACCTTGGCCTCTTATAGAGGCAGATAAACTCAATTTAGCTGCTAAATGAGAGTTTTAACATTACATTTATTCTGGTAATCTGATCTTTGTCTAAAAAAGACTGAGGTCTAAGCCTTGGTTTAATGGAAGCTAAAAAATAGAAATAAAGACAAGAGTGTTATTTTCGTAGGAATGGACAAGTGTCCAGTGTAAGGTTTACTGATGACAACCAGCATAAGGAGTAATGAAATATGAACCAACGACTTTTAGCTCAGACTTTCATCTGTAATCTTTCCAAAAATCTTCTTAAATAGACTTTTTATACCCCTTTAATAAGGGCAATTAATATAGGACAACATTCTAAAAACTCTTTTAAAACTTCTGGTTTTTTTAAATCACAGGAAACTTAAAATAAATTTTTGGAAAATTTCTCCTAGGACATTTATCCTGGCAAGGCTCATAAAGAGAAAAACTGTGCCTTCCTTCCACCTGGCTCACCCTTTCTTGTGGACTGACATGCTCAAAACATTAGAGAGGATTGTAAGCCAGCTAACTAATCAAAGCCATTTCAAAGCTAATAGCCTAACCTTCTGGGTTATGTTGTTTGGTTGTAGAGGGTCCAGGGGCAGGACTTTTGCAAAGGAATATCAAATTTAACTTTAATGACTTACACAAAGAAAATAATTCTGGTCATCAAAATGTAATAAATGTGGCAAGTCTCTTTGCTAATAATACAGATGAAATAGAAAGGATGATAGTCATCTATGATAATCATCTATGATAATGTGGAAAATAGCTTCATCCAGTAATGCAAGTATTTTAAAGAAGAATGCATATATGCATTTTCCTATATACATTAGAAAGGTTTTGTTTGTTTTTTAATAAGACTACGGACCTTTGTCTGCAGATTTATTATATGAAATTCATTTTAACAACAGCTACTAAGAATCCTTCTATAGTAGGAGGTATGAAAATGAGCAAGATGTGGTTCCTGCCCTCAAGAAGCTTGCAATGTAAAAAAAAGAAGGGGGGTGGTATATTTCCAAATATAAATAAGCATAGCTAAGAAAGAACAAATAACATGTTATGAGTTTTAAAGGAGAAGAAGATTGAGTTTCTCGGGAGAATGAGGAAAAGTTACATGAGTAAGGAAATATTTGGTATGGATCTTGATGTATGGGTATGATTTTGACAACTAAAGTCTGGTTACATGGGAGTTGGAGGTAGTGGTGGAAGAATTCCAAGTAACAGAAAGAAAAGGCAGAGGACACATAAAAGTCTAAAACACACTGAGTAGCATAGGTAGAAAGCAGAGTGCCAAGTAATAGAAGATAAGAATGGAAAGATAATAGGTTAAGGTAAATGCTATTCTTTGTTTCAGCTGGCAACATATCCATCAAAGGTGTTGGACACAAACTCCTGAGAGTGGATTTTATTTTATTTCTTCTTTTAACTTTTATTTTATTTCTTCTTTTAACTTTTATTTTAGGTTCAGGGGTACATGTGCAGGTTTGTTATGTAGGTAAACTTGTGCCATGGAGTTTGGTGTACAGATTATTTCATCACCCAGGTAATAAGCCTAGTACTCAATAGGTATTTCTTCTGATCCTGTCCCTCCTCCTACCCTCCACCCTCAGGTAGGCCCCAATGTCTGTTCTCCTCTTTCTGTCCATGTGTTCTTGCTATTTAGCTCCCACTTAGAAGTGAGAACATGCAGTATTTGGTTTTCTGTTCCTGTGTTAGTTTGTTAAAGATAATGGTCTCCAGCTCCATCCGTGTTGCTGCAAAGGACATGATCTCCTTCTTTTTTATGGCTGCATAGTATTCCATGGTGTTATATGTACCATATTTTCTTTATACAGTCTACCATTTATGGGCATGTAGGTTGATTGCATATCTTTGCAATTGTGAATAGTGCTGCAATGAACATATGCGTGCATATGTCTTTATGGTAAAATAATTTATTGTCCTTTGGGTTTATACCCAATAATGGGATTTCCAGGTCGAATGATAATTCTGTTTTAAGTTCTTTGAGGAGTCACCACACTGCTTTCCACAATGGCTGAACTAACTTACACTTCTGCCAGCAGTGTATAAGTGTTGTCTTTTCTCTGCAACCTTGCCAGCATCTGTTATTTTTTTATTCTTTAATAATAGCCATTCTGACTGGTCTGAGATGGTATCTCATTGTGGTTTTGATTTCCATTTCTCTAATAATTAATGGTGCTGAAAGTTTTTCACATGCTTGTTGGCTGCATGTATGTCTTCTTTTGAAGAGTGTCTGTTCTTGTCCTTTACCCACTTTTTAATGGAGTTGTTGGGTTTTGGGGTTTTTTTGCTTGTAAATTTGTTTAATTCCTTATAGATTCTGGATATTAGATCTCTGTCAAAAGTATAGTTTGCAAATATTTTCTCTCATTTGATAGGTTGTCTATTTACGCTGTTGATAGTTTCTTTTGCTGTGCAGAAGCTTTTTAGTTTAATTAGATACCATTTGTCATTTTTTGTTTTTGTAGTAATTGCTTTTGGCATCTTCATTATGAAATCTTTGCCAGTTCCTATGTCCAGAATGGTATTTCCCAGGTTATCTTCCTGGGTTTTTATAGTTTTAGGTTTTACATTTAAGTCTAATCCATCTTGAGTTAATTTTTGTATAAGGTTTAAGGAAGGGATTCAATTTCAATCTTCTGCATATGGCTAGCCAGTTATCCCAACACCATTTATTGAATAGGGACTCCTTTTCCCCATTACTTGTTTTTGTCATCTTTGTCGAAGATCAGATGATTGTAGGTGTGTGGCATTATTTCTGGTCTCTCTATTCTGTTCTCTCGGTCTATGTGTCTGTTTTTGTACAAGTACCATGCTGTTTTGATTATTATAGTCCTGTAGCATAGTTGAAGTTGAATGATTTTTAAGAAGTTTTTCCACAAACTCTTTATTGCTAAGAGTGCTCATTCAACTTTTGGTAAGCTGTGCCATATAATCGTACGTTAAAAGCTCCAAAAGTTTTATTAACTATGCACTTGAGATGACCACAGGTATATTAAAACCTTACTTATTTTTGTCAAATGGGAACCACATCGCCTGGGTAAAGCCTTGATCTTTTTCTCTATGAGTATAATAAACATGGAAGAACTTTAGGATCTATAGATGAACCTTAGAGATATGAGTCTCTTCTAACCAACCCTTCTAGAGACGTTGAATGAGCATCAGTATTTACTGATTTAAGTTTGACTTCCTCTGATCCAAGCCTTCTAATGGAAGTACTAATTAGTATTAAGATAACCCAATGCAAGATCAGCTTTTAAAGCCAAATATGATATGAAATATTACATGTACCAAATTATTCATTTTACACACAGGAAATAAAAGCCCACAGGTTAAGTAACTTGCCAGAAGTTACCTAGCAAGTTAACTAGCAAATTTTCAGAGCTAGAGATAAAATAGGTAATTTTCAGATCAAGAAATAAAAATTATTGAATTTACCATGATGTTTTTTTCTACTTCTATTATCAAAGATCATTTACTAAATTAAGACCTCCTGACTTATTTAGAATAATTATGACAAATATATATTATGACAAATATATTTGAAACTGGTTCCCTCATTTATTTTCTTTGTCCATGCTGGCCTCTTTTATGATCCTCAAAGATGCCAGACATGGTCCTGTCTCAAGGCCTTTGCACTTGTTGTTCCATCTGCCTGGAATGACCATATGACTTTAAGTATAAACATTCCTCTAGAAAGATTATGCTGCCCTTCAAAAACCAAGCCCTTGCTACATGTTTTAGAGTACTGCGAAAATTAGGGATCCTTCTTAGGTCAGGCTTGTTTAGCTTCTTTTCATTATGAGAAAGTAATTGCAGAATCCCAAAGGGCAATCACAGGCTGATGTGAAGTCTTTTCTGCCTGGGCAGTCCAGGAGCCCTAGCAGGCATGGCTGACTTGGTCTCAGGGTGGCAAAAGGGATAGTCCCTCTCCTAGAGCCAAAGGCCCTGGGAATGATCAGCAAACCCTCCAAGGGGAGAGGTATACTCAAGTCCTGGGTGACATCCAGGCACAATTCTCCTCCCTCAGACCCGTGAGATAGGTTTACTGGCATCCTCCAATCACACGCTTTACCTCATCTGCGACACGTTTAATGGACGTATCCAATCCCAATTTTCTTGCCTCATTTGAGAAACTAAATGGTGAATATCTTTAAATTGTCTAGTAGAAAACAGCTAGCAGGCATGTTATCTGGACAAAGAGACTTGTCACAAGAATTTTGCACATTTTGCATGACTTTGCTTTTGTGTAAGATGTATAATATACCCTTTGGGAGGAGACACCAATCTAAGTGTGACTTCCTTAAGAATAGCAGACACTGTCACAGTTTGTTAATCCTATTTGTCTCCCAGGAGAAGGAGAAGATTATTAATTACCCAGCGAAGGTCAGGGGGTCATCAGGCCCATAAAGGGGGTTTACCTCAGAAAACTAACCAGTGGGAGGCTGAGCAAATCTACAAGCCATGCACATGAAGGCTCTGCTCCCCGAGCACGGCCTCCAGTTCCTGATATGCCTGCAGAGTGTCTGCAGAGGACACAGTCCAATTTCTAGACTTGCTTATGAATTTTGAAAACTTTGTATATACATAGATATCAAGGTTTACAGGCAAACTGATTGAAAGGGTGTAATTTCTGGTACCCTGCCTAACCATGCAAATGCGGAGCTGGGTCAGCTTGCATCTGCAGCGCGGCAGTCCCTTCCGAATACACAACAAAAGATTGCATCTGCAATCTTTCATGCCTGGCTCTCTAGCCTAGATAGTTCTAGAACACTGGAATATATTAAAACATTCATACACACACACAACTTCTTTCAACAGCATAAGAACCTAATGTTGAATTTTCTTGAGGTTTTTTTTTTTTAGCTCTGCTGATAATTTCTCGTGTGTGGACATATTAAGATCATTATTCTGCACTGGTGATCACTATCCGAAAGTCAGGGAAAAAATCAGACTCTCAAAATCAAAACAATTTCAAGTAATGAAGGTTTTGGGTATAAAATATGTGTTTAAGGGATTTTGTTTAAAAATACACTTTGGCTGTCACTTTAAAAAGATTCGATCAGGGAAGAAAAACCACTATGCATGATGTGGAAGTAGAAATTTATTATAGGAATTGGAACTTGCACAATTGTGGGAAGAGCAGGGAAGGTAAAATTCTGAAAAGTAGAGTTAAAACAGTAGAGAAAAGCCACAGACGACTCAGAACTTGTAGTGATTCCTGGGAGCCAGCACGTCCTGCTGCCGGAGTGGGACCTCAAAGCCTATGGAAGGTTGTTGGTTCTTCAGGTCTACGGCCTCTGTGAGTTCTCGGCAAAGCATCTGGTAGAAGGCCTGGTAGAAGACCTGGGACTAGGTCAGCATCAGGAAGGAGCGGGGTGCAAGGACAAATAGGAACCTGCTAACACCTCTGTGTCTGTCTCTATCACTGACAGGTGCCGATAACCTTCGGAACATGGCAGCTGCTTCCCTTCTGCCTCCCAGAACTCACAACTTCCCTTTGGACCAACTCCAATCTGAAATTATGTAGAAATGGAGAGTCTGAAAAACATAGCCCCAACATAACCAAGTAAACAATAGAACAATCTGGCACATTGATTGGTATTTTGACATAACCACCAGATCACCAACAGTTCATTGTAGGCTGGTGCAAGTAAATATCTCACCTCAAATGCAACAAGTCCAAAATGAATGCATCATAGTGTCCCAGGCTTCCATTAAACAAAAACAAATAAATAAAACAAACAAAAAGCAATCTTTTATCCCTCAGCTTTATTAATGCATAACTAACAAATAAAAATGGTATATATATATATGGTGTACATCGTGACATTTCTATCCATGTATACAAAAAGTAATCTTTCTGAATACTGCTCAGTTACCACTACCTCTAAGTGATCCTGTGTATTCCACACCCTAAGTGTCCATCTGACCTTCCTCACTGCCCTGTGTCCCAGCAGTCTCTGCCTTCTATCAAGCTTTCCTCTTTGCTTTCCTGCATTAATGAAGTGCTCCTCTCTCTTGCCACCCTGCCTCCAATCTCGCCCTGCTCCAAACCTTCCATTAAACTACATGAATCTTTCTAAGATGTAAAATTCTGCTTATTTTACTTAAATTATTTTAGTGACTCCTTATCACCTATCATATACATCTTTCTTGGTGTGATATGCAAGACCCCTCATATATATTCTGACCCCCACCTACATTTTTAGCCTCCTCTCCTGTCCTAATCCCAAACGCACTGTGCCCAACTATTTTAAACTATTTGTAAAACCCTGAATATAGGATTATGTCAACACAGGAGTCTGTGTGCCTTCGTCCCCTTGCAAATACAATTGCCTGACAAACTCCTTCTCATCCCATAGGATGGGACTCAAACGCGACCTCCTTTGTGGTGTCTTCCTTGTCTCCTCACCTTCTCCCAATCCCCAAAGTCAGTCTATAACATTCTCCTAATAGTGGATAGCATGTGCCACGCTGTACCAGGTCTGCCGATTTACATGTCTGTCTTCTGTGCTAGCTGTAAGCTCCTCAGTGTTAAGGACCACATCTCATTCATCTTTGTAGTCCCAGACACTAACACTTCCCAGGTGCATGGTAGGGGCTCAATAAACATTTGGTTAAGAAATTAATTGATGAATTACAAGATCTGACATGTTTAAATATTTTATTCCATATTTATAGCTGCTTCCATACAAATTATGATTCCCATAAAACATAGGTTTACATTTACCAAAAAAAAAATTAATTTGGGGGTAATCCAATACATGTACATAGCCAAATATTGAAATTCAGTTTAAATTTTGAAATGGCCCTAAATCATATGACCTCATTGATCAGATTAATAAGATTATTTCTAAATCTCAATTTCACCGGTGCTGTTTAAACATATTTTTGACCTGCCATCGGAATACAGAACAACAAAGGAAACATCTGGTTGTTCTTAACTTTGGGGAGACAAATCCATTTGTTAACAGTAGCAATAGGAGAGCTGACAGAACCTGATAACAGCTCCAACACGGGGAGCTCAGCCCACAACAGATGGACCAGACACTTCAGGGAAAGCTTTAAAAAGATGTCTTTTCTAATTCAGGTTATACACTCCTTGAAAGTTCCTTCAACATAAGCATGAAAGTTTACAGATGATTTTATCAGATCTGACAGCTTTTTTCTAGAGGTTAGTTTGCAATTGCCTCTGGGGATAGTTTGGTTGAATTTCACTGGATTGTGTAAGTAAAGGCAGGAATGTTTCTAATAAGTCAACAAACTGAAAGCCCTAAGCAGTTTGCATCACTGCCAACTTTCTGAGTGCGACCCCTGGCTGATCAGAGTTTGTCTGTGTTCTTTTTTTTTTTTTTTTAAATAATTCTTCATCAGCTAACCAAGGTTAATCCAGAGTTATTGCCATTTCTTCTACATGTTTTGGACATAGATTAATAGTAATTATGTTCAGGCTTTAATGATGTTTAAAAAAAAAGAAAGAAGAAGGAAGGAAAGCAAGCAAGCAAGAAAGAAAGAAAGAAAGAAAGAAAGCAAGCTCACACCCTGGCCAGTGCAAAATCATTGGAAAGCATTTTAATACAACTATCTCAATCATATTTCTAAATATGTTAGTCATGTATAATAGTTACAGTGATTTTAATCAAACTCTCCAAACATTCTATCCCTTTTCAATGCCATAAGACCTATATATTCCCTCTTAAACTGTTAAATTTTGTAGCCATTTTTAAATTGTCTAATTTACTAATTTGGACTCACCAGATAAAAGATTCCTAAGTTGATTATTAAATCATTCCTATTGGAATAGAATAAAGAATTTAATCATATTTGGACAAGGCAGTAGTTAATAAGAACCACACACTGAAGTACTTTGTAATATAATGTCCCCTCACATACACTACAATTAGTAAATTGTTTGGTATATTGGCTTTAAATGGACTGGCTTCAGTAAAATTTTGGTTGATACTTAATATTTTTTAATTATTTTCATCAGACTTTGTAACTGTTTTCATAGCTGGAGAAACTGATCCACAGGGGTTAAATACCAAAGTACACATCAAGTTAGCCATAAAACCTAGAATTGCAGTAATTACACAAACTCACACACTCACAGACACATTTTTAAAACTCCATCCTTAATGAAATGCTGATCAATGAAAAAAAAGCACTTTATTTTTCTTGGCGCATTATTTTCCAAGATAGGTTATTTTAGTGCCAAAGTTTAAATTAACGGATGGACTGGATAAGTTAATTTGGAAATGATGCTATAGTATGCTGTATAAAAATGAAAATTTTCTTTCCCAAAATTTACCAGAAGGTAAAAGAGAAAGAAAAGAAAAATAAATGAACATGACTTTGGGGATAGAGGCATTGATAGGTCAAAGAGTTATGGAAGCAGCCTTCCAGGACTTTATGGAAGTCTTGGCCTTAATTTCTCATCTTCTAAGAGGACAGAGATTCTCCAAAATATCCTCTCTTAGGACGTCTCACTGCCTGTCATCTGGTTTTTCCTTTATTTCTCACATTCCCTAGGTTCCCAAAGGAGAAATCAGAAATTGTGAAAACAGAGGCACTAGAGAAGGAACATTCCAGTCCCTCTTCACATCCCACAGGTCTGAGTCCTAGGCACCTACAGCCCACCACTTAGGCCAACTTGACTGCCCAGGACCCTGGCTCCGGCCTGTGCGGTGTTCTACAGATGGACAGCATGGCACCTTTGGCCTGCACTGTAACATCAGTCCCCAACGATCAAGCCAGCAGAGAAGTGGCCATGCCTTAGGTTGTGGCTGACTTTGCAGACAGAGAAGGAAAATGAAAGAATGCCTTAAGTTCTACTTCTCAAAAAAAAAATAACTTTTGGGTACTAGGCTTAATACCTGGGTAATGAAATAATCTGTACAACAAACCCCCATGACACGAGTTTACCTATATAACAAACCTGCAGATGTTACCCTAAGCCTAAAACAAAAGCTTAAAACAAAAAATAGGTCTACTGCTCCCAGTTAAATGACTGTGTCATTCACTACAGAACCAGACACAATTTAAAATAATTATAATGGAGGCCGCACACAGTGGCTCACACCCGTAATCCCTGCACTTTGGGAGGTTGAGGCGGGTGGATCACTTCAGATCAGGAGTTCAAGGCCACCCTGGCCAACATGGTGAAACCCCGTCTCTACTAAAAATACAAAAATTAGCATGGTGGCAGGAGCCCGTAATCCCAGCTACTCAGGAGGCTGAGGCAGGAGAATCACCTGAACCTGGGAGGCAGAGGTTGCAGTGAGCTGAGATCACACCATCGCACTCCAGTCTGGGCCACAAAGCAAAACTCCATCTCAGTTAAAATAAATAAATAAATAATTATAATGGAAGTGCAGTCATTCTGGAAAGACGCAGACTTAAGACAGCTGTGTGACTTTGGATAGGTTACATGATCTCTCTGAGCCTCATTTCCCTCAATGTAAACTGAGAAGGGTGATACCTATTCTGGAGTTTTTTTTAATGAGAATGTAAGCAGAGCTCCAGACTCATGACGAATACATGGTACACATTTAATAAATGACAGCTAAATACATTACACCTTTGCCTGATTTTAGGAGAGAGGTCATAAGCTGGATGTGAAAATGAACCAAATTGCTAACAAAATTTCAGCACCCTGTTGGAGATGGTAATTTATTTTTAATTTTTCTGCCTACAATTTCCTAGGTCTTCTAATTAACATTGTGATACTTTAGCTTGTAGCTTAGCAGTCTTGTTCTTGTCCTCAGTATTAAGTACGCTCAGTCATATTTTTAGATAACTTAACATTGCATATTTATTTTTAGAGAGCCCAGCCACACATAAATGACCAATACAAATCAACATAAAAGCAGTTCATATCCAAAGTGCCCAGTTTTAACCCTCTGTAGCTGGCAGTTCCATTTTTAAGGTGAAGTTTCCTAAAGTGTATAATCTATAAAACTAATTTTATAGAAAATTGACACTGAAGATATTAAGAAAAATCAAAGCATTCTGTGGTCAATTAAATTGGGGAGATGGTAGGGTAAGCAAAGTTAAGAGGGTTTTTTTGGTTTTTGGTCCGGTTTTGCTGTTTTGTTTTATCACGTGAATTTTCAAAACCTTCAACATTCGAATGTACATGACATAGCTCTAAAAAGGTAATAGAAGTCCTACATTTCCAAATTTTATTTGTGCTCAGAAATGATATTAGGTGCTATTACCTGAATTCTTCTATTGTCTTTTTGTAGAGACATTTGCCATAGGCACAATAATAGGGGTGATGGGGCAGGAGGAAGGGAAAAACAGAGTGAGAGAAGGAGTTCCAGAGTAACTACTCTTTAAGGCAGGGATCATAGGTCCTAATGCCTACAGGAGAAAGTGACATCAAGATCAGAGGTGGGCCAGACGCAACCCAAGAGAAGATGGTAGGTCAATGGCAAACAGCAGATCATACGGTCTTTCTACCTCAATTCACACTTTTAAAAACATTCTGTGCACCTGTATATGTCTGTGGGCCCTATTCACCACACATTGCAAGCATGAAGCCCCTATTCTTAGGAGACTGATTTCATTTTTATTTCAAAAACAGCACCAACTTCAAGAGTGCCTTCAAAGATCCAAATTTTAATGTGTTAAAGGGAGGGAAAAAAAGATAGAGCATATTAGAGCAGGAGGTGGCTGTTCCTCTGTCTCTTTGTTACAGCTACCACTAGGCCCATCTCAAAGTTAAGAGATGGGATCCTGTTTATAGTTCAACATTATGTTATCCACAAGTGGATGGATAAGAACTGCTCATGCCTTTGGATCATTTATATTTTACCAGATACCGTTCCATGTGCTCTACTTGTAGCTCCTCATTTTATCCTCACAATAACCCTATCATGATCCCCATTTCACAGATGAGATACAAGATAGTCTAATCTACTGGCCTGTAGTTACACAGCTAGCAAGAGACATAGCTGGGATTGAAATCCAGGTTGTCTGGTTCTGAAACTCTTAACTGTTATGCTCAACTCAGTCTTGGAGATGTTGTTCCCAATTTGAGGGGTCTATCAGTTTTAATGGCTTTCAGCTGCAGGTGACAGAAGTCCCAGCTATCAGTGTCTAGAACAAGTTTTGTTTTTGTTTTTTTTTTTCCACAAAACAAGAAATCTGGAAGCACGTATCTACCGGCAGTAGGGCTGTAGCTCAGCAATGTCAGCACTAACATCTGCACGCTGGTCACAAGATGGTTAGTTCTTCACTGGGCATCATATATGAAATCAAGAAGCAAGAAAGGAAAAGGGGTGGCGCCAGCTTTAAACCCTTTCCCACAAGGCCCCATCAGACTTCAGCTTATACCTCATTACCAGAATGATATCACATGGCCATGTCTAGCTGCAAAGGAGTCTGGGAAAGCAAGTATCTCTCTTTTCCAGCCCCAAGAGTGGAGGCAGGAACAGGAAAATCTTGTTGGGAACAGGTGCTGGCTTAGCCAGCCAACAGTGTGGACCACAAGAGATTTGGTTTGGTTAAGAAAATACCAACAGAACTTCATCATACAGTGTGTCACCCATGACATGAACCCAAGGAAAGTTAAATAGCAACAATTAAAAGTTTGCTGCAAAACCAAAATTGAACTATAGAACTCTTATTACCTTTTAAAATATGTTTCCATTCATTTCCAAAAATCTGAAATTATCTGTAAACCTTTTCCCAATCAAATCTGTCCAGGTAGTGTGTAAAAATTACTTGACCTTCACACACCCAGATACTTTTTAGTTATGCTATTGTTATGTTATTTCATAAAATGTTATCTCCTTATTTACAGTTGATAAGTGAAATGACGATTTTCAATACAGTTTCAAAACTGGATTGAAATTTTGATAGTTATTAGAAACTAGGAAGCTTCAGTGCTGAAAATACATAACAGGTTGTTTGTGTTTATCATCTATTTTATTTTCCAGTTTGCATTGGCTTTTCTGGGTCTTTCTACAACTTTAATTGTAAATTTTTTCTTTTATATTTTTATCATGGCACTCAAACTCAGAAAACCTGTTAAGGCAACTACATAATGTGATCTAAAAATCCAGTTAACATATTGCTATGGAAACCAGGAAATAGAAACAGCACTCTAATCATTCCTTTAGACAACCATGGCTCTGTGTGTGTGTGTGTGTGTGTGTGTGTGTGTGTGTGTGTGTGTGTAAAACTTTTTAAATTCATTAATTTATTCACCTTTTATTGAAAGCTGTTACTGAACCCAAAATCGGTAATTGATCTGTCCATAAATAGGCCCAGTGTCTTATAACCAGTAAATTAGTGTTTTTTTAATGAGCTATAGTCGTTGATAAATTATGCCATGCAGTAACAGGAAATCTCCAGTCAGGCCGCGTTGTTTATTTAGCCTGCTGAGGCCTCTTGGTATGGTGTGAAGGACACCTGACTGGGCTGAGAGCTAAGTTCTAACCTTGCCCCTCTTACTAACCAGCTGTGTGACTCTCCTGGGAACTCTTAGGGACTCAGTTTCTTTACCTGCAAAATGGTTCAATGCAAGACTTTAGTAACGTAATGGGAACTTTCCTTTCCCATAAAACTGGGGAATCACGAGGTAATCTCTTTTGAGGATCGAAATCACTCTTATGTAACCTCTGGTAATGCCTGGCACTTGGGAAATGATAACTATTCTTACTATATTTTTCTATGTTTCATTCTGTAATAAATAAGACCTGAACCTGCACAGTAACTGTTATTTTAACCCATGACTTTCAATAACGAAGATATCTATGTCTCATTATCTATTGCCATGATTGAACAAGCCCGTATGAGATGCTTGAACAAGTCGGTATGAGAGCCGTAACGAACTCAAGTTCTAACCAGCAATGCCCGTTCTTTAGATCCTATCACCTTTGAGTGTTCATTTACTCTTGTAGGTGTCAATTTTTATAGCGAAATATAAAGTTATCCCAACATAATTACTCCTAATAGAGTTCACCAAGGCCCCAAAATCTCTTTTTTTTAAATCATCATAAGATTTCAACATTCAAGAATTAAACTTTTGTTCTGTTTTGCTTATTCATCGCTATTTGCCCAGTTATTTAATCAGCCTGCTTCCGGCTATGAAAAAAAAAGAAAAAGAAAAAGAAATGGAAGTCTCCTCAGGGTTAAACTCCTCTGTTGTTCTTCCTTGCAGAAATCTGAGTTATTATAGTAGAGGATAATCGTTGCATAATGAAATCATTGGGACAATTCGTCCATCCACTTCTACCTCCGCCTCTAACAATGAACTCCTTGTTCTTCGGTGCCCAAATCTGTCTATACCCGGGTGGGCGCGGGGCGGTTAGCGGAGACGTGGGAGAGGCCGAGAGCAGAGCTCGCGCCCTTCCCGGGGTCAGCGCGCGGGGTGCCAGGAGGGTGCGCGCCCTGCCTCTGAGCCCGGGGTGACACTCGCCTCCCAAGCGCCAGGAGGGGGAGACTCGGTCCCGCTTATCTCCGGCTGTGCTAACTTCAGACTGCCTGAGCTGGGGGAGGAGAGCGCGCAGCCAGGGCGAGAAAACTTCTCCACCTAGAAAGTTTCACCTTGTCGTGGGCGGGGCAGAGGCGGGAGGAAACGCGACCCCCGCGGGGCCAGGCGCGGCGCGGACTGCAGGAAGGGCGGGGGCCGATTTCCCTCTGGGTGGTGCCAGTCCCCACCTCAGCGGTCCTCCGAACCCGCGGACTAGGCGGACGGACAGCGCGCGAGGCAGACAGACACGTGCTGAGGCGGGCGGGCGAGCGCCTCGGTCTGGTCGCCTGGCGGTGCCTCCGGCCCCAGCGCTCCTGGGCCGCCGCGGGCCGCGCGCGCCCATGCCCGGCTGAGTCACTGGCAGGGCAGCGCGCGTGTGGAAAGGGGCGGAGGGAGCGCGGCCGCCGGGCGGGCGGGCGGGCGGGGCGCTGGGCTCGGCCCGGCCGCAGGTGACCCAGAGGCCCTCGCCGCCGGCGGCGGCCCGAGCGCTTTGTGAGCAGATGCGGAGCCGAGTGGAGGGCGCGAGCCAGATGCGGGGCGACAGCTGACTTACTGCGAGGAGGCGGGGAGGCGCGGAGCGCGCGGGTGGTCCTTGCGCCGCTGACTTCTCCACTGGTTCCTGGGCACCGAAAGGTAAAACTGCAGCCCCTTTCAGATCCCGTACCTCATCCCTCGCCTCAGGGGTTCTGCTTTCTTTGTTCCCCTAAGAGACCTGACTGCTTGTTCCAGGGGGTAAAACCACGGAGGTGGGCTAGAGTTTAGGGGCTTCGGAAACTGAAGAGACGTGGCCAGCGAGGGGACGAAACTAGAATGGGGCTTGTCGTTTTAGGGGGTTGCTTCTCATGGCCACCTGTATGACTTAGGAGGGAGAGGGGCGCTGGGACAGTGGGTGATGTGTGACTGTTACGGCCCAGCAAGTTTTAAAGCTGGGATCTGACTCAGCCCTTACAAAAGGGATCCGGTCATCCTCGTCCCACCGTGATGCAGCCGGCAAGGTTTGAGCCGAGCTGTTCCCTTGTTCCCAGCCTTGCTTTATCTGTGTTATGTTGGGGTCCTTCCAAGGGGCAGGTGTTTCTGTGAAAGTCTGAATTCATTTCTGGCAATCACGCGGGGCTTGTGATCCATCAATTTTCCATCGTACCTTATCTCTTTCTGGGGCTTGTGGAGGACATCTATCTTATTAGGTGAAACAGATTATAACCAGAGGCTGGGCAATGTGGCCAGTCGTAGTGCTGACCCGATAATTAAAGCACCAGTGAAAGTACTTTCCCTGACTATTGTCAATGCGGAATTTACTCCGAAGTACGGTTTCCCATTCATATCTTTCGTGTTTTAAAAGAGCCATTTGCTAATTTGGCAGTTGGAGAGGGCTCCAATGGCTCACGCATGAATAGTTGCCCAGTGTATTTTACCTTATCACAGTTTTATGTTCAAAGGAGCCCTCGGGCAGAATGAAATATTGTCAACTCTCTTAGGCAAAATAATCAAGATACTTTAATTGCTATGTTAAGATGGTCCATGAATGTGAGAGGATTGTAAAAACTGACGTTGGAGGCAATATAGACTATCTGGACCCTCTCTTGAATTTTAAGAAGACTGTTCACATTCTGTAGCTTTGGGTGGGGGTTTATTCTGTCGCTTCCATCAGCCAGACACATGCACATTGCCATGCAAATGGATTCAGAAAAACATTATATTCCCTTACAGCTAAACTATTATAGCTGACTAATGAATTTTTTCTGCATGAAGATGATCTGAAAATGATGTACATCGTGTTTCTCTTTGCTACAGGGACATAAATTGCATTTTTATGTAAACAGTGTAAGTGGTGCTTGGATTATTTACAGGTACATAGCTTTCCTTCCTTGTTCTAAGCTAATTGAGCTTTGTTTTGAACATGTAAACTTCCATAATGGAACATAAGTGAGGTACTTTGCTTCCTATCATTTGCAAGTCTGTAGTGTATTCAATGTTCATTCTTTCTGAACTGCTGAATAACAGAGGGAAAATTTACATCATTCATAAGAAATTTTTGTAGTACCAAAAATGTGTCTGATAGCCTATAAAATGTACTGGTGTTTTAAAAATTCTATTCAGTTTTCAAACTTAATGGTGCATAAGCTATAGTTATTAACTTAAATATATTTTGCTTTTAACATGATGGAATTTGTGGCATATAGAAGATGGTCTGCCGACTACTGCTTTTTCAAAATTGCTTTGTTCTTGATACATGGCAATAGGGGTTTACATTAGATGTATACTACATGCTTTCAAAATTAGTGGATGGAGTTTATCTTCATGATAAAAATGTACCAGATTAATCATAGCCAGTCAATATGAAAGCTCATAACTAATATTTTGACTACTTTTAAACCTGTAATAGAGAAAAATGACCCTTTGCTAAGCAAGAGAAATATCCATATTTTATAAATTCCTTTTAAGACTATGTAAGTATATGCCTTGCATTAATCTTGAAATCTTTAAAAAAAATTCTCTTAATGAGGGCTAGACTAAGAAATACATTTCAAAAATCAATTTCCTTACCTGTTTTTAAAATAGTATTTGAAATAGCATTAGTCGTATTATCCTTCTGCAGATCTACATAATAGTCTCAAATAAACTTTTTCTCAAATGTGGTCATCTCAAAACAACATGAATAACTCAGAGGGGCTAACATCCTCTAACTGGCTCATTTTCTCCAAGTGGCTGCACCAAAGACATAATGTCACCCCCATGGTGAGCACAGTTCCTCACATATTCGGATTACCTCCCATTTCACTGTCCTCTTCCTCCTCAACCCTTTCCCTTGGTTTGGTCAGAGCTCCTTTCAAGGCCTTCTGTACCCCCATTTCTCCAGGCCAGTTTGCTGCTTTCTTCTTTAGGCATCAGGCTTAGTGATTCTCACCAGAGCCATCTACGCTTTCTTTTCCGTGGTCTAAATCCCTAAGATTTCCTTGGTCTGCTGTGTTTATTCTTAGGATACTCAATTTCCTCACTGTGCCCTCTTAAGGGGAGAAAATGTATGTAGAAACTCAAGTGTCAGGAAGTGAGCCTTCTTTTCCTGGTTAGTGTATGCTGAAACTAGTGTTTTTGACACCAAGCCCCTAGGGCAGAGTTTCTTCATGGGTTTTGCTCAGTGCAAAATGAATAGTCACTTCTCAGTAATAAATGATAGATACACTGACTAATGTTAGTTCAGAATCACTTTGATGATGTGTTCTCAACTGACGCTTAGTTGCTGCTAGATCCACATTTGCCTGACCAAAAATAGCTAGGACCTATAGGTTGAGTATCATATGTGCTAGGTACTACAGCATTTTCTTTAAAAGAAAGAAATGGAATCTGCCCTTAAGAAGTTTACAATCTAGATATACAGACAAATATCACATATAAAATGAACACAAATTCATAATTATTAAGAGGACATCACATGAGAAACACTTTCAAAATCATCCTATTTGCTATGAAATAATAGAATTTTTTTAAAAAAAATCAAAGTTTGGAACTTAAAAACTTTAAAATTTTCAAGTTGCTTCCGCATACATCATCTTTCTGATACGAAAACGACCTTACAAGATAGGCAAGTTTGATAACATCTTAACATTCTCATCTTATAGACAAGGAAACTGAGCTTGAGACTAGCTCCATGCTATTTCAATAGCACTATACCACCTTTCCCCAGCCATCAACTATTGGAAATATTTTCCATGGAGGCATAATTAGGGATGCTTAAGATAGTGATAAATGATGAATATAATGTATCTAGTCCCTGGAGTTTTTCTCACCTTCTCTTTCTCCAGTTCTCTCTCTCTCTCTTTTTTTTTTTAATTTATTTTCTTTTCTTTTTTTCTTTGTAGTGAGACATACCAAGAAAAGGTTTCATTCATATGTGTGGGGCATTCTGCTCCTGTTATCAAATTAAGAGCCGTGAATAATTTTGTAATCTATCCTTCTATCAGAAAGCCCATTCTCAGATATCTTTTCAGCTGTGTTAAACAGTTTAGTATATTCCCCTTGGGATTTGTTTCAAGAAAAACATCCAGTAAAATCTGACTACTTTGCTTTTCATGGGACAAAATGAAGAAATTGCTTTTATAAGCTGTAAAACTTAATTGAGAGAAAAAATCATGTGTGGCATTTGTAGCAGGAGGTGTGAGCACCGTGAAATAAAAAACAGTTAACTTCGTAATCACATACCCAGGTACACGTACTTCTCTCTGTGATTGCATAAATGTGTGCAAGTATGTTTATGTAGGTTACTCCCATTGATTTTAATTTCTATAATAAATTATGTAGCTATAGGGCCCATAGGCAATTATATAATGGGCAATAGAATTTGAAAATGTATTTCTCCTAATATAATGAAGGATAGCAATTATGAAATGTGCTTAGAGAATCACAAGTTATAGTGAAAGCCAGGTTCTTGTACTCCAAGAGTGTGAATGAGGATTTAGTCATTCATTCAGGATAATTTTTTGACAACCTACCAGGCGTAGTTCTAAAATCTGGCATTTCCACAGAGTGTAAAACAGACAAAAATCTCTAACCTCATGACACTCTGTTCTATTGAGTTGGCAAACAATAAAGAAATACATAACTAAAATGTGTTGTATGTCAGGTGATCGTAATAGCTTCAAGGTAGAATAAAATGGAAAAGAGAATAGGGACTGTCAAGGGTAAGAGGGAGTGGGATGGTAATTGAAAAACTCAGTAGTGAGGTCAGGGAAGTCTTGTCTTTTAAGGTGGGCTTTGGGCTAAAGCCTGAAGGAGATGAGGATGTGAGCCAGGCGCACATCAGGAGCACTTCTCAGGAGTGCTATTCTCATCTTGTTTTTCCTGAAATTGTGCAGTTCACAGCCTGCACAACTGTCCGTAGAGTCCCTGGTTTTGGAGGGAGATACCTGAACAGTGCCCCTGTTTTTGTAGGGAAATACCTGGACAGTGCCTGCCATCATTAGCTACCAGGTTAAAGATGAAGATACAGGAGTGGCCCACATCTCTTTGTTTATGAGACATGGAAGAAGAAGACCCAGACCCAGGGTGTTGGGTTTTTTTGTTTGTTTGTTTGTTTGTTTTTACATTTGCCTGGTCCCATCCCATACTCCATCCTCTATCAGAGATAATGCTCCATTCAGACAAGTTTCCTTCTTATTTTCCACACTGTGAGCCTGTCGCAGTGGGATTTGTTGAGAATGATACCCATGGCTTTTTTCGCTGATCCCTTCCATAGTGTAAATCTAAAGACAGCAAGAGGCAGTTGCTGATGGTGTGCAGCTTCTGTCTGCTATGCACTTCTTTCTTTCCCCCTCCTCTCCTTCCTTTTCCTTTCCAGTATTAAGTCCCTGCATTGGATTTTCTTCCTCTTTTCTTCCTTTTCTCTTATTCCCCTATTTATATCCTGTATCAAGATTTGCAAATAGGTAACTTAAATGAGGAAAACTAACCGTTTCACTAGGGATTGACAAACTGCTTAGGAAAAGCAGAGGGGCAGTCACTGCTTGGAGTGATTAGAGCTGTTGTGAGGCTCAGTGTATGGCATGGGCCCATGTGGTAGTATCTTTCAGATTTTCAAGAGAAGCTAGGACTCTCCCAATTTTAAAATGTTGACTCAGTATCTTTAAAACACCGTACAGCTTACAGTGGCAGAAAGTCTGCAAGCCGGATTGGGCTCCTGATGGTCCCAATTGCAGCAGCATGCATGGCCTGAGAGCCCCAGGACTGCTTCTACAAAATATTTTATTTTCTAAAATTCTCAGAAAATTAACTGCAATTCTCTGGAAAATTAACTAAACAAATTTTTTAAAACCAATATTTTATGTCAGTTCCTATTGGCACGTAGTTATTTTTCTAAACTCATCAGCCCACATACTTTATTTTATTTTATTTTATTTTTATTGTCAGCAGTGGATTTTTCTTTTTTTTTTTTTAATTATACTTTAGGGTTTTAGGGTACATGTGCACAATGTGCAGGTTTGTTACATATGTATCCATGTGCCATGTTGATTTCCTGCACCCATTAACTCGTCATTTAGCATTAGGTGTATCTCCTAATGCTGTCCCTCCCCCCTCCCCCCACCCCACAACAGTCCCCAGAGTGTGATGTTCCCCTTCCTGTGTCCATGAGTTCTCATTGTTCAATTCCCACCTATGAGTGAGAACATGCGGTGTTTGGTTTTTTGTCCTTGCGATAGTTTACTGAGAATGATGTTTTCCAGTTTCATCCATGTCCCTACAAAGGACACGAACTCATCATTTTTTATGGCTGCATAGTATTCCATGGTGTATATGTGCCACATTTTCTTAATCCAGTCTATCGTTGTTGGACATTTGGGTTGGTTCCAAGTCTTTGCTATTGTGAATAGTGCTGCAATAAACATACGTGTGCATGTGTCTTTATAGCAGCATGATTTATAGTCCTTTGGGTATATACCCAGTAATGGGATGGCTGGGTCAAATGGTATTTCTAGTTCTAGATCCCTGAGGAATTGCCACACTGACTTCCACAATGGTTGAACTAGTTTACAGTCCCACCAACAGTGTAAAAGTGTTCCTATTTCTCCACATCCTCTCCAGCACCTGTTGTTTCCTGATTTTTTAATGATGGCCATTCTAACTGGTGTGAGATGGTATCTCACTGTGGTTTTGATTTGCATTTCTCTGATGGCCAGTGATGATGAGCATTTCTTCATGTGTTATTTGGCTGCATAAATGTCTTCTTTTGAGAAGTGTCTGTTCATGTCCTCTGCCCACTTTTTGATGCAGCCCACATACTTTACATCAAACTATGTACATTTCTAAACTAAAGGGTAATCTAGTTATTTCATTCATAGTCATTTTCTGAAAGCTGAATCCATCATGGCTTTATGCATCAATTTCATTTCCAAGTTCTCTGATTCAGGATAAACTCCTCCTTTGGAATATTGTCTCTCTCTCTCTCTCTCTCTCTCTCTCTCTGTCTCTGGAAATGACTGAACTTCACCACTTGTTATTACCCTGTCATTGAAATTCAAAACATGCACTGCCCTCCTGGTTTCCAGTGCCCTTTAAAAGCAACCAGATCAGTGTTAAAATCTATTTTTCCAAAGGAATAAAAGCTCACAGGTTGTGCGCGAATTTGTTTCCTTTAATCCTAAAATCTCAGTGAAATGCCCAAGCTAGCAGCCCTCCAGAAGGCCACTGTGTTAGAAATGGAGATTATGTACTGTGTTTCTTCCTACTATTTTAAATGCAAATATAATAATACATCATGGAACAGTGCACATACTAAGATCAATGGCCTATTCCTGAATTTTGAAATTCAGGCCTATTCCTGAATTTGAAATGAAATTTCAAATTCCTTGAGTTGAAATTCCAACTCCTACTCCTTAATAGTTGGAATTCTGAGGCAGCACCTAGACTCTCAGGTCCAATTTGAAATTGTATGTTTTTTTAAAAAAGAATGACTTGGGGAATAACTGTTTGATAAGACCGTGGAAGATTTCTAGTTTTTAATATTTTATTAAAAATGTAAAGAAAGGCATTCAAAGCTGAGACCTTTGAAATAATATAGTCTTTGCAAGTCAGAGAAAAAGAAAAGTGGTAAATTTATTAGAGATAGGTTGCCTCCTTTGATGCCTAATCATGTGGGAAAGGAAAACCCAGCCAAGGTTTGGGTCCATAAGACAATTCAACTTAGCTTTAAAAATAAATTTTGGCTTTGCTTGGGACCAGAGTGTGTTTAGACCAGCATTTTAGCTATTAAATTTTAAACCTAGGGGTCTTTTAAGGGAAACTTAATCCATGTGTTTTTGAGTCACTAAATCTTAAATCATTACTCACAAACTGTATATCCCTCTAAGCTCTTTGATGTCCAAGAAATCTTTAAGATTGTGTAAGGCCTTTTTGTTCCAGAAAAAAATAGGAAGTTGGTTTTTGCTAAGCGTCAGTAAACAGCATCCTCAAAAATCTGATTAGGTCTAAAATCTTGCAATGTGACAGTATGGATGTTTGAATGATGCAATATGAAAATTTTAAGTACTTTTTAAAGTCCTTGTTTACCAGTAATATTCAGTTGTAATCCTTACTAACCCCAAGGAAATTATTTTGACACATTTCCTCTCTGTTTTGTAATATAAATACAAAGCCCAAATATTTATCATTTTATTCTGGCACATAGTAGGTACTCAGTAAATATTTTGTAGAGTGTTAAATGAATGACTCTTTCTTCTGCCCAGAAACTTCTAGCTAATGTCAGTTCTTCTATTCAATATTGATATCCATCTGTCATACCTTGGAATGAGATCTATTCTGAGTCAGTGACCTCGTTCGACAAATTTTTAAAATAAGCCATCTAACTAAATATATGACATTTATTGAAATTCATTTTGCACCATGAAGCAACTGCCTTGCAAAGAGTGCTGAAAATAGGAAGGAATTTCTAGACTAATTTGATTAAATATTCAGTTGTTGCCATATGCTTTCTGAAAATTGATTTTCCCCCTTTTACTATTCCTGTCATCCTTTCTCCCACCTTGACATGCTTACTGATTGAAAGCTATGCACAGAAAAAGGGCAGGTCGCTTGTATGTATAAGCAAGAGCAGCAAGTCCAAACAGGCTTAGAAAACGTAATGCTATAATCACAAGTTGTCATAATATAGGAGAGGGGAGAGAGGAATACTCAGCAATAAGAGTGGTGTTGGGTATTGCACCAAATTACATGGATGACACATCTTTGAACTCTATTGTGTAGGGGGAAAACACCTTCTTGCTGTAGTTAGAATTCCTGTTTGTGAATGTGTGTTTTCTGGTAACTAGACTTCCTATATGAATTTGACATAGCTTTAAGTGCATTTCAAATGACATGATTAAAGAATGGCTGCTTTGGAGACAGCAGCTCCTTCTCTCTTAAACAAATAAACTATCATGCTAAAATATAGGCATTGAGATCTTTCTTGATACCATATTGTGAATTTCTAATGGCTCATCACATTTTTATCCTCAGAAAACCTTTCCTGGTGAAAAGCATGCTGTTTTAGTATCACATTTGGAATGATGGAATTGGCAATTTCTTATATCTTGAGGGGGCAGGGGGGTAAAAGGAAAATTGTGTTAATATGGTCTTAAAATAGAGATTCTCTTAGGTTAACCTGAAGATTTACTAAATACATCATCATTACAGCTTGTTTTGACATTTAATTGTAGATAGCACTGTATCAGCAGTGACTTATTTATACAGCTTTGTTTAGACATGCCTAATTTTTATTTTGTTGGTGGAACCAAACCATCAGTAATAAATCATATATCAGTGTTTTTGTACACATTCGTATTTATATGACTTTTAAAATTCCAATGTAAAGGTCTCACAACTTGAAAAATGAATGGATGCCTGAGTATTTGAACAGTTGGGAAAATGTAGTTCAATTTAAGAAAGACTTTTTGTGACAATTCTTATGCCATATATAGAAAATAGATAATAAAGGAGACGGCCTGGAGGTTTAGATGGGATATTGGATCAATGAGCAAAGGAAGGGGAAAGGTGGGCCGGATATGCTGAAGGGTCATCGGCTTGAGTGCACCCTAAGTCATAAAGAGAGTGCACCATTAAGAATCAGGCTGCCTGAATTCTTAGGAAAGAGGCAGGTCAAAATGGGAAATAGGCCAGGCACAGTGGCTCACGCTTGTAATCCCAGCACTTTAGGAGGCCAAGGTGGGTGGATGGCTTGAGCTCAGGGGTTTGAGATCAGCCTGGGCAGCATAGCAAACCCCCCTCTTAAAAAAATACAAAAATTAGTTGGACATGGCGGTGCACACTTGTAGTCCCAGCTACTCAGGAGGCTGAGGTGGGAGGATCACCTGAGCCTGGGAGGCCAAGGCTGCAGTGAGCCGAGATCATACCACTGCACTCCAGCCTGGGTGACAAAGAGAGACCCTATCTCAGAAAAAGTGGGGGAGGGAGGGTGTGGAATAAAGTAAAGCTCACGGGAAAATGGTACCTTTACCATTTTCCCACCTTGGGAAATGGTGGGAAAATTTAGACTGCTTTACAAAGTCTAAATTTCTGCCAACTTGCGTTACATGTGGTTTGATTCTGGGGCAAGATAGACTATCATCTATCCAGTCCTAAATTTGGCCTCTTAGTCTGTCCTCCCCTCAGTTACCAGGAAGAATAGCAGGAATATGTCACAGAAGTAGAAAAAGCTTTTATTCTGAGTGTCAGAGGCATGTCCTAAGCACTCTGTTATCTACTGCCATGCACTCTAAATGAAATTCCATTTTCTCTGAGGAAATCAAAATATAAAAAGAAAACTCAGGCAAATTTATAAAGGTTTTACACCATTTTCATGACTGAAATATTCTAGCATATCTAGCTCATTATAATCTATAAATTCCTGTTGGGACCAAAAGTTATGGCCCTAAAACCTGTATTTGTAATCCTTTTCCACTGGGATATTGTCTCTGGGGATATATATTAGCTTTCCTTGAGGATACTACCTTGAAACCATTTCTTTGGTCCTTGACTATACAAAGTTCATACTAGCATGGATGTAGGAATTGTATTTTTCTATTCTAAACACGAATTTAGACAGTGATATAAAGATTCAAGGAAAGCTTCTATCAAGGCCTGCCTTTACTGCCTGTTTTTTTGCTCCTCTGAGGGTCTTAGGTGAGCCACTGTCATCTGATTCTGCCCTCACTTCAGGCAGAATTCATATGGCTCCAGCCAATGGCTACACTGTCTGAAGTGAGCCTGTGGTCTCACAACCATCTGGTTAATACAAAGACAGCAAGCCAATATGATCACTTAGGACCTAGGCAAACCTTTGGGCTAAAATATTACCCTAGCTGTTGTTGTTTTTAATGAGTATCAAATAGTATGATATTTGTAATTTGTATTATGTAAAGAAGTAACCAAAGCAGAGATTGTTGACCAAAAAAAAAAAAAAAAGCTTCCTCCTAACAGAAATGAATATGCATATTTTGGACTTTTCAAAAATTCCCTTTCTGTCTTGTCAAAATTAAGATATTTCTAAATTTTATTTCAGTCTCACTAACACATACTTGGATTATTGTTCATTGAAATCTGTACGTCAAGGCCCAGTGATTTTAAACATTCTTTTGGTCTTCAAAGAGCTTACCGAAAAAAAATTGCTCTTTAAATCACCAGAAAAGTGCAGATAAAATCCCAGACAGTTTCATTAATGACAATGAAAGGTGACAGCCCTTGAATCTATGTCATAAGTTGATTAATTACTTTCCAAACATTATTAAAGATACTAGACGGATAACTCAGACTGGTATCCAGGATCAAGGTTCCTTCCTAATCCCTAAATGGGTTTTAATTTTCAGACTTAGATGATCATTATATGTGATTCATTTCTTTAACATCTTTAGACTGTTGGCTTTATTGAAAAGAGAGGAGAGTATCTGTTTCAGTGTATTTTCTTTTCCCTGAAGTTATTCCTTGCAGAATTCAATAAAACTGGTTTTGAAATAAAAATAATTAAATGCTGGCATTTTCTCTTAATAAGGGCCCATAGACCTGATGAATTATATAAACATTACAAGGAATTTACCACTGAGTTCATAATTATGTAACCATTTAATGCCCAAACCTACCTACTGACAGTGAAGACATTCAATGAGAATGGGCATTGTGCATTAGGTTAAGGATGACCTGGAGTGAACTTTCATTCTTGTTTTGGTTCTTTCCCATTTTGCCCAATTCATAGCACCTGCTTCTCTTAACCAGAAAGTCTGTTTCCATGTCTCCAGTCCAATTTTTCACCATGTCCACTGCAGTGATTCCAAACTCTCACCATTTCTTAAGCTCTTGCATCCTTTGGGCTCTCCTTATTCTCAGTATAAGATCTTTCCTTATATTTTAGAGAGTAAACACAAGCCCAGTGGTTTCAATGTCACCCATTATTACCTCTTTCTGTCTCAAAGGATGAAACAGTCTTTTCTACCTAAGTCTTGACCCTGCTGTTCCCCACACCTTTGAGCACCTCCTCCATCTATCCTACCCGCCTTACAACTCTTCCCATCTTTAAAATCTCCCTCACCATTTTTCTTTTTCTAAAAAATTCTATTTTAGGCTCAGTGGTACATGCGCAGATTTGTTACATAGGTAAACTCGTGTCACAGGGTTTATTTCATCACCCAGATATTAAGCCTAGTACCCAATAGTTATCTTTTCTGCTCCTCTCCCTCCTCTCCCCCCTCAAGTTGACACCAATGTCCATTGTTTCTTTCTTTGTGTTCATAGGTTCTCATCGTTTAGCTCCCACTTATAAGTGAGAACATGCAGTATTTGGTTTTCTGTTCCTTTGTTAGTTTGCTAAGGATAACAGCCTCCAGCTCCATCTATGTTTCTTCAAAAGACAGAATCTCATTCTTTTTTATGTCTGCATAGTATTCCATGGCTTCTCTATTTTTCATTCACCTCTTACTCAACTTACTGATTCTTCTAGAAAGAAGTAAAACACACACGTCAGGCATCCTGATAGGATCTTGAATACACAATTTCCTTAAGTAGTCACTCCTGTTTTCGTTTTATTCCTTTAAATAAAGAATTCTTGAAAATAAATGTCTAACTCAGTTTCTCTACTTTCTTCATTCCCATTCATTCTTAAGTGATTCAACTCAAGCAGTCTGTACCACATGCCCAAGAAAGTGTCCTCATTCTAATCACCAGTGCCCTCCTCGTGGCCAGATCTGATGGACACTGGTTTTTATCCCTTTTGACCCCTCTGTAGAATTTGACACTATACATTTTATTTCTCCCTTCTCGAAAGTTCTCCTTTAGCTTACCTCTCCACATTTTCTTTGCCTACAATTTTTCTTTTTACCCTTTAAAACATAAAGGTTAGATTCTAGTCTTCTTTAAGGCTCCATCTGAATTCCTCCTTTCTACTTACAAAACACATTCACAAGTGATCTCACTTCAGTGACTTCCAATACACCGATGGACGAGTAGTTCACAAAGCGCTCTTTCTTACTTCCTTTTTTCTCTAGACCACCACTTTCATGTTGTCAGCTACCTTATAGACTCCACCACTTAGATGACCGGAAGCTACGTCAGGGTTATTAACTCAACTAATTACTTTTACCTTCAAAGTCTCCTCTCCCTATTTTCCTTACCTTGGTTTATGATACCCAGATAGACATTTTTTTAGCCATTCTTGGCTTTTCAGTCTCCTCTACAATCAAAATCCATATTGAATCATTCCTGCATAATTTTTCTCACTTTAATATCTGTGTAATCTAGTCCTTCCTTTCTTTCCATAATGCTAGAAACTTTGTTCAGGAACATTCTTTCGTATATTAATTGATTATGTTGTCCATTCATTCAATAAATGCTAAGTGCCATGTAATGACACTATGCTAAGGGCTAAAAGTGGAGCTTACACTCTGATGGGAGACACAGATAAATAAGTTACTATATAGCGTGGTAAAGGCTAGATAAGGGGAAGATAGGTTTGATGTTTGAGCACTTAGGAGAGTTCCTAATTCCTTACTAGAGGGTGAGAGAGGCATCAGAAAAGGCTTCCCAGAACCGTTCCCTAAGATGAGGCTTGAAGAGAGAGGACAACTTATCTATGTGAAGTTGAGGGCAAGAATATCCATAAAGAGGGATCCACACGTGCTGAAACCCAGAGTGGCTGAGCACATGGCTTGCTTCAAGAACTGGAAGAGGGCAGAGTGGCCAGAGCCTAGATTTCTAATGGTGTGATGACAAGAGGCAAGACTGGAGAGTGGGGCAGAAACAAATGATATGTGGTTTGTAAGCTCTGCCAAGGGGTTGACCTTTTTTTTCAGCAAAGAAGTGACATAGTCAAATTGTCAGTTTAGAAAGGTATCTCTGGTATGCTAGGGGGCAGATGATCAGGGTGAGAATGGAGAGGGAAGACCAGCAAGGAAGCTGTCCAGGTATGAAGTGACACTGCCCTGACCATGGGCATGGAAGCCAATAAGGAGATGGACATGTTTAAAATACTCGTAGGTGGGTGTCAAAGATGATGTCCTAGAAATATGGGACATGTTCAGCACTGAGGTAGGATCCAGAGAGGGAGACCGGGTTTTGTGGGAGTAGATGGAGATACCAGAAGGATATCCAACTGCTCCTTCTTGGTCTCTTGTCCCATCTGTCTTTGTCTCCTGGCCTATTAGCTTTGGTGGCCCCAGCACTCAGTCCTCCTCTCTTCATTCTCTACAGTCCGTCTCCTCGGAGGTCCCATCCACTCTCATGGCTTTTCATGACGTCTACATGCTGACAACTTCTTAATTTAAATCTCTAGCCCAGACCTTTCTCCTTAACCCCGGGACTCAAACATCCAACTGCATGCCCAGCATCTCCACTTAGATGCCTAAAAAATATATGTCAGGCTGAGTGCAGTGGCTCATGCCTGTAATCCCAGCACTTTGGGAGGCTGAGGCGGGTGGATCACTTGAGGTCAGGAGTTCAAGACCAGCCTGGCCAACATGGTGAAACCTCGTCTCTACTAAAAATACAAAATTTAGCCGGATGTGGTGATGTGCGCCTGTAATTCCAGCTACTCAGGAGGCTGAGGCAGGAGAATCGCTTGAACTTAGGAGGCAGAGGTTGCAGTGGGCCAAGACCACATCACTGCACTCCAGCCTGGGCAACAGAGCGAGACTCCATGTCAAAAAAATAAAAATAAAAAAACCTCCATTGTGGGCAAAACTACATTCCTGGTCTCCTCATATCCTACAAACATGCTTCACCAACCAGAGTCTGCATGTCGGTAACTGGCAAAGCCATTCTCTCTGTTAAAAAAAAGTCAAAATCCTTGGCATATTCTTTTTTTCTCACATGCCTCAGATCTGACTCCATCAGTAAATCCGGATGGAGTTCGATCTGAGGCGTGTGACAAAATAGCTCTGTCTTCAAAATAGAACCAGAATTCGGCCACATCTCCCCACTGTCCCCTTCCTTCCTGGCCCAGGCCACCAGAGTTCCCCTCCTGGAACACCACAGGAGCCTCCCACCTGGCCTCATCACTCTACCTTTGCCCTGAACTGCCCCCAAGCCACTAGCAGTCTTCTCTCCCACATGATTGAGGTGATTACATTCCAACATAATCCCCGCCTTGTTCAACACCCTGCAATGACTCCCCATTTCACTCCAATAAAAACCTGAATCTCCCAGGGGCCTGCAAGGCCTTAGATGCTCTGCTTCTTTGTCCTCTCTAATCTCAGCTCCCGGTCAACAAAGTCCAGGCTTACTGGCCCCCTTGCTGTGCTTCAGACACACCAGCCACACTTAGTTCTTCCTTCTTGCCTCTGCCCAGAAATCTCTTTTCCCATCTCAGACATCTGGGTCCACAAAAGCCATCTTCCCAATTTCCAAGCTACAAACCTATCCCTGTACCTCTCCTCCGGGCAGTTCTGATGCCCCAGCCCTACTTTTTGTTTTTCCCTGTAACACACATCAACTTCTGAAACACTACCTCTTCAGCTTGTTATGGGTATTAATTGTTGTCCCCAGCTAAAAAGTAAGTTCCACAAGAGCAGGGGTGTTGGGTTTTGTTTACTGATGTATCCCAAGCATCTGATGCATAGTAGGACCCCAGTAAATATTTGTCAAATTTGGTCTTAAATAGCTGTTGCATAGACAAAAGTGATATCAGAGAGATGGATTTTGGGATTCTCTGGAGATCCTTCAACAAAACATATCAGACTTTCTGTAATGTGGCCACAGCCTAACCTTATACCTTCCTCCACTGTCAACCCAGCCCACCTGGCCTCTATGCTAATTGCAGCTTCCTGGACAACCCTGCATCTTCTCCCCAGGTGCCTGTGTGTGAGTCCACTCCACCCAAAGTGTCTGTCCCCTACCTCAGCTGCACCTGAGCAGCTCCAACTTATCCTGCAAGACAAAGCTCAAGTAGTATCCCCTCTGAAATACTCCTTGGCCCCGCTTTCTGTCTGCGTAGTTAGCTCTTCTCCCCCCTGCTACTCCACTGACATGCGCACACCTTTACAGCACAGCCTGGGAGTGTTGCAGGTGAAAGGTGGAGATTCCCAGTCAAGGGGCAACACCTGTATGGTTGGAAAAGTTGTTTGTTTTAATTTCTTGCCCTCTCTTTCTTCTATTTCTTTCCTCTCCCATAAACACACATACCGCCTATATACACACAACCTGCCCTGAATTGTTTTCCTTGAATTGATGAATTACGTAAATGCAATCCTAAGCACAGTTGTTTTCAGGTTGTCCTAACCTTTTGCTTTATTGATTTTTCAAGGATCCAGAGTGTTCACTGAGTTTCAGAAATTGGATTCTGTACTTATTTTTCTGTACTATCCTAGTTTTATGAGAATCTATTTGCTCAGCATTCTCTATTCTTTCAAAAGTGTTTAAGATTTTTGTAAACAGTTTTATTTGGTTCTTTATTTTCTGGTGACATTGATCTCAACATAATGCTATTTATATGCTTTTAATTCTTCTTCCAACACTGTTAGGATTGCATTATGTTCACCCAAGGAATCCACATCTGTACAAAATGTGGCCAGGTTTGGCTATTCCTTCACATTCACAGTATTCTCATGATTTCTAACAATTCTTGTCTACTTTGCCTAAATAAGAAAATGTCATAAACTGACACTTTTGATCATGAAAAAGAGACCTTAGTTCATTCCAGTGTCAGAGTCTATTTGCAAACATTGATTTCCAAGAAAATTTCTCAGGTGTGAGCAAAATAAGCAAAATAAATTCAGACCTAAGAGAAAATAGCATTACAAGGAATGCCCACCTCATTCAAACGCTCTGCATTTTGAGGCTAGAGGGGGCCTGGCCTTTGGCACCCTCACACCTCTCCCCTTTGTCTCTCTGTCCCTGGGTGCTGATTTCTCTTTCTTTGTGTGACAGCCACTATGAAAAGAATGGGGTCCACTCACCACCTGCATTCCTCCACAGCCATTTGATATCTGCTTTCGATAACACCAGAGGAAACTGATCAGTCATATAAATCCAATCCTGAGCACAGTTCCTCGTTTGGAATTGTACCATGCTTTATGCTGAGGACATTTTCAAACACGGAGAGAGGGAATGTCTGATTCATTCGCGAGTAATGTACCAGCTTCCTCTCCAACTTGTTTCCCTTCAGTGGTTCACATTCTGACTATTCAGTGGGTTTATGCTTTCCAAACCCTGTATTTGAATGCAACTGGCAAAGGTTGCTTGGCTTATTTTTTTTTTTTAATATATAGACTTGGAAAGATGTTTCTCAAATGTGATTTGTGGGTTTATGTTATTCAGTGTTCCTGGATTAATTGAACAAAAACTGGTAACACTGCTACACAGTCTGAATCACAAAATTATGTCCATCCATTTAGCTGAAAAATATGAAAAAAAAATACTTGTGTAAGTTTTCATGCATTTTAGCACTTTCTTTACATTGGGGAAGTTCAAACTTCACACTTTCAAGGGCAATGAAACATTTTTGTCTGACCTACAATTTATTAATGGGACAAAAGCCCGTCTGTCAATCAGGGCTCTGAGAGTTCAATGTATTTTCTGAACAATATTTTTCACATTATGCACAATGGTAAAAACAAATGTCCATTTATTCTTCTTTCCCAGAAGCTGAGTACTTTCAACCATTCTTAAAAGGACAAAGATGTTTGCTGACAGAATATGAATTTATAAAGGATAATCTTGAGGATATAATGGCATTCTATTCTTTTTATCTTTACTCTTGCCATATCAGAGTTGGATAATGGTCTCAATCATATGTTACAACTAGAAAATGCACAATTGGCTTTTTCTTATGCTAAGAGGCAGCCATTTTCAACCTTTTAAATGATTATAGGACTAAGAGGGGATGCAAAAGCAGATAAGAATCTGAATAAAATCACTATCTGTCAAAGAAACAACATTTGTGTAATAATCAAGAAACTGTTTAGAGCACCCCCTAGAAACATTAATTATAACACATGCAAATCATTCCTGTACGAAGCTTAACTTGTTTATCTCCTATAGCCACCTGTATTTGAATTTTTTAATAAGCTCATTTATTATAAATAAAGCATGTAAATCAATCTGGGAATACCTTTTCTGTTTCAGAAATTTCATGTAAATGACAGGCTGCCACATACAGTACAACTGTAGGGGGAAAAAGTTTCTTTACTCCCTTTCACATAGTTATACCTTCATATGACACTTAAAACTACCTGCCAGGAACTTTTAAAACATGTTTTAGATGCACAGAAGCAAACCCAAATGAAAAAATGCTATGCAGTTTTGCAATACATATATACCACACAAAGCTTAAAAAACATTCTACCCCAACAGATAAATAGGTTTGGCCCAAATCTTTTTAATCTGAGTTTTGTGGGTAAAAAAGATTATTGTTCCCTTATTTTTCCCCATTTGCTGACAACTAGGATTGTCATATAAAATACATTCATGGGACATGCTTATACTAAACAAATTATCCACTGTTTATCTGAAATTCAAATTTAACTCAGCATCCTATATCTTTACTTACTAAATCTCGGTTGGGATATGGGCTTACTCTTTTTTTTTTTTTTTTTTTTTTTTTGAGACAGAGTCTGGCTCTGTCATCCAGGCTGGAGTGCAGTGGTGTGATCACAGCTCACTGCAGCCTCAACCTCCCTAGCTCAAGTGATTCTCCCACCTCAGCTTCCACAGTAGCTGGGACTACAGGCACAAGCCACCATGCCTGGCTAATTTTTTTCTTTTTTGTAGAGATGGGGTTTGCTCAGGCTGGTCTCAAACTCCTGAACTCAAGCAATCGTCTGGCCTCAGCCTCCTGAAGTGCTGGGATTGCTGGCGTGAGTCACAGTGCCTGGCCTGGGCTAACTCTTTTTTAAAGAGTTAAAATACTGGTTCCTATTTGTTTTTACTTCTCTAGTATGGGAGGCCGTTACTGTGGCTTCTGTCTTGGGGGGCAATTTTCGAAGGGCTTCAAGAACTTGAACCGAGGTTAGAGGAAAACCACAAGATGGCTAAAGGATGGGAAAAGAAGAAATAACACTATTTAAACTGTAGATGAGAAGACTAAAGTGATGAAACAGTCACCAGGTATTTGGAGTGGTCTCACCCAAGGGACTGTGCCAACTTCCTCATTTTTTATGAGGGCAGGCAAAAACTGGCCAAAACGCAAGTTAGGATAATAAGCATAGTAGCTATTATTAAATGCTAGGGTGTGCTGCATAACTGAATGACAGTGTTTCTCACAGTTTATCTCCAACTCTCATGGCCAACCCATGAGATGTATATCATTATCCCCATGTTTTGAATGTAAGAAACTGACACTCAAATCAGAAGGCATGTCAGCGAAAAAGGCCATATTCACATCCCATCTAAGTCTGTCTGACACTAAAGCCCACACTCTCTCCACTACACTCCACCTTGTCTCCAGATTGTTTGGGGGTGTTTAAATGTGATTATACCAAAGAGCAGTTGAATGCGCTGAAAAATTCTGAAGATTCCTCCTGTCCCTTTGAACCCCTGTTGGAAACCATTGTCAAGGTAGTGTCTGGCTATGATAGAAGGGATTTTTGACACAGCCTATTGTTTTATCTTTTTAAAGTCAATGTAGGTGCTTTTGATGATCATAACACTAACTGTTAAGTCTTTAGGCATAAGAATCAAACATTCAACTAAGCATGTTTACAAATTTGCTTTCAGCCCAGTGGATCTATCCACTTTTCCATTTAGGTTACACATTTAGATTTCAGAGTTTATCCTGTTATCTTCAAATCCACGGACTGTACACTCTTTGAGGGAAGAAACTCTTAGTATCTAGTCAAGTACATGGCATGCAATGAGTGCTCCCAAATACTTGATTAATATCATATGATATAATGTAATATGATTCTTCATAAACAGTGAGTGTTTATAAATACAGTATTTTAAATGTCATTAGGAATCTTCTATTGGAATCTTAACTCTATTTTAATAGACCTACTTTTAAAGTTAATAAACATAATATAAACGTGGACAGGGCTAAGATTTTTCCTTAAGATTTCACTCTGGCAAGTCTTCCTGGAGATTTAGCCATGGCTGTTTTTATGACTGTAATTTCCTTAATATGGGGCCTCAGCCATATTCCATCATCATAAATCCCTTTCTCTCACTTAAAAGCAATGTTGAAATATTTTCCAGTTTCTATATCTTAACTCTTTACTTAGATCCATTATTTCCATTTTGAGATTATCTTATGTAAATATTGTAGAAGATTTTGGAATTATATAATAAGAAAAAACTAGTATTCCACCTCAGAAATCTTAGCTAATAGATATGTTCTCAAATGCAAAGTGAAATATTTAAAGTAATTATTCAAGTAAATAAAGAGACCATCTTTATCCCAATTACTTGAATATTTTACATAAAGTTGGTTTTATGCACTTGACTTTGTGTTTAAACTCAAGGTTGTAGTATTGTCTACTGGGCATTGTTAGCTCAGGACTTTTTCAGGAGCAAGGAATAAAAGAATCATTTTTAAACTTATTTAAAAAAAGAAATAAGGAAGAAAAGAAGAAATTTTACTGGCTCCCCTTAGCTTAAGACATGGCTGGATACAGATGCTCAAACAATCACATCAGGACCCTGCCTCCCTCCATGTCTGGGCTCTCTGGCCTCTTGGGTCAGTTTCATGCTCAGGCTGGCTTTCTCCACATAGTAGCAAAGATGGGCATCAGACATCCCAAGTTAACATCATCTTTAGTGCTCATGCTGTCAGAAGGAAAGAGGCCCTCTCCCAGCATCCATATTAAATCTCCAAAGAGATTCTGTTTGGCCTTGCTTTGGCCACATACTCACCCCTGAGCAAGCTCCGTGTCAAGAGAATAGAGTTCGTTGAAAGGCCAGACTGGTTTGCACACTCATTCTGTGTTGAAAGATGTAGACCATGTGATTGACAGTCCCAGCAGATAGGAGAGGGAGAGTTTTCAAAAGCGTTGCCAGTATAAGAGACAGTAGATTCTGGGAAGGTAAAAAGAGGTATTTATTAAAATACTGTGCCTTTGGAATAAAAATCTTTTCCAGGAAATGCAAATAATTTAAAACAATTCAAATAAGCATCATACGTTTTAAAACAATTAGAAATACACTCAGAAGAACTGAATTGCTTGTTTAGTAGATTTCAGATAATATTTTCTCCTCTTTGAACCTCAGTTTTGTCATCTGGAAACAAAGGATAATGCTTACCTTATAAGATAATCATTATTAGAAGAGATGATGGAACTGACCATATCTATGTACTATAAAGTGCTATCTACATAGTTATAAATTACGACAGCTAAGAAATTAATCCCTAAAGAAAGCAAAATTACCTATGTCACGGTTTAGAAAGTCTCTCTCTCAAGAAAAAACTTATTCTATTGCCTCTGTTGGGTTTTTTCCTGAGGAATCAGTGTTTGAATGCAATATACATTTTTGTAGGCTCTGCAATGTTTTTATGATGAGGACAGTGATAGTGTTGACAATTACTCAATGAATACTTAGAGATTTAAATGTATCGCTAGATTTCTGGGAAATGAAAAGACCAATGTAAGCTAGTTGAATGAGAAAACTAGAGGTGGGCAGATGGTGGACAGATCAAGTCACTGGTTTTAAAGGTAGGCTGAACTGTTATTTGTTGCTATTAATAACAGCCATCTTCTTTAAAGGAAGTACTCCTAAATATCAATAGTTTAGTGGCCAAGGTGCCATTGAGATGATCACTCCTAGGAAATGTTTTGCCAGTGATATTACCTTAACTTTCATCTGAAAAGAAATAAAGAAATGTTTTATAGATGATTCACTTTCACCTGATATGTGCACAACATTTTAAGAGAAGGAATTAGTCAGTCTGTTTGAATCATCTTTATGTGTTCCTTTTAGCAGGGAACTCAAAGTTGGTTAAATGGCTAGCTCTATTTCAGAAAGCAAAAATAACAGAAACAGTGAAAAGACAGTCTATATTGAAAGCCTGATCCAGACACATCATGGGGGAATAAATATATCAGGACAAAAATATACGAAAAGTGAAAGTATTTCTGGAGTATTTCACTACCAATATAAATATTAAAATGCTCACACAGCCAGATCTGGCAAGTTATATAGATGAGGAAGTGAAAGCAATAATATGCCAAGTCAATGGCATTGGTGTAAAATGTAATCATAGAGGAACAATCTCAGAGTTGAAAATTATTAGAATTGGAAAACACTTTGAAGTTCTTTAGTTCCACCCAGGAGTATACCGTTAAATATTTAATAACCATCCCTCTGCGGGCTTTAATAACAAGCCCTGATTTGTAGTGTTTGCCAATTTTTATGGTGTCAATACAGCCACCATGGCTGATTTTAGGCTACCAAGATGAGGTCACTGAAACACAAGTTGGGAAGAGATGCACATAGTAGGCTGTCATGAGCCAGCACACAGCTGGTTTAGCATTATAATTTTCAAATAAGAAAGCAGTTGACTTCAGAGGAGTTGGGTGACTTGCCTGGGTCATACAAATAATTAGCTGTGCTGCCACAACTAAAACTAGGTCCCAGTGTTTGACCTCAGAATTGTGAATGCATTATGAGGAAAGCACCATGATTGATTGATTGGTAAGCCCACGTGACTTTCTGTCCTAGTTAAGTTCCCCTTTAAGGGCCTCTGTAGACATTTCTACATTGAGTTTAAACTATAGTCTGTCTATCTCCACTACTGGCCTGAGATCTCACTGACATTTGGAAAGTGTTTTATTTACCTTTGTGTCTTCAGCACTCTGTACAGTATCTGACACTTAGATGCTTATAAGTGTTTGTTGGGGGCCATGTACAAACAATAGGGAACATGCATTGACCTACTATGTGTCAGGCAGTGTTCTTAGTGGTTTACATGTATTAACTCATTGAATTCTCAGAATAAGTCTCACGAGTGAGGTAGGTACTATAATCCTGCCCATATTTTAGATGAGAAAATAGAGGCTTAGACTTATTTGTCTAAGGTAACATAGACAGTGATTGGATTTAAACCCTAAAATCTGGCCAGTGCCTGTGCACTCGGCCTCTCAGCTGTCACTCATTTAACTAGCAATTATCATCATAGTGCCCAGCTCAGCACCAAATACTTCTAAAAGGTCTCCCTCCTTTCCTTAGGAAGGACACAAAACATTTCCCAGAAAAGATCTGATCTGACCAACACACACCTTTGTTAATGGGGAAGGGCCTTTATTACTGGGAATGATCAAGGAAATGGGGCGTTTTTGGTGATTACGTTTGCTCATTATCGGAGGTTTAAACAGAAACCTCTATTTTAATTAAAATTTCTGTTGTCGACAATAGGCCCTAGTCCCATTTTTTTCTTTAATTAAAAAGTTAACCTTTTTTTGATGTATTCACTTGAAAAATGGCATCACCATATGGTAACAGATAATGTAAAGAAGGTGTAGGAGATTAAGGTACTAACTCCAACTGTGTTCTGTGAGGGTTTTTCTTTAAATAGAAAATATGTTCTTCTTCCCCACTGATTTTCCATCTCATCAAATAACAAAAAGCCTATTTCTACATGTGAACATTTTCTTGGGTTCTTGTCCACTGAGATTTAGTACAGTGTGTGACTTATGTGCGAACCTTAAGATATGAATCTTATTTTAAAAACATAATTTAATATAATATCTCTAATTTTTTTGTTTTTGTTTTTGTTTTTTTTAGATGGAGTCTCACTGTGTCACCAGGCTGGAGTGCAGTGGCACAATCTCAACTCACTGCAACCTCCAACTCCCTGGTTCAAGAGATTCTCCTGCCTCAGCCTCCCAAGTAGCTGGGATTACAGGCACGCGCCACCACGCCCAGCTAATTTTTGTACTTTTAGTAGAGACGGGATTTCACCCTATTGGCCAGGATGGTCTCGATCTCCTGACCACGTGATCCGCCCACCTCTGCCTCCCAAAGTGCTAGGAATACAGATTATTTTGAAGGCTCCTTAAAAAACCTGGAAAAAAAAACGCCATTCACACTTCACACTGCATTAATGGACATCAACTAACATGCAAATTGGTTATAATACTTTTCTCCCTTTTGGCAATAATAATTCATTTGTTTCCTTTCTTTCATTATAATTTCTACAGAAAATACAGCAATAAATTATATATTAAGCTCAATTTTGTTAGATACACTGATACCATATGGATAAATGCAGTTAACTTTTCACATATTTATTTTTCCCATTGTGCTCTAGATGGTTTAGATACGTATTTGCAGTTTGGTTCACAGTTTGTATTTTCCCTCTAGCACAACAAATTGTCCCTAATCCTTTTCTTCTATTCCTTGTTATTCCCTCTACCAGCACCAAAAATTTGCTAGTACATTGCGAAACAATGAGAATTACAGATAAAATAGCAAGCATTTATATATACTCTATATTGATCAAAGTGCTTTCAGAGATGAGATCTCTTTTTGATCCTTAAAATGGTTATGTGAGAATATCCGACCCTGGGTCTCAGAGGTGGATGATTGCCTGGAGTCACACAGCTAGAGAGGGAAAGGGCTAGAATCAGAGGTCTGATTGTCTGACTTCTGTTCTAGCGCATGCTCCTGGCTCGCTTGGGAAGCTGCTTCAGTATAGTGAAGCACTTAAGAGCATGGATGGGTTCTTGTTAGCCAGACGTGGAATTGAATCTTGGTTCTGACGGTATGATTTTAGCAAGTTTGCTTATCTAGAAGAGAAGGATAATAATACTTCCTTCTTCACAGGGTGGTAATGAAGAGTAAATCAAAGAGTTTAGCAGAATGCCTCGTACATGGTAAGCACTCAATACATGTTCTTGTTATTTTTATTATTACATGGCTTTGCCTTACTGAGGCTTCATCTTGTCCTCTGGTCCAACTACAGTTCTCTAGCTTTGCTTATCCCTTCATAGCCTCTACCCCCAGTGGCACGATCTTGGCTCACTACAACTTCCGCTTCCCGAGTTCAAGCAATTTTCCTGCCTCAGCCTCCCAAGTAGCTAGGATTACAGGCACCTGTCACCACACCCAGCTAATTTTTTTTGTAGTAGAGATGGGGTTTCACTGTATTGATCAGCCTGAGTTCAAACTCCTGACCTCAAGTGATCCGCCCACCTCAGCCTCCCAAAGTGCTAGGATTACAGGCATGAGCCACCACGCTCAGACAGGAATTTTCATTCTTTATCCTCCTTTGAGACTCGGCTCTAGCATCATTTCCAGTCAAGTTGGTCTCCCTTCCTCTGCATTCTGATAACTGTTAACCCACTGCCTCCATCAAGTGACTTGAGCTTCCCGGGGAAGGGCATCGTGTCTTTGTAGACATCCAATAAATGTTAGTAGAAGAAAGGGGGGTCCTGCCAATAATCATATGTCTTTCTCACAATTTAAGAATAAACTCCTTTTCACCCTGTTACTACTTTTTGCTTGTCTTCCCTTTGACAAACATTCTACTTCTTCATCACCCATTCCCTCAATTTAACATCTGATACCACTATAGAAACTACTGCCTTGAAGATCAACAAAGAGATTCCATGTGGACCAACGTCCTCCTCCTTCTTGAGACCCTCGCCTGGCTTTTATGACACAGTGCAATATTTGCTCTCTTGATGCCTCACTGAGCTTAAGCTTCCTTGACTCCTCCACAGATTTCTCAACTGTGGGTATCCCCTAAGATTTCGGTCATTTGCCTTCTCTTCTTTCATCTAGTCCATTCATGAACACACCCATTCCTGGTTTTAACCATCACCTCTATGCAGATAATGTACAAAGTTTATTTCTAGTCCGAGTGGAGTCTCTGTTATTTTGCCAATCAAATTCTACATTTTTATTCCTTCTAGTGCAGCAGTGGCAAATATCTGACACTCATGTGTCTCACTCAAGACAGACACTGTTTCACCCAAGACTGATGATGCCGCTTTCCCAGTCAAGGCAGGCTTCTTAGAATCCTTCTCATTCCCGCCTCTGTTCTTTGTCACTAATGCTGTGTCTGCTCAGAGTTTTCATTCTTCACTTGTTCCAGGCACCTGCTTCCTGGTGAATAATGAAAAACCTACTAGTCATCCTTATAGGAGAATATGCACTCATTTCCCAGCAGCACATCCGACTCAACATGGTTAAAACCAATCTACCATTCCCATATATTCAGCCTAACTTCCCAGTGCAGTCTACCCTAGTTTTATAACTTGTTCTACTTTTTCCAGATAACTGCTAATCATCTTTGTTTGTCTTTGCTTTCTTTTTTGCACCGTGTTTGATATATTAGGGTATCAAATCCTACTTATTCAAATATGTCCCTTATTCATTCCTTCTATCCTTGGGGCTACCATATTTATTCTAGCCCTTGTTACCTCATTATGGGATATAAAAATAGCCTGTCAACTGGCCTTTCCATTGCCAGGTTCTCTCTGTTCTAAGCCACCCTGCCTCCAGATCAATCTTCCTAGAGTAAAACCTTCATTGTATGACTCTCTAGCTCAAAGTTCCTTAATGATTATCAATCACCTCTTAAAGTCCCCAATTCTTAGACTATTAGTAGAGTAAAATTATTTTTGATTTGGAGTCAAAAAGTTTTGGATGCAAATTTTGGCTACTACACTTAACTGTTATGTAACTTCGAATTTTGCCTTAATTTTTATTCATCATTTATTCAGTATCTATTTGTTTAACACCTTCTGCATCTCAGGCTCTGTACTAGGTACTTGGGATACAATGATGAGCCAAACAGACCTTGTCCTTGCTCTCCTGGACCTCACAACATAGTGAACTTGTCTCTATTTCTTATGATCATAATAATCCTAAGTACAGGCTGTGCTTTTTTCCCTTGATGCTTGTAGCTTTTGGTTTGTGCTATGCAGGGTATTATAATATCATGTACAGTGCCACAATAATCAGCATATATGTGTTATCACTCAGCCACATTGCAGCTTCACTGAAGGGCAGGGGCTATGTCCCATTTTCCATAGTGCAAGCACAGTGCCGTGCACATACCAGCTGCTCAGTGATTTCTGATGTGGTTTTTGTAGATCCAGCGTTAAGTCTTTGGCACAGTCATGATGCCTAGTATGTTTTTAGAGGCTCCCTTTGTCCTATCAGCATTATGCTGTTTAAAAAAAAAGTCATACCTATTTAGTTTATATTCATTCTAAGGCCTCTCCTTTCCAACCTACTACCCTGCCTATAATTATTATAAGGAGAACTCACAATGTTTATAACTTGTGCACCTTAAGTTTTAAAAACTGAATAACAAGCCCATTCATGTTTCCTCATAGAAATACTGTCTATATACATACAATGAAATGTTAAAATAATGTCCTTTTTACTAAATAGCTTTTTGACTTGGTAATGAACAATATGTTGTTTTTCCCTGAGAAGTAGTTCTAGGACTTTAGTTCTGAAGATTGTTTTATTTTATACATTTTCAGCCTCCTGTTTTTCAGTTCCCTGTGATCTTACATTAAACATTTGTCTGCCTAAAACAATAGGTTAACTATAGCCAAATTATAACCATACCGTTCCTCTCCACACAAAATCCTATAAACAGCATGTGATCATATTGCTTCTAGAATTTATGATTGTTTTCTTCCAAAAGGAAGCTAAATTTAGCCTAGTAATTCTACATGCTCCCAAGAAAACAATGCCTGCTGTGATTTCTAGAATAAATGAATCTGAACCACAGTTCCTTTACTTGACTAACAGAGAAAGTTTAAATATCAACCTAGTCATTAACCACAGTTATTAAACCACATTAAACAACCAGCAAGGGGTTAAGAAAGAAAGTTGCTATGTTTTTTCTTTCATTGCTGAATGAGTCTAACTTAGTTACTGTATCAACCTTAATACAGAACATTGTTTGCATCTCAATGGTTCTCTAAAATTATTCGTTCATGGCTTGAGTTCTAAAATTAAACTATGTGGAGTCATGTCCAACCGCACAATGCATCTTTATGTGAAACTGGCTAGAGTTTTTGTTTTCCTTCTATGTAAAAGTCCAGTTGGGAAGCTTTGTTTCTGATAGTTTAAATGGTATAGGTCTTTCAGTTTTCTCTTCATTTCTGACAACTGAACTGCTCTTGCCTTGAACCTGTTTTGGCAGATAAACCTCTCATAATGAAGACTCCCGCTGTGCTTGCACCTGGCATCCTCGTGCTCTTGTTTACCTTGGTGCAGAGGAGCAATGGGGAGTGTAAAGAGGCACTAGCAAAGTCCAAGATGAATGTGAATATGAAGTATCAGCTTCCCAACTTCACCGCGGAAACACCCATCCAGAATGTCATTCTACATGAGCATCACATTTTCCTCGGTGCCACTAACTACATTTATGTTTTAAACGAGGAAGACCTTCAGAAGGTTGCTGAGTACAAGACCGGGCCTGTGCTGGAACACCCAGATTGTTTCCCATGTCAGGACTGCAGCAGCAAAGCCAATTTATCAGGAGGTGTTTGGAAAGATAACATCAACATGGCTCTGGTTGTCGACACCTACTATGATGATCAACTCATTAGCTGTGGCAGCATCAATAGAGGGACCTGCCAGCGACATGTCTTTCCCCACAATCATACTGCTGACATACAGTCGGAGGTTCACTGCATATTCTCCCCACAGATAGAAGAGCCCAGCCAGTGTCCTGACTGCGTGGTGAGCGCCCTGGGAGCCAAAGTCCTTTCATCTGTAAAGGACCGGTTCATCAACTTCTTTGTAGGCAATACCATAAATTCCTCTTATTTCCCAGATCATCCGTTGCATTCGATATCAGTGAGAAGGCTAAAGGAAACGAAAGATGGTTTTATGTTTTTGACGGACCAGTCCTACATTGATGTTTTACCTGAGTTCAGAGATTCTTACCCCATTAAGTATGTCCATGCCTTTGAAAGCAACAATTTTATTTACTTCTTGACGGTCCAAAGGGAAACTCTAGATGCTCAGACTTTTCACACAAGAATAATCAGGTTCTGTTCCATAAACTCTGGATTGCATTCCTACATGGAAATGCCTCTGGAGTGTATTCTCACAGAAAAGAGAAAAAAGAGATCCACAAAGAAGGAAGTGTTTAATATCCTTCAGGCTGCATATGTCAGCAAGCCTGGGGCCCAACTTGCTAGACAAATAGGAGCCAGCCTGAATGATGACATTCTCTTCGGGGTGTTCGCACAAAGCAAGCCAGATTCTGCCGAACCAATGGATCGATCTGCCATGTGTGCATTCCCTATCAAATATGTCAACGACTTCTTCAACAAGATCGTCAACAAAAACAATGTGAGATGTCTCCAGCATTTTTACGGACCCAATCATGAGCACTGTTTTAATAGGGTAAGTCACATCAGTTCCCCACTTACAAACTGTGAGGTATAAATTAGAAATAACTATCAGTCTCAAAAAGAATAACCAGGGCTTCTTTTGTGCTTGGTAAATGGTATTTATCCAAAATAGTTGCAGATTTTTTCCAAGAAAATTGAGAAATTGAATCTTCATTTACACCTAAAATTATATCTTTAAAATGTAATATGGTAACTAAAAGAAAAATATTTTCACAATTCAGATTTGCATGTTTGTGACATTTCAGATTATATTAAAGTTATTTCCCGTATAAGCTTTTGTAGTTCTGATCAGATTTACACAGATTTTATTACAACAGTAATTCCCATAAAACATAATTATTGACATTTCTATATAATCTCTGCAACATTTACATTCTATATAATCTCAAGCTAATTTGTACGCCTTAAAGAATTGTTCCTTATGAGATTATATTCTCTCACTGATACAAAATGATTAATCTATATTCTTGACATTACTTAAAGGAACTTAACTTTAAAAAATCTCTTCTGAAATGCTGGTAAATAAAACATTTTTAAATGAGCTAGTATACTTCTCTAAATAACCTGTAAGAGTAGAGAGGAAATGTTTGCTCCCAAGTCCTTCCTTTAGAGCTTGACTTTAATCACGGACTTCCTTCTGGAAAAGACTTGTGTCTACCAAGTTCTAGCTTGGCACTTTACCTGGTTGGTATTTGTTATTTATAAGCATAAATATTTTGATTGATGATTATTTATACTTATATGAAATGGTATTTTCATAGGAGCTGTTAGAGATATTCTTGGTGCTGTGATTTAAATATAGTAACAGCTATCAGCTATACCTGGAGATTTATCCTGCTAGTCAGTTGATCACCTGGTCTGAGTGTTTATTGTGGCTTTGAGTTTCTTGATCTAGGCCAGATTTGGAATACGGACCTGACTATGACCATAATTGAATGAACAAATACTGTAGCTTTTCTAAAGACAGTTTGACTTTGGCATGGTATGTTTCACTTACTTTAGCAGTTTCAATCTAAGATATAAAGGTTATAATTGCAATCAGGTAGCATAAAGTATATAATTTGCTGAAGGGTGAGGGCATATGAATTCAGAAACATTTGGTTGACTTTTGCTGAAATGTCTGGGACACTTCTCTAGATGAAAACTGTAGTTAACTTTTTATGATGCTAGGAAAATACTTCCAAGAAAGTCAGTTCATCTTTTGGTGAACGAAAAACAAAACTTCCTTCCTCTCTCTTCCAAAGTCTGTGAATATACATAACATAAATGCACATACATTCCGACTAAGACTTATTTCCCCCTGCATACATTTAATATATGTTGCAAAGAAGCAGTAGAATTCCTCATGAAGCTCCCCGTTTTCTTTACTAGAAACTACAAAAGAGTGAAAGGAAACAAAATGATTTTCAGAAACCTGGGATAAGGAAATAAAAATATAATATTAATAGCATTACAGAGAAGATATTTTTCTGCATCCAGTAAGTTGATTCTGAGACACAAGTTTTAAAAGAGTCTATTAGGAATTCCTCCAGGGCTCCTAGAGCACATGGATTTGCTATTTAAATCTTTCTTTGTTAAAAATTAAAAAGAAGGGTGGGGCAAGAAAAAAATCAAAAAGAGAATTCATAAAGGTATATTGATATCTCATTTTTTAAATTTTGTACATTTCAATTCTTAGATGTAAAAATACTCACCAATTCTAGAAATTCTCAAAACACATCTGAATTTTATCCTATTCCTTTGACTTTTTTAGTGTTCCAAGGGAGACAAAGAGACAGGATTATCCAATGAAATTCAGGTCAGTTTTATCGCCCAGGAAAAATTCCCAAAATGCACTAGCCACACCTGAAACCATTATCACTCCCATCACAAAAATTCTTGCGGGAAACAAGATGGAACTTGCCAACATAGTCTTCTTACAAAGGAAGCCAACTTTTACACTGGCCAAATTCCATAGACAAATACCTTCAAACCTCCTCTATTTATTTGCCTGTTTATCTTCTCTGGTTACAAAGATCAAACTTCTTCTGAGACTGAGACTACACATATTCTCTCTCTTCATATACCCCATCCAGACCTCAGATTGTTCCAATAATGAGCGTAAAATCATTTCCTAGCTTAATGCCAAAATGAAGGCACCTAGAGCCGTTCATCACACACAAAAAAAACAAAATGATTACAAGATCAAAGCTGTTTAGCAGGACTCTCAAGCAATAAGATGACTCCATTTTGTCTTGGCAGATTTACTTGGCCAGAAATCAAGTGACCCTTTTAATAATTTCTTGGAACTGAGTTTTTACTTTGGCATCAAGTTTGGTGAAAAGACACACATATTGTAGTTTTGTTATTAACATCTCTAATACGTTTATAAAGGGACTCTTGTGGACAAGGTTAAGAAAGCTGAGCTGCAGCAGTAACTTTCCACTTATGCTTCTGCCCAGTCCTCAGTGTTGACACATTGCTGAAAGAAGGATTTCCTGGCACTCCTTGAGCTCTCCGCCATGTGCAAAAAGCGTTTCTATCACAAGATCGGATAATGGGAGTGCCAGGGATGGGCCTTTTACATTTTAGGGATTATTTTAGGTATACCAGGCCTGACTTGCTTATTTAGGATCACATATTATGTTGCTTTTCCCAGTCTCACGTTTCATGAAATACGTCTATGCAAACTCTTCACATGCATCTTCTCATATTGATGACATCACAAAAGCCCTCTTTTGAGTCATTTGATAATTCCCAGTGCTCGTCATCTTCACCCATAAGCTATTTGTGCTTCAGAACTCTTTGTCTCCACATACGATGCTGTTTCTGGAAACTTATCCCAAGCCACAAATGCCCACTTATAGAATACCAATGTTGTTGATTATGTCAGTTGTTCTATAAGAATATATTCTTGATCCTCACAATGTGTCCATTTTTTATGTTGCTTTTGAAAGTGATTCTAAAGAATTTGTTTACAGTGACTTCCAACATTGAGTACTATGAGATTATACACCCACAAATAATTACTAAATCTGTTTAAATATCTTTACCTCCTCCTTTACCCATTCATCAATCAACCTCTATAAGCATCCTAAATTAGTATTGATTGAAGTTGTTTTAGGCTAATGCATATTCTCTAAATAGCCCATTATTATTCAAAATAAAATAATTGAGAAAACTGTCCCATAATATGGATGGAACCTTTGTAAAGACCCATATGTAGGGAGAAAAAACGCTCATCTCTATTTGAGGATAAGCAGTAACAAAAATTTCATTAACTTGTTTAAAATTAAGTGGAATTTAATTTTAAGACTGTGGAATCTCTAACAGTCTTTTACATATAAGGGATTGATTAATGTGACAATTTCAGGAAAAAAAGCGAGAATCAGTACACATTGGCCCAATCTCCTACAAATGAGAATCAATACAGAATAAGAGAATTTTTTAAATCCCCAAATCAGCAAAGATCCTGTTCCCTAAGTTATAGAATATTTATTAAAACAAGTGAAATAGTGCATTTTAGAAAAAATTTTAATCAAAGTTGAAATTAGAAAAGGGTTCTTGAAATAGCTCTCGCCTCTCAGAAAACACAGTTAACACGCAACACTGTTTTTCTTGAAGTTCTATTATCAAAGTTTTGCTCTATAGATAAGCATTTGAAAGACTTGTAGCAAATATTTTCACCAACGTCTTGATGACCTTAATGACCAAAGTTGGATCAAGTGAAGGGGAAAAGCATTTGGTGCCAGACACACCTGGGTGGAAGTCCTGGTTTACTGCATACCAACCATGTGACTTCTGCCACATTACCTAACTTCTTAGAGGCTGAGTCTCATTGGTAACATGCAGATGACAATACCTACTTCACGGGATTTTGTGAAAATTTGGGATAATGTATATGAGGTACCTGGCACAAGATGACTATAAATTTAGCCCGTTGGGAGACAGCGTGGGCTAATGGAAAGAGACTAAAGTCAGAGATGTGGGTTCAAATCTGAACCCCACCATCTTCTACCTGGATGGCCATGAAAGCATTATTTAAACTCTGAACCCATCGTCCTGCATGCAGGACTATTGTGTGGACAAGTATATTAATAATGTCTGTAAGAGGTCCCAACTTGGTCCTTGGCACAAAATAAATAGCAGCTGTTATCATAAGGAATACTTGCGTAAAGAAAGGCAAATTCGAATGATTGGATTATTTTCTGGAAGAGGCACGTTCTGGTTCTATTGTTTACAAGGGTCTTTCACTTCTTTCTCTAACTGTTATGAGTGACCTACCTCCATAATGCTTAATTTGTGTTATGTTGTTCTTAAGATTTAATAGTTCCAAAAAAAAGATGGGGTGAGGAGTGGTGGTAGTTTGAGGGGGCAGAGGATGGGGAGAAAGACAATTGAATCAAAATTGTACTATAATCAAGTTAGAAGGTAAAAGTTGTTCTCCTTCCTCTCACTTTCAATCCTAACTATCCATGACATAAGATATTACTCTTATGTACTTTGTCATATCTTGCATTCAAGAATTTGCAGATAATGCAGTTTTAGAAAAAGTCAACCTCATAGGTTGTTTGTATTGGGCCTCCTTGTTTTTAAATATCATTTATACTCAAATTCAAAGAGTAGCCAACTGCTTCCCAAAATAAAGGAAACTTAAGGTAGTAATTTTCCATCTCCGTTTCACAGAATGCCAAAGTTAAAGAGTCACTACTCAGAGCCATCAAAGGAAGAAAGCAAAGTGATGAGAACAATTTTAAAGGAGGACAAAAATCAAAACAGGATGCAAACAAAGAATAATAGGAATAGGCAGAAAAATAAACATACAGTGATGTTTCTTTATTATGATTATAAAGATGATAGATGAGCAAAATCGAGTTACATTTAAGTTGTAATGGAAGAAAATAATTGCAGCCTTCCATCAGGAAACCACAAGGACCGTTATTGATCTGTCATCCTCAGGGCATGTCTCGTAATATTTAATAAAATAAACAAAGATTCATAACTTTTATAGGCCACATATCTATAATCTCCCACACCACTTGAACTGTGAATGTGGAGTCAATGTTACAAATAACATCCATGTGATTATGCTGGTTTGGCATGCCTTATTTAAACAATCTAGCACTCTCAAGAGAATGTATTTTGTATTAGGGATGAAAAATGTGAAGTCAGATTATAGAGTTTTTTACTTATTGTGCTCAAAAATGAGAAAATGTTATCCAATATGAAAAATGTTGTTAAGGATTCTTCATTCTTAATATTAGACAGACTTCCAAACCTAAATATTAAATATCTTGGCCATATGCCAAATGTAATAGCTACCAAAGCAAAATCTTGCAAGAAAGAAAATCCTTGAGGTATAAAGATTCAATGTACTTTTTAAAAAATGTAAGTAAAAGGTTATTAATTTTACATTTCATTTCTTTTTCTTCTCTAGACACTGCTTCACCCTCTTCTAGGCTCAGGGAGTCACTGCTTCCTAACTTCTTTATTTTAATTATCCATGCTACTCATTCCACGAAAAGTGGCATATTGCATTATTTTATTAAAAGAAATTTAAAATTAGTTTCTTTCCAGAATTTTGTAACGCCCCCTGAGATCACTGGGCACACCCTTGCAGTGTTAGAAAACATGTTACAAAATGAACCACTAATTCCTTTTGCTTTTTCCCTTCCTCTTGCTGACTGCTCTTTAAACCATTACGTGGCTCATTCACAGGTCTCTCTACCCCAGGAAAGATGAAAAAGCAAAGGTATGATGTTTTTATAACCTAATAGCAAGAGAACACAGTGCTGAAACTGTCACCAAAACTGTGGGTAGATTTTACCAGTGGGTTATATTTATTCATGATATGATTGATAATATCTCTCACTTGTGTGGGGAATGAAGCGTTAACTATGCCGCATGCATTTTAAATTAATTTGACATTCTTCTTAATGTCCTTTCAAGCAGGTGGCATTATAACCTGTGTCTTATTTAGGTAGTTGACTTCTACACGGAGATTCATCTGATAAAACTGATATCGCAAACGGGAAGGAGTTTGTACAAAATGAAATAAATCTTAAAGTTGATTTTTGTAAAGCCCAAATGTTAATTAAAAACTTTGAATCCACAACTCTGATAGATGATATTTTCATTGACATAAACATAATTAGAGATTTCTGGAAGCATATGGGATGCTGCATTAATAAGGATATGAACTTACTTGAGTAATAATGGATTTTTTTACTCCAAATACTGTTTCACATTTTGGGTGTTACATCCTTACTTCAGACTTCTGCCTTATCAGTGGCCATTCCACCCTATGTTCTTATCTCCTCAGTCTAAAAAGAAAAATGGGGACCCGTCAGAATTTGGATAGAAGACCCTCCAGGAATTTCTGCCACTGCTTATTCATGGGTTGGCACAGACACTGATTCAGTGGGCACACGGAGTTCAGAATGATTCAGAGCCCAGATATGTGCCCTAAGTCACATCTCCAGCATCCAGGGAGGACTGGAAAGTGCTCGTTATCAGGAAAATGAAACCAAGGGCTCAGCTACTCCTGAAATCATTAAAACTCCTTCCCTTGATTTTTTGTTTTAAATAATATATGTGGTAACCAAATCTAGGATCCTGGATACATTCCAGTCTGCTAATTACATATTTTTTTCTAACTAAAATGTTCCAAGCAGGTTCATTTGCATGTGAATTACTTGCTGAGCCATGTTGACTTCCTATTCTAAAAGCCTCACTCTGCCTTGGGAAGCAGTTTACTGCACTTCACCCTAGACCTAGTCTAATGTTGGAGCAGACAAAGTGTAGCTACCCATATATACTTCAAAAATATTTTCCAGTCTCCCCACAAGAGGAAAGAAAAATGTCTAGCAATTGCATGCTAATTTAGACTAAAGCTTTGTTTTAACCATTCTTGGTGATCACAAATGGGGAAAAATGATTTATGAACAGTATAACTATAAAACAAACAAAAAAAAACCATTGTGAATTCAGAGTAAAGTCTGACTTCATTTGTCTTATTTGGGTAAATCAGCAAAATGTTCATCAGTCAGAGGACATTAAAATGGTAGATGATACTTCAAATCATGCCCCAGATAAAAGGAGTGAATTAAGGTTAGTTTTGATTTGTAAACCATTCTCTTCTAAGGCTGATTTTATAAAAATTAAGTTTGCTGAGTCATCATCTCAAAATATATAGTTATTCATGATTAGCTAGAATTTGTGTCTGTGTATCAAAGAAGTAAATTTGTATGATATTAAATTTTCTAACAATGTTTTAAATTTAAAATGTCCGATTAACACTTGCATCTAGCAACCAGTCTACTAACTAAACTATAGGTGAAGTCATGCTCAGGAAATGGGGAAAATGCACAGATTAAATTGGCCTGTTAGCGCTGAGTGAATCAATAGTATTTAGTGCTAATGCACTAAGGAGATTACAAACACTAATGCAGTAGCAGTCAATAGTGAAAACGAATATCTCTAAAAAATATCTTGACAATAAAATGTGCAATATTTTCCATTTATCTTAAGCTAATTACATTACCTGCTTGTTCTTTCATCTTATTAGTTTAAGCCAAGTGCTAGAAGCCTAACCATTTTATTTAGTGCATAAAAGGGCCAAAACCTTGTAATCATTGTTTTCAGCAGGAGACAGAGGAAAGGATTAATTCATGTAACCAAGATTCAACCAGAAATTCAACAGATATTTATTTAGTCTCTAAACCTGATAGTATTACAATGGAGAATGAGCTAGACTGTACCTGTCTTCAACAAGCAGATAGAATAGTGAAGATGACAGTAAACATTCAATCACACCAATGAACAAATACATCATGATAATTTATGAAATATGCTGTGAGGGAAATAAACATCTGTGAATGCAAATAAGAGGGAATATCTAAATTTTGTAGTTGAGTCACAAAAGGCTGTCCTGAGGAGGTGAAAGCTAACTTTTATATAAAGCCTAAAACTTTAAAAAAGCAATATGTCTTTAGTACAGAGGCAAATATATAAACTAATAGTCATTACTTATTTCAGAAGCTTACATCTTAACTACAAGCTGCTACATTAAATCAGCTTTCTTAAGTGGTTTGTGGTCATTAGTGCATACTATCTTACACTTAGGAAAACATCACAAGGAGTAGTACAATGCTGGAGAATTTAACTTTTTAAAACATTTCCTGCCTTAAAATAAACAGCTGTAAATGTGTTTAAACATTCTTTTGATTTCTAAATGAATTAGGTTACTTTTTATTATGTGGTTCTTCTTCATATGAAGAAAATAATATGTAGATTACTAGAAGCTAAGAACATACTTTAGATCATGCTCACACTCACTGCCTTTCCTGGCCTGTCACCTTAATCGGCTTCTTTGAAAATCACTATTTCTTACATGGGCCAAGTTGTTTCTTCCTTGTTTCCCTCTTCTTCCTTCTATGGCCAACACTTGGGACCCCATTTGTCAGAAGAACATGTTCCTCTTGCGGGAGGAGGGGATTGTCCTATTACCAATAAGTTTTATGACCAAGAGAAACATAAGAATCTGAGAACACAGAAAACAGGCTCTTTTGAAACTGTCAAAATTATAAACATTAATAGAATTCAAGGGAATGTGATGCTGAAGTGATCCCAAGTCACATTGTCTTTCTGCCTCTGTGCACTGTACTCTGCACAATTACATCCATTTTTAGGCCATTTCCTTCTCATGAGAATCATGTGCATGGAAGGCCAAAGGAGAGACAAGTGCTCACAAGGATATCATGAGCACCTATGAATGTACAAATGAGTGCTCTCCAGTTAGTGCCATCTTTATATTGTTCCGGTTTATAGGCAATGCCTTCATCTTTACCTACAGACACATTTTGCCCTTCTCTTTCATTTTAATCCAGTTCATCTATATATATTTAATCATGCAAATATCTAAATAAGTTTATGTCTTGTAGGGCAGGCACTTTGTCATGCTTCTTTGTACTTAAGCATATGCTTTGCAAATCATAAACAACGGTGTTGATTTTATTTTATATAAAAACTTGGATTCTCAAAAGAAATCTATGTGTTCACACAATAAACAGAGACCATCTGAATTGCTGAAGTATGACTGAATCATAAGCAGTATTGTTTTAGTCATCTCTACAGACCAGGAAGATTTGAAATACAGGTGTAAAAAGGTGTGTGAGGCATCAAAAGAAATATTCACCTTTCTTTGTGTTCATTTTCTTTATTTTTGCTTGGCCAAGAAAGAAGGGGTGTTTTCCAAGGGAATAGGAGGCTTCAGGGCTTATTCCTGTGCCTACAAGTCAGAGAGGTCACTGGCTTGCCCCTTCCTGAAGGCTGTAATTACAGGCAGAGGACTATTTATTTTCCCGTAAGGCGACCAGAATCTTGAGTGTAAAAAACTGTTTACAAGAGTACACTGTGTATAGGGGTTACACACAACCTCAGGAAAAATAATAGGAAAGTGAGACTATTTTTCTTCATGTATTCAATAATATGAGAAGGTTCAAGACTCTGGAAATGTTCTAAAGTACAATAATAGAGATGAATATGAGGTCAAATTAGGTGATCCTGGGGCTTAAGGAACTGAATTAAATGAATAAAGAAGAGGAATTTCTAATAGGGCATAATCTAACTGATGATTTGTTAAATGTAAACTTATTTGTGGCTCCAACATCATGGTAAACAAGAATGAATAAATGTATTAGTACGAGTAATTGAGAAGTATTTCTAATGTGAAAAACACCAATTACATTGGGTTTATCTGGCACCAATGTGGAAATAAATGAGCAATATTTCTTACTCTCAACTAAACTTACTCTCACTTTCAGAACTGTTATAGGAAAGATATCGATTCAAGTAGAGTTGGGCATGCAAAGCACAAGATCAATTCTGTTACTGGCCTGATATTAAGGATGTTAGTCAGTGTTTGAAAAATGATTTGTAATATATAAGTAGTAGTTTAACAAAGTAGGTAAAACCTGTAATTAATTTCAAAAGGTCAAAGCAGAGATTATTGACATGTACAAAGAGGACCCGCTTTATATATGCCTGCTTTGAAAAGTAATACCATAGTATGGTAAATTGTGACTACTTCTGAGATTTTCTGTCTAGATTCTTTTTAAAACCAAATGCTTAAGAAAAAAACATGAGACGTGAGTAGCAATTACATTTTTTAGGCTGAGTAGGTAGCATAATTTCCTCATGCCTGTCTCCTGTCTCCATTTGTTTTTAGTAGATTCTGCACAGAAAAACAAGTTGACCTTGGTATTAAAATTTTGGAGTTCACTATTTGTGGCACAGTTACAGATCACAGAAAAAAAATGTGCAACAGGACTTCACCACACCTAACAAAAGAAAGTTTTCTTATTAAAAACAAACCCTCCAACTTATTGTGAGATCTAGAGTAACCATGGTGTTAACTATATGTTATTTGATGTCTTATAACCCTGGTGATAAGATAACAATCCAATTGAATGCAGATGAACTCATGAAAAAAGAAGGATTATGAAATATTTGGAAAGTAAACACCTAAATTTTCATAAGTAAATATTAATTAAGTATTTGTGTGATCTTTAGATATGAAAGCTTCCCCTGCATGCACTTGGCTCTTGGAACTAGCTGTTAAACTCCCAGCACCTTAGTTAATACCCTATATGCTGGTGGTTCAGAACTAGTTAAGAAACAGTCACATTTTCTATTTTCACTGCCAATGTGTAATAAAATCTCTGTTCCAGTGAATGGCTGGCCAATTATTTTAATAACGATGTTGGCATGGCTTCATTTTACCTTTCTTGCTATTAGCAAAGCTTTCCTTTTGTACTCTGAAGTACGGGTAAATCACAAATTAAACTGAGCTGTTGTTTGTTTAATGCTGTGTTTCCTGCTACCCTTATTCTTGTCTATCAACCTGAACCCAGTTCCCCAGTGGCTCAGAAAACCCTCAACTGGGATTAAGTGATAGTTTACACAACCTTGCTCAGTCATTAACCCATGTTGACTTTCTTATTCTTGTGTTCTAGCCTCATTTAAGAGTTTCTTAAGCACTCTATCCAGCTGCTGGTTTGGTGACAACTAACAACACCTATTTAATCAAGAAATTTAATATTTCCGAGGAATCATTTATCCTATCTCAGACTTCTTCATTAGCATAATCTAATTCAGTCTTGTATTCCTTCTTCAAAATAAAGCCTGGTTTCATTCATAGTAAATATGAAGCTTAAAAATGTTTACTTCTTTTCTTCTCTATACACATAAAGCAGAAAGAGAAAATTGTATATTATCATTCCAGACAGGTTTTTTTTTTGTTTCATGTACTGACAATGATGCCAATAAGATAAAACTCGACCTCAGTGGCTCCTCCTCACCTCCACCCAATCTATTTGTCTCCAAAGGGCTGTTGGAGTAAGTAATCTTTGTTAAGAGCAAACCTATTTGTGTATCTGATGATAATCTGAGGGATAATAATATGATATTTAAGGAGTTTCTGTCCTTGGCCCTGACTATTTCCTGGTCCTCCTTCACGCCCAGTGATGTGCTGGTAAATGTTAAACTCCGGGGGCAGGGGCAGCAGAAGCCCCTAATTTGTAGCATTTGCCAATTTCTATGGTGTAAATATCCCACTGAGCCAGTTTCAAGGTACCACTGAAACAGCATTAGTCACTGAACAACAATGAGGAAGAGATGTGCACACTTGGCTCTGTGAACTGTTATGAGATGGTTCAAGCACAGCACTGCCACCCTGTCCTACCTGCAACCTGTCATTCTTGTAGTTCCCAGAATCCATCAGCCTCCCTCACAACCCTGCCTTAACACATGTAGCTTGGTCTGCTTCAGATTCCCTTTAACACTCATTTTGTCAGGTTAACACTTTTTCCCTATTCTTTAAAACTTCCACGCTGGTATTTCCTTCCCCAGGACATTTTCCCTAGCCTTCAACTCATCCCCTGCCCCCCATATTCTGGATTTGTGGCCTTTCCTGAGCACACCAGTAGCACTCTGCTTATTTCTACCATGTCTCTTACCACACTCCGTGGTAATGTGTCCAACAGTTCCATCGTTAGCCCCCAGAGGGGATGAACTATGCCATTTATCTCCACAGTCCCAGCACCTAATACAATAGCTTGAACAATATATACATTTATCGGATGAGCAAGGAAGTATGACAGAGCCCTGTATGTAAAATTTATTACTATAAATAGAATGCTGATTCATAAAAATAATTATTTAGATAAAACAGTTTTTCAGTCTCTCCCCTTAATCCCTAAAAACTAATTTGTAGAATTGGGGAGTTTTCAAGAGTTAAATTAGCACTGAAGAAAAACTGGGGAGTTTCACTCACTATTACCTATGCCCCTCCCCTCCCCACCACACACACCCTCCTTTATTCACCAGTCTGCAATGAAGATTGATCAAAGAACAAAGAAGGAGAAAAATGAAAGGAAAAGGAAAGATTAAGATAGGGAGGGTGAATAGATAGGAATTCCAGAGTTTGGTAATCAAAATTTGGAACTCAGAATTAAAGTCATTAAAAGGAGAAAGAGGGAATACTTTATCTGCTCCGGTAAGGTTTTCTCAAGCCTTTCAACAGCATTCACTCTTTGAGCGGTTGATACTATCTGTAAGAGGGACTTTACGCAATGCTTTAGTGGGCGTGGCTTGAGCAGTGACACCAGTAGAGATACCCCCTTGAAGCTTTCATTTGAAGTCCACAGATTTTCGCTATTGGTCACCAATCTATGATTTCAAGTTGAAAATGATATATGGGTTAAGGAAAAGAAGTTAAGGGCAAAGGTCTTTATCAACACCATCCTTCCTGTGGCCACAGGATCGTAATCCCAGTGGCAACCTTCAAAGGCACCAAGTATGTGCCTGGTACAGAGAGAAGCTTTCCTGAGCTTGGCCTTGGTGTAGACGCAGTGAGAACTGAGTAAGGGCCTCTGGCAGGGACCTTGGCTGCTGAGAAGGGGAGCCCACAGATGGAGGTTTCTGATCAACAGTTCCTATCAGAAACAAGGGGAGCAGATAAGTAAAGAGTCTCACTCCACGGTGACAAGATGGAAAGGAGGGATAAGAGGTCATGACAGTTGGATTAATGGCAGGCTAGAATATAGTCATGGGCTTGAACGATATATTGGGGCACAATTGAAGGACTCTTGTTTCATCCATCGTTCATCTCTCCTGGCCCTCTGTAAAGACATTTATCACCTGTTTCTATTGAGTGTGACACTGTTAGGCACATAAACAGACCATGGCTCTTATCACCTCCAAGAAGAGCTACTTCTGTTTTGTGTGTTACCACAGGGTAATTGGTGTTGTGTCTTCTGAAAATCTCTTATACTTCTATAAGTAAGTTCATTGAAATTGTTTCTGTTAACTAAGTAGAGGAAAGCAGAAAACCTCTTTGCACTAAGCATTAAAACCTTCCTAGCTTGGAACAATTTTCTTTATGAATCACTCTGTCACTCCTGGCTATGATTGAAGTGCAGTATGAAGGCTGCTAACCGAAAACACATGGACACAGTCTGTTTCAGATCTGATTCACCTTAGGAAATGATGATAAAGAAGCAAAAGTTTTAACACTTAGAATTCCAAAGTCCATATCATTGTAGAATTGATTCTTTTGAATTGTGGTGGTACCTCAAGAAGAAAGGATTTATTTATTTTGTTTATATTTAAATGTGTTTGTACACATATGTATATAAACCCATACACATATATACATAAAATATATTCTGCTCCAAGTATTTATCTCTCTTTTCTCTTTACTAATCCAGCTTCTATTAAGAACTGGCTCAACTTCGACCTCTGCTGTGAGCCTTCTCCAGCTGTTTAAGCCCACACGGATCTTATTCTTTTCCTAGTCTTAGAGGATTTACTGCCAGTACAGTGTTTTCAGAATGTAACTATCAACTGAGTTCTTATACTTTGCATCAGTTAGCTATTGTACGTGTCGATCTTTTGTCTCCCTATGTAGAGGCTAGACCCAAGGTAGAAGCATTTGCCAGGATTGACAAACAATAGCCTGTTTTTATATTCTCAGCAAGTGAAAACTTATTTTGTTTACATTTTTTCCCTTTTTATACAGTTAAACACTCACACACACACGTGTGCGCGCACACACACACACACACAGGCCACAGGGACCCTATGGCCCTCAAAGACTAGCATATTTTCTATCTAGCCCTTTCCCAAAAAACATGCGCCAACCCCTGCATTAGAGAATAGTGTAAAATAATAGTGGACAGATAACAGGTCCACAAATTTTGGAGAGCCATGGATGACCTTACTTATGAACTTAAGTAATTCTCTTCAATAGGTGTGAGTGTTTCCATTTTACAGATGACAAAATTGAGGCTTATTGATCTAAACAATTGGACTTTGTCTTCATAGGCATTATGAGGACTCACTAGACCAACAATAGTGGTAATAATAACTGTTTAGTTGCACAAGGCAGGGATTTATGTCTTTTTTATTTGCTGCCATATCCTTCAGCACCTAGAACAGTCTGTCACATGGTATGGTATTGTATTCATTTTCCAGAGCTCCCATAACAAATTACCACAAACTAGGTGGCTGAAAACAACAGAAATTTATCCTCACATGGTTCTGGAGGCCAGATGTGTGAAATCAAGGCATCAGCCAGGGCCATGCTCCCTCTGGAGGCTCTAGGGAGGACTCCTTCCTTGCCTCTTGCAATTCTGGTGTCCCAGGCATCTTAGGTTGTGACAGCTTTACTCCCATCTCTGCCTCTGTCTTTACGTGGCAGTCCACCATGTCTCTCTGTGTCCCCTCTTCTTATAAGGACAACAGTCATTGAATTCAGGGCACACTCTAAATCCAGGATGATTTCGTCTCAAGATCCTTAACTAATTACATATCAAAGAGCCTATTTCCAAATAAGGTCACAGTCTGACTTTCCAGGTGGACATGAATTTTGGGAAGACCTTATTTGGCCTACTGTAGGTCTTCTAAATGAAGTGACCATTTAATTTGTTTCTGGCACTGGATTCATTTCATTTAAGCCTCAAAACAAATCTGTTATATAGATATGTGTCTTCCCACTTTACAAGTGAAGAACCAAGGTTTAGAGATCTAGGAATCCTAAAGCTGCACAGCCAGGAAGGTCAGGGCCACTCCTGACCCAAGTTCTCTGCTAGGTTAGCTTGGTTGTCACAGGACATGCTGAGAAGGTATTTAGGGAGCATTACACTAAAAAGTTGTAGAAGTGGGCTTAAGGAAGAAGATTCTAAAATCAAAGGAATCAGATTGTAGGAGGCCATGTAGGCGATTTCCTTTAATTCAATAGAAGAGAGTATAAGAATCAGCCAGGCATGGTGGCTCACGCCTGTAATCCTAACACTTTGGGAGGTCGACGTCGAAAGATTGCTAGAGCCCGTGAATTCAAGACCAGCCTGGGCAACATGGCAAAATCCCATCTCCACAAAGAAATACAAAAATTAGCCAGGTATGGTGGCACATGCCTATAGTCTCAGCTACTCTGGAGGCTGAGGAGGGAGGATCTCTTGAGCCCAGGAGGGAAGAGGTTGCGGTGAGCCAAGATTGTGCCACTGCACTGCAGCCTGGGTGACAGAGCCAAACAAAGGGAGGAGGAGGAGAGAGAGAAAAGAGAGAGAAAAAAAAAAGGAGAGAGAGGAGGAGGAAGGAAGGAGGAAAAAAGAAAGAAAGAAAGAAAGAGAAAGAGAAAAGGAAGAGAAAGAAAGAAAGAGAAAGAAGATATGAAAAATAAAGGAAAGACTCAAAGATGGTTCAGATCTCAGACTTACAGAGAGGGTAGCTATTGATGCATCGAGAAATAGGAAGCTGGAAGAGGAAATCAGTTTGGAGAGAAAAGTGATGACTTTGAACATCATCGATGGCATATTCAAACATAGCTTGAAGGCAGTTGCGGAGACAGGGCTGGTCCTCGGAAGAGAGGGCAACGGGGTGTGTAGAGTTAGGTCATCACCACGAGGCTGTGAGGGCAGAGCCACAGTAGCTTCCATCACCTTGTGAATCACCAGTGCTCAGCCCGTGGCTGCTTGGCCAGATGCCTGCTTATGCTGTGCTCACGGCTGTCTGGCTGCACACACAACCGCAGAGCATGCCATCGCTGGCTAGGGCAGAAAGAAATTGAAGCCTCTTAAATTTTGTCCCCCAGCTTTGCTCCCTTGCTAGGACTTCCAGGCCATGACTATTGAAGCTATAGGGCAGGATTACTTCCTCAAGGGGAGTTAGTGGAAACAGATGTGTTGAAGAAGCCTCTTTCTTTTCAACTGTGCCCTGCGCACATCAGACGGAGTCCTCTTCACAGCACAAAACAACTTGGTCAGATTCTTAGGGTTTGACCACGGCACCCTAACAGTCTGGCCGTGCATTAAGGACCCCAAAGAGAAGGATCTGCTTTGCCAGAGAACTGACTCTTCTGTATTTTACAGACAATTCTGGATTCAATGTCAACATCTTAGACATCTCAGTACAGACAGTAAAGAGTTAAAATATGTCTATAAGAAACAGAGCCAGACCCTGAAATTGAAAGCTCTGTGCCTCCCTGCGTGCAGTCAGTTCCACACTGTCCTCTCTCCCAGTTCTACTTAATAAAAAAAAACACGAGTGAAATTTAGGGAAATAAGAATTCCTGAAATTAAAGCAATTAAGTTTTCAGTCAACTGTATGAAAAACTCTAGACAAAGAGGTACTTTCTATTTCGAAATATGTATTTCCCAGAGAACCATTACTATATCTAGCTAGAATTTGTACAAAGAATGATTATGAATAAAGTATATACTCAAATGCTTCTGGTAATTTAGTCATGGTCAAAGAGGAGAGAAAGGTGATACAAGTGAACTGGCAAAGATTTTACAAGATAATACATTTTTAAAAATTTTATTTGCAAGACTGATTTAAATTATCTATAGATGAGCTAAATCTGTCCTATAGATCAATTAAATGAATCACTATTTTAAATATATCACATTCTTAATTACACTGAATTAAACATAATTACATATTCACTGCATACATCATAATGTTAATTAGGGGAAACATTTTGAATCAAATATATTGAGATATATAGCACTTCAATTTTCTTTTTATAAAAAAAGCTATATAACTGAGTCAGGTAAAAAAAATCTGGCAAGTACTCATAGGAAGGTAAAGAAAGACTAGGTTAATTGACGTATCACATCAAGGCTTACAAATTGTAGAGGAATTCTTATTCTTTAACTCTATGACAGTATATAAGACTTTGGGTTAAGGAAACAAGTTTGCAACAAGTTTTTAAAAAATAATAAAATAAAACAGGAGGCAGGGCACGGTGGCTCATGCCTGTAATCCTAGCACTTTGGGAGACTGAGACAGGTGGATCACAAGGTCAGGAGTTCAAGACTAACCTGTCCAAAATGGTGAAACCCTGTCTCTACTAAAAATACAGAAAAGTTAGCCAGGTGTGGTGGCGGGCACCTGTAATCTCAGCAACTCAGGAGGCTGAAGCAGAGAATTGCTTGAACCCAGGAGGCGGAGATTGTAGTGAGCCGAGATCACGCTACTGCACTCCAACCTGGGTGACAGAGCTAGACTCCATCTCAAAATAAATAAAAATTTTAAAAAATAAATAAAATAAAAAATAAAACACATTGTTTACCATTGTTTCTCAGAGATATACAATTATTTTAGAAGTGGATAAGCTTTAAAAGGCTCAATACTTTTTAAAAATTTCCTATAAAATCCAGAATCTATCTAGATTTTTGGGCAGCCTGTTGTGGTTGGAGGACCGTGATTGTTTACTCATTTGGTCACCTAAACATCCCAAGCAATGATTTGTTCTGACAGCAGACTGATAACAGTTTTTTTTACTCCTTGGAGTTGAAAAAAGAAATCAGCAAGGGAAGCTTTTGGAAGCCACCCTGTAGAGCTGGAAGAGAATTTCGAAATCAATTCGCTCAACCCCTCCCTTTACAGGCAGAAAATGTGCCAGATTGGAGGTGAAGACCCTGGAGCCAGATAGCCTAGGCTTAGTCCTAGCCCTGCACTGAAAGTAATGTGAACACTCAGTGCCTCAGTTTCATTCTAGGCTTCTTGTTCTGAGATTCCATGAATTAATATATGTAAAATGCTTAGAACTGTGTCTAACACATTGTAAACACTAGCAACAAATGCTAAGGTCATGCAACTCATCAACGCCTCCCTGGGGTAGAAACCAGCCCTGGCCCATGGGCATGCTCATTCTTCTTTTAGACCAGCCTCTTAGGCATCTCTAGAGTGTGGGTTGGCCTTCCTATGCCTATACATAGGAAGTATGATGTAGTGTAAGGAATATAGGATTCAAAATCAACAATTAGGATTCAAACGCTAATATTTATTGACTCAACTCTCTGAATCTTAGTTTCTTCATCTGTAAAATTATAATGATCATAACAAGCCCAAGTCACAGACTTGTTCAGAGGAGCAAATGAGATAATGTACTTTGAAAACCATAATCTACTCTGCAAATGTTATGTAACATTATAATTCTGAGTTCAGCAAAGCTGTGAGAATGTTTCAAAACTGCTTAGGACATCAAGAAGTTGGGGTGGGGAAAATTCTTAATAGGCTCTCTCCACATCCTCATTTTCCATGTATTCATTGTTTTAAAATTTATTTTTCTTATGATATACTTTTATAGATGATAGATAGATAGATAGATAGACAGATAGATAGATAGATACAAAAGAATTATGTACAGTCATGCATTGCTTGCATTCTGAGAAATGTGTGAATAGGCAATTTTGTCATTGTACGAACATCATAGAGTGTACTTATACAAACCTAGGTGATATAGCCTACTACACACCTAGGCTGTATGGTATGGCCTTTTGCTCCTAGGCCACAAACCTGTACAGCATGTTACTCTGCTGAATACCGTAGGCAATTGTAACACAATGGTAAGTATTTGTGTATCTAAATATATCTAAAGATATAAATATATCTTTAAATATACTAGCGTATATTTATAGATATAAATGTATAAATATATCTATAGATGTATTAGTATGTATATTTATAGACTAGAAAAGGCACAGTACAAACATGATATTATTAGCGGGGTGTGGTAGCTCATGCCTGTAATCCCAGCACTTTGGGAGGCTAAGGTGGGAGAATTACTTGAGCCCTGGAGTTTGAGGTTACAGTGAGCTACGATCACATCACTGCACTCCAGCATGGGTGACAGAGGGAGAACCTGTCTCTCAAAAAAGAAACTAAAACAAAAAAATAATGGAACCACCATAATATATTCAATCATTGATTGAAATGTCATTATGCAGCACATGACTAGATATATGTATATATATATACACACACTATGTATACACACACACAAGCATATACATATGTGTTGTGTGTGTGTGTGTGTATATATATATATATATGATATGATATAAAACAAATACTCATATCTCTACCACCAGGCTCAAAAAGGGAATATTACCTTTGAAGTCCCCTGAATATCCCATCCTAGCAATATTCCTCCCCCTCCTGGAAAAGTGGGTAAACAACAATTGTAAGTCGTGTGTTTGTCTTTCCTTTGCCTGTAGTTGCGCTACACATGTGTGTGCCCAGAGAATATTCTTTACTGGATGCATGGGGTTTCCTTCTTGACTCAGAGATCTCAAGCTACAGTGTACCTTCCTGCAGCCTTATAGTGTCCACCTTATTCTTTGTCACTATTTCCCTTTCCCAGCCAATAAAGCACATTACCTCTGTCATTCAAATGAACTCGTAAAGAGAGATTTTAGAAAAGAGCTGGTTCACCTCAGGTTCACCTGAGCAAGGAATGGGTGTCGGTGACTGTGGAAAGTGGAGCACCGCTGCCAAAGCAGTGCAAGGACCCAAGAAATGGGAAGGTCTTGACTCGGGATAACCACTCTGAGATTCATTGGATGTCCTAGATGGTCGCCTTGCCTTACACCTTAAGGGAGAAAAGGATAAAAAGATAAGGCAGATGTGAAAGCTATACTAAGGAGCTTGGACTTTTCCTGCAGGCCTTTGGGAAGCAATTGAAGCTTTGAAGAAGGGAATGACAGCTTGAGACTGCTTCAAGGCAGAAGAGATAGGAGACCAGAAGGCCAGTGAGGAAGCACCTAGGCTGGGCCAGGGGTGCAGGTGCGGCTGGAAGGGCTGCCCAGAAGCAGCACTGTGGACGAGGCTGAGCAGAACTGAGTGACTGGTTAGATGCAGGAAATGCCAGAGAAAGAGGAGGTGGTGATGACTGAAATTTCAGAGTTACCTAAATGCAAGCACGGTATGTTCATAACCAAAATAGGTAGCAAGGAGAGCTAAGTTTGAGAGCCAAGCTGATTAGTACAGAACGCGAGTGGTTATCTCTGCTGTTATCCAGAAAATAAAGATTAATTTCAGCCTTAAAGTCAGGGACTTAAATGAGATGATCTCGAAGCCCTTTCCATTTTTGTAATTGCGCAATCCTCAGAACATTGCCCAGAATGGTAAGCAGAAGCAAAAGAAATTCAGGAGTTTGAACATCAGAGAGAGCTGTTTTCTGATGCCTGTTCCAATGGGAACTGGTCACTGTGACTGAGCCCTCGGATCACTGATTCTCCTTCTGAGGAGTGTGATAAAACCTCACAGGGCTGCTGTGGGTCTTATTGTACATGAAAATACCCACCTCAGTGCCTGGCACATTCTGGGTGCAGGAAAAAGTTTGATTTCCTCCCTCCCTTCCTTCCTTCCTTCCTTTTTCCTCCCTTTGTTACCATAGGAGAGAGTCAGGCTGGTTCCCTGCTGGTGCTGGTATGAAACCTGCTCTTTAGACTCTTCTGCAGTTCCCCAAAGCAGCTACTGTCCCAGAGAACTGCTTTCTGCCAGCAATGCTCAGTTTTACCCTAAGACACGATAACTCCTGGCTTTGAGGGAAGCACAGGTAGCAAGGGGACCCCTGGCAGGAAATGTGTAGTTGTTCTTCCAGCTAGGCCCCAGTCCCACCCTAAATGCCACATCCAGGCACTGTGTCTACCGTGCTGAGATAAAGCAACCCCATCTTTTCCACACAAATGAGCAGCAAACATATTTGCTGATTATCTTTGAGGGACATAATGAATCAGACTGATATTTAGTCATATTTGCACAATGCTTTACATCTGAGATACTGAAAGCTTAATCCAAGGTTTCTCTGTTAGTTGAAGTCCTACTGTTAGAGCTCAAAGACAGGGTGCAGCTCTGTAAGCCAGTCCCTGATGCCTTGATCCCAATCATTGGGTTTATCAGGATTCTCCACAGGAAGAGACAAGGAGCACCTCTCCTGCAGTAAATGCTGGAGTGTTACTTTTTCCTAGAAGCTAGTGCCTCAACACCTCTTGTGCAAATCTCAGCTATGGAGAAAATGAAAAAGAAAAAGGTTAGAGTCTCCTGGCTTATGAAATTTGAATGCCACTTGAACCTGACATGTTTATTTTTTAGCTCTAAATCACACAAGATCAAGAAGTTCTGCAGATCCTATTCCAACATTGTGCAATGTCTCTATATTTACAAATTTTATTTGGTGGGGGGCAAAAGAGACATAATTTAATCCTATTAGTTCTTGAGGAGATACTATTTAGAGATCTCACTAATTCCTGTCCTGAAAGAGAAGATTTGAAGTGTGCAATATAAATATTGCATTAACTCGAATACAGAGTTCTACATTTATGCCTTAACGTGTGCAAACAGGTGCACAGAGGCTAAAGTTCTGGTTGTATTGCTCTCCCTCCATTTACAAAAGATCAGTGAGTTCCTGCAAGCTTGCAGATTCTCTGAGGAGACCCTTAATGGTCATCTCCTCTTCATTCTTCTGCTGGCCCCATTCAGCAAGACCAACCACAAAGCAAACTGAGTAGGCAAATGAGCTTTATCTCTGGTGACTTTGCAGATGCACTAATTTTTCAGCAGGCTGTTATTAAATGCCTAGTGTGTGTTAGGCATAATACAGGGTCCTGGGGATAAAAGATGATAAGACAATTCCTGTCCTCTTGTTGATAGAAGGCAGCTAGTTTATGGTCAAAGACTCTCATTCACACCCACCAAATTGTTTTTATATCCCAATGAATCCATTATATCTCTGGCAGCACGACACGCCAGGTCAAGTTTGAGGCTTTAAAGTTCCCAGGATGTCACCTAGACTTAGAGATGAAGAAACACTAACAAACGAAGAAACAAGACAACCACAAAAACCTGACCCTCAAAAGCTGCCACCTCTATAATGGAATACTTCAAATGGCCTTAGATTTAAAATTGGTCTTTTCTCCTTTAAGCAGATTCCCTTAGCTCCAGCTATCTCTGCAAAATGGATGATTGATCACCAATAGAAACTTAATTATCAATTAATCGGTTGCTATCGAATTGCTGGTACATCTCAGTTATCTGCTACTCCTCAGAGTAATCCATAGTACTTTAGTGAAGAAATGCTTCTAATTAAACAGGGAAATAGCACTTAACTAATATATCAAAGTAAATGACTAGACCTAAAACATTTGTATTAATTACAAGAGTCAGTGGGTTTAGCATCTCTAAGATTCTATTTGCTAATTTATTGCCACTGAAAATGAAGAAATTGTTGTTGATATATAAAATAGAGCATTTTAGGTGGTTTTTAATCATAAAAGTCAGTAGATGTAAAAACTCTGCATTGCATGTGGCAGACATTTGACCTTAAGGAATAAGGTTGCTATACAGAAGGATAACTAAACTTTTATTTGTTTGTTCTTGAATAATAAAATGATTTGAAATATACTTTGATCATTTTGTGATTATTATCATATGGGATGATAATAGAGAATTTCTTACTTCCTAATCATTTTCCTACACTTATAGTTACATACAAAGATGTAATGAAATTTGCTCTCCTTTTCTTCCAATGTATACATGATTTTCCTTAGTACCTTGTCCTGTCCCCATCGTCTACCCCAGATTTACCAATTCCCAGATATCTCCTCAGGACAGTCAAGAGCCAAATACTCCCATTTGTCCCTTATAAACTCTTTTAACTTCCCCAATTTCTGGGGAAGAAAAAGCTTTAATAATATAGTTTTATATCTCCATACTCATCCCCCATCTCCCTATAATTGATTCACTTGTTCATTCATTCAATTAATATTTACTAAACATCTACTATGCATGATAGTTAATCAACTACTAGCAATACTGTGGTGAACGAGTAGGGTCCCTGATCGCAGCGAGCTACTTAGGAGAAGTTTCACATTACCTTATAAATCACACAAGCAAATGTTAAGTTGCAGCTTGTAACTATGTTACAGCTCTGCTATGGGTACACAGGTAAATGGTATTATGAGAATCTACACTAGAAGCATTTGACTTAGTGGGGTCAGGGCAGGCCTCCTGAAGAAATGGTGATAAGCTAAGATCTGAAGGAGATGTAGCAGTTAACAAGGTGAATGAAGGTGGAAGGAGCATTTCAAACAGGGAAATAGCATCTGCAGAGGCCCTTAATGGGAGAACACGTGACATATTTGGAGAGCTGAAAGAAGGCCTGCTCGCTGGAGCACTAAGAACACAGATCTGGAGAAGCTGGGGAGGGGCCGGATGATGGGAAGGGAGCCATACAGGCCATGTTAAAAAATGTTGTTCTTTATCCTAACAACAATGGGGAAGTATTGAGTGTTTTAAATAGAGAGGGATATGGTCAGATTTGTGTTTGAAGAAGAAAATCCTGCTGCAGTGTAAAGAACAGATCATCTGGCAAGGGTAACAGTTGATGTGGTGGGTCTAGTTAGGAAGCCACTGTAGTAGTTCGGGAAGGAGTGAGGTGGCCAGGATGAAAACTGGGAGGAAGGGCACGAAGGAGAAGACTGGATGGGTCTAGGAGGCTTTTAGAAATGAAATGGTTGGGAATTGGTGATGGACTGTATATGGGGACTGTATATGGGGACGGACGGAGGGAGAGGGAGGAATTGGGGATGACACTTAGATTTCTGCAGCAGGTGCAGGACTGTGCACCTGGAGGAATAGTAGAGCCATTCACTGAGGTGTGTAGTACCCCTAAGATCAGGCAGGGGGAAGATTGTGTTTTCTAAGATGGGCGTGTTGTTGAATCTGAGGTCTCTGAGACATGTGAATGGAGATACTTAAGTGATGTTATCTACAAGTGCTGGGCTCTTTGTTTGTTTGTTTTGTTTTTATTGCATGGGAGGTCTTCCAGAAAACCTGCTAGACAAATTCTAAAAGAAATATAACACTTATGCCGGGTTCTATTGTGAGAGATTTATATAAACTAGCTTGTTTAATAGCTACACAAGCTCTATAAGGTAAGTACTATTTTTTTAGTTCTCTCTATTTTACAGATTGAGGGGGTATAAAACACAGAAATTACATGATTTTCTGAATACAGAAAGATTATTACATAAAGCAAGTAAGCATTAGGGGCCAGGATTTGATGCAAGCACTTGGGTCAGTGCCCTGTGGCCTCCCAGTGAGTTATCCGTTAACCACCACTCCCTACCATCTCTCTGCACAAGAACACACAAAGGCACACATTTAAAAATATAATGTCAGAGCATGCCTGTAACATTTATTATTATTCCAGTTGAAATTCATCTCATCAGACTTGCCTGCTAGAAGCATTACCTTTGTTTCAAGGGCTGAGACATTTAAAAGTTTTGTTTTTCTTATAATAACAGCAACTAAGTTCCATCTTTGGGCATGCACGTATTGAATCATAGTGTGAATTGCGATGGTAAGGTTTTAGAGTCTATAAATAATGCCTAGTGAAACTGGAGCCATTCAGTCACTAGAAATATTTATGCCTATCTGTGGCTGTTTGTCTATTTGCATGATTATCCTCGCCATTCTCCTCCAGGCTCTGAAAAGACACACTGAAAGGTTTCTTACCAGCTTGTTCATGTCTGGACTCACATTAACTCTATGACCATATTTTATTCCAGACACTTCTGAGAAATTCATCAGGCTGTGAAGCGCGCCGTGATGAATATCGAACAGAGTTTACCACAGCTTTGCAGCGCGTTGACTTATTCATGGGTCAATTCAGCGAAGTCCTCTTAACATCTGTATCCACCTTCATTAAAGGAGACCTCACCATAGCTAATCTTGGGACATCAGAGGGTCGCTTCATGCAGGTAAGTGCTTTCTGAGAGTAGCTGTGTCTGTTCTATCTGGTATTGTGCAATTAATTTGTTTTCGTTTTTGCAGTAAGGTATTTGCAAATACTGTAAAGTCCAAATCGTAGTAGAAACTGGAACACAGACTGAAAGCCAAACAATGAAGCCTGGTCCACTTTCTGTTAAATGTGTGGTCTCTTTTCATTAAGTTCTTGAAGCTTTCAGTTTGAATCTGGTTGCTTTAATTTTCTCGTCCAGAATGGTGTGGGTTTTTTTTTTTTTCCATTCATAATTTCTGTCACATGATTGGAAAATAAAATGAAACAATTAAAGCACTTCTAGGCAATTTTTTTTTATTTCAAGGGAAGCTACAGATCAAAGGAGAGCTATTGTGTGAACCATGCGTCTCCATGAGAAGAAACATTCACATCGTTGAGAAATATTGGCAGGAGTTAGGAAGGGACAACATTATCATCAAAATCCCATTGTAACTCAAGCTCTCCTGATTCTGTAAAATGGTAGGGTTGGATGCAAATAAGTTCAAATACAAAAAAAAAAATCCAGATTTTATTAAGAAATGGTTTTAATGGATAGCAGCAGTATTTCTGTACAACAAAAGTTTCCATTTCAACTTACTGTGTTTCCCAGATACAAGAACCATAGCACTTTGCAGAAATTAAAATACTCTCTTGTAGGGTTAGTTTTTGCTGTTTTCTAGTTATTGGTGCTTTTAACATGAGTTGTTAGTAGATTCTTGTTGAGGGAAGAATGACAATAGCATCTATGGAAATCTTGAACTTCTATGAATACTAGAAATTTCTTTTAAAGGGAGATTTCATAATTGTCTGATGTAGTTAATACCCTCATTAGAAAATAACCTCTAGTAAACCAACTGAGAATGATAAGCTTTTCCTATAACTTGCCTATCTATACATCCTATATGTGTATTCTTCTACAAAACTTTTTTTAATTACCACTCTCTTTATAGCAGCCTGGATATTGATCATTGCCATATTTTAAAACCTGTAAGCTGTGTTTTTCTGGTACTAATGGGCATGGTGGAATTTTTTCAAGGTCAAAAACCATGTAAATAAAACCTTCCTAGCTCAAAACTAACCATACATGTCCTGTTATCTAATTATTCCCATAGTAATCTCCCTTCTATTGCTTCACGGTGAACTATGCCTTTTCCCCCCCTTTCCTCTGTCCATTCCACTGTGCTTATTTATCCAACTCATCCATCTCGACCATTTAATTCTATCCTTAACTTCTCAAACCTGAAGGAGGGATGCCCCACCCCTCCCACAGAGACATGCACTCAAATGTATTTGAAATATGGTCATATCTATTATATGTAAAATGTGTAGTATTATTCTGTGTTTATACATATTTTTAATTTACATCAGTGGCATTCTATAGAATTGCAAAAGTACAAAGAAGGACTAGAAAAGCTGGCATCTATTGATTTCCTAATGTGTTCATTATGTTGATTTGCCCCCTTTTGTCTTTATTTCTGCTTTCTTTGTTTTTGTTTTTTCAAAATCATCCATTACCTCACCAATCCAGTTTTGTATGAATAAGCTTTTTATGATTACTTTAGCTCCGACTTTTTTTAACATCAAAAGTTCCCTGGCCTATTTCCACATTCTAAAGTTGTAATACAATTCCTTATTTAAATATGTTGCTTTATTAACTGAGTAAATTCTGCTGTGTGACAGAGTCCATCGCCTGAGGGATACGTCATGCATCAGTCTCATTATAGAAATGCTGTAGCAAATGTTTTATTCTTGTCTCCCAGCCTTTGTGTAAAAGAAACTATATTTTGCCCATTAACTATTCATCCAAAACAAAAGGTAAAAATAAATGCTTATTTTATGAAAAGTACTGGTATCACTGACTTTTTTAAAAAAGTGGCTTTTAATTTATCAAATAAGTATCAAGAACTACCTAACTTTGCTTTACTAGACAAACGAATGAAGCAAAGGAAAGAGTGACACAGAACCTACCTTTAAGAAATTAAATTTTAGTAGGAAAGATAAACATATTTACCTGATAATAATAGTACATACAGACAAAGGGCTATTCGAAACCACAGAGGATCTATTTCTCTGACGCTTGCCTAAGAGAATTTCATTCCGTTAAATTTTATAAAGAAACCTGAGGCATTTGAAGGATCAAACAATCAACATCACTGAAGTCCAGATATTTACAGTAAATAATAGTGGGGGAGGAGTCAGAAGTGGAGCACAGATATGGCGACCTCCCACTTTAATCTGTCAGAGCAGTGACTTCCTACAAAGTTCTGCAAATGTTTTGACTGCACCACAGTGCTAAATGTATGGCTAGGCCTAAGTTTCTACAACTCGTGTTTTAGTAAATACGATGAAGTTTCTGTTACAAAATAGAATGGACATTTTTTTTTCCCGAAAGACAGCTGCCCTACACAAAAGGGAACAGAAAAATGATTTTACTTCCTTCCTACCCTGAAGCCTAATGGCAAAGTTGCTTTGCAAATTTTTTTCTCCCAAGCATTTGCAGCTGTTTCTGTCTTTCCTATTGTGCTTATGTTCAGCTCTGGCTGGGAACACAAGCTACAGCCCCAGCTGTTGGGTGCAAAGTGAATCAGGTATTTCACAGTGGTCATTTGATTAGAAAGAATTACATTGTTTAGCTAACAATATTTTGTGTATGGCAGGGAAGACATTTTTGACATGTTCCTAACATTTAATGATGTGTAACTTATCTTGTACAGGTGCAGCTATATCTGAAAATACTGATGCATACATATATTTATAAAGTCTCAATATCTGTAGAGCCATGTCAATGTAGGTGAAGATTTAAAAACAATTTTTATTTGCATGATCACTCTCTTGATACTTTGAAGTAAATTAGTAGGGTAAGCAATGTTTGAGATAGTGTAAGTGAACCATGAGAACGTCCCTTCTTACAAACTGGGGAAGGAGATGTAGAACAGAGCCAGACTTGGGAACATTAACACAGTGTACACAGCTATGTGGGAGAGGGAAGAGGGATTCTCATGAAGATCACAGGACTAATCACAGGGATTGTCCACGTCTCCCTTCTGAGCGCCTCGTCTAATCTACATCCAAAACAATGCTTCCTTGATTTTTTTTAAACAGCACTTGTATAAGGCTTTTAATCTCTAAATGCAAAGAAATTGCTATTAAAATATTTGTGCATGACTGTCAGGCCAGGGAGAGTGAGTGGATCAGGGATGCGGGAGGGGGTGGGGAGGCCCTTTCAAGAATTGTTTCAAGTTCAGCTCCACAGATATTCACTGGGCAACTACTATGTGCACTACACTGTGCCTGCTTCCAATGGCCATGGCCTGGGCACTGTCACTGCTGCTACTGGGCTTCGTGGTTCCATCCTAGCTCTTCCCGCATGCCCCTTTCCCCTCTCCAAGTTCCTAAATGTTGTTACCACCCACTCATCACTCCTGTTCTCTTCTGCCTCTTAACTGGACTAGTTGGATCTTAAGTAAGAAACCCAAGGAGGTAAAGATCACCTAAAAAGATGTCCCGTGTTCAAGATCATTACTTATGACCACTACTTAAAGGATTGTGTTAGTAATCAGTGAACCTAAGAATAATTACTCACTTCCAATAAGAAAAATTTGTTTATCTATTGACCTCCTGTCTTCAAATTCCTTCAGTTCCCGTGCCCCCATCGTGGCATGTCAGTGCTGTCTGTGAGAAGCCTGTAGTATGCATCATGTTTGGAATTACTGCCATTTTAGAGTATGTAGACGCAGATTCACTGGCAGAGACACAACTGAAGGAAGCTTCAACTTGAACAGTGATTCTCTTTAGGGATTTCTAACTTACCCATCTCTTTTATAAAATGACCAGATAAAAATATTATCTGCCTTTTTTTGTGTGTACATCATTAACTTAGTTTTAACCGTAAAGAAAGTTAGCTTTGGCTTTTTTTTTTTTTTTTTTTTTTTTCACAGAGACTCGCTCTGTTGCCCAGGCTGGAGTGTGGTGGCACAATCTTGGCTCACTGCAACCCCCACCTCCAGGATTCAAGCAATTCTTGTGCCTTAGCCTCCTGAGTAGCTGGGATTACAGGCACGTACCACCATGCCCAGCTAATTTTTGTACTTTTAATAGAGACGGGTTTTTCGCCATGTTGGCCAGGCTGGTCTAGAAATCCTGGCCTCAAGTGATCTGCCCGCCTTGGCCTCCCAAAATGCTGAGATTACAGGTATGAGTCACCATGCCCAGAAGATTTGGTATATTTCTTTAGAGGAGAATACACTCAAGAGTTCTGAAATTTCTTTTGTGTAAGAAAGAACTTTTTATAAATAATAATTTCAGTTATGTCCATAACTAAAAATCAAGTCCAGTTTGTGTTTAGTCTCCCAAAATGAATTGACACATGCTCTTGAAAGACATACCTTATACATTGTTACATGCATAGAAATTTAAAATATCATAAATATTTGAAATCATAGGACAATGCTAAGCTTTTGTTTTGGCTTTTGGTAGCAAGGAACAAATGAGATTTCTTGCATGGGTGCTTTTGGAAAGAGCAGAGAGACATTTTAAGACGTAAAATATATATGTCTCAGTAGTTTCTTGAACTTTTGTGACTTTTTAATTTCAGAAACAGGTATACTCTGTGTATAAATTGGCTAATTCTACAATCAACATGTTTGAAATACTGATTTGAAAGAAATGGTTATTTTAAAATTTTAACAAATTTCCTAGCTTATTTGGTTTTTAGATGTTCAAAATATTTTTTTTTACAAATGCCTCAATCTGGTATTGACTCATTTTGACTTATCTCAGAAGGTTGAAGTACACACATCAGTATTGTAACAGAGAGGAAAATTGTTTTGCCTTTTGGATGTATCTGGCCTTTAAAATGTCAAGTTGGTATAGAAGCACTCGTACCCATTTACCAAAAAGAAGAAAGGAAAGAACAGAGTAAACTTCACTTAATTCACCGTTTGCTACCTGGCACTTTGTCTTACCATTTTCTGAGCTATCAGTACCAATTAGCAATTTCTACTTCTTATTTTTTATTTTTTTTACAAAAAAAACTAGATATTTACCATAATCGAAACAGATAACTCTACTCTTCATATTCTGACTTCTTTCTAAATAAACACCAATTTCTAGCACATACTGAAGAAAATAGGAAACCTGAAACAGCAAAGCAGAAAGAAGCATCAGAAATACCTTGAAAATGCAGATTAAACTCTTTTAGGTTAATCTAGATTCTGAAACATTTAAAAACCTCATGACTTCATTAAGGCTTAAATAAGCTTCTTATTTCAGTCTTTTTGTATATTAAGGCAACAGATATGTCTTGAGGACCAGAGTCTGTATTCTGTATTGGGAACTCTGGGGTAAACAAATATACTCCCTGAATTCATAGGTCACATCCTGCTATAACCCGATCCATTTATGAATAGTGTCATCTTCTTCACTCATATTTTTTTCGTTGAGCCTCAATTTCCAATAATTGGCCAGTCATGGTGGCCTATGCCTGTAATCCCAACATTTTGGGAGGTAGAGGATGGAGGATTGCTTGAGGCCAGGAGTTCCAGACCAGCCTGGGCAACACAGCAAGACCCTGTCTCTACAAGACATAAAAAACTTAGGCATGTGTGGTGGTGCATGCCTGTAGTCCTAGCCATTTGGGAAGCTGAGGTGGGAGGATCACCTGAGCCCGGGAGTTCGAGATTACAGTAAGCTATGATCATATCACTACATTCCAGCCTGAATGACAGAGCAAGACCCTGTCTCTTAAAAGAAAAGAAAATCCAATAATTTGCAACATCTTTCGTTAAGAATGAAGCTTTTCTTATTCCCCAACAGAAATCCTCTATTCTTCTCAACTTCTAAATTAGAATCAATCTAGATGATATCAAAGCTCCTGTTCAGTTTTATTGGCCTTAAAATAGAAATTTGTGTTTTCTGTTCATATAAAAGGAAACTTCAATCTCCAAAAGATTGTATGTAGGCTTCTTGGCTACATTTTAATCTGTATTTCTGTAAGACTGAATCATTTACAATAAGATTTACTGTGTTTTTGGGGGGAGAGTTGTTTGATTTGTTATAGGGATGGGGTTTCCCTATGTTGCTCAGGCTGGTCTTGAACTCCTGGGCTCAAGCGATTCTGCTGCCTCAGCCTCCCAAAGTGCTGAGATTACAGGTGTGAGCCACCACACCTGGCCCTACTGTTATTTGATCCCAGGATAACTATGCAAAGAAGGGCCATGTTGCATGTTTTCTAACGTGCTTTCCATCCAGTTCAGATGCACTGAAGGCCACCGAGATGTCACGTGTAGAACCCATACCTGTAGAGTTGGATGTCAGTGTCTCGATGAACGTAGTACAATGCCAACAAGCATTCCAGTGGTTACTCAGATCTCTCCAAGAATATTAAAGGATATGAAATGTTCTTAGTCCGAAGCAACTCTGATTAAACCCCATGTCTTGTTCTACCTTCAACTTCCAGTGGTCTCTCCCTCTCCTTCAAGAGGTCCACTCTCACACACACTGTTCCAGCCCCACCATGCACCGCCTCCAACACCTCTGCTCTGCACCCACCTATAGGATATGCCCCCAACCCTTCACCACCTCTGCCAAGCACAGGCGCCTGGGGAGTGCCTCGTCTCCTGCTCTGACTGCTTTTCCTAAGGAGAAGCCACTTTTGTTCCTTCCACCCGTCCCCTGCCTCCAGCCCCTCCGGGACCCTGTTTCATGGAAGACTAGTCTGACCATGAAGGACTGTTCTTCAGAACACTGACTGGCATATCAAGCAGGGGATGCCCAAGTATTATCTTGGGCAGGAGGAATGGGAGGAAGTCTGTGAACCCTCTTACTTAATTTAAGAAAACATTTTGGCAGAGAACTATAAACCAAAACTACAATGAAGTACCACTTCACACCCGGTAGAATGGCTAGAATCAAGAAAATAAAAAATAACAAGTATAAGTGAGGATGTCAAGAAATTGCAGCCTTCATACCCTGCTGATGGGGATGTAGAATGGGGCAGCCACTACAGAAAATGGCTTGGCACTGCCTTAAAGGGTTAAATAGAGTTGTCATAAGACCCAGCAATTCCACTTCTAGGTACCCAAGAGATGCGAAAATATATGTTCATGCAAAAAGTTATTAATATACATAGCAGCATTATTCACAATAGGCAAAAAGTGGAAAACCCAAACGTCCATTGAGTGATGACTAGATAAATAAAAGGTGGCATATCTGTATAATGAAATATTATTTTGGTGATAAAAAGGAGCATGAATAACCTTGAAAACATTATATTAAGGCCAGGCATGGTGGCTCACACCTGTAATCCCAGCACTTTGGAAAGCCAAAGCAGGCAGATCGCTTGAGGTCAGGAGTTCAAGACCAGCCTGGCTAATATGGGGATACCCTGTCTCTACTAAAAATACAAAAATTAGCTGGGCATGGTGGCCCATGCATGTAATCCTAGCTACTCGGGAGGCTGAGGCAGGAGAATAGCTTGAACCCAGGAGGCAGAGGTTGCAGCAAACTGAGATTGCACCACTGCACTCCAGCCTGGGCAACAGAATGAACCTCCATCTCAAAAAAATAAAAATAAATTAAAATAAATTAAAGAAAAAAGAAAGAAAAAGAAAACTTTGTGTTAAGTGAAAGATGCCAGGCACAGAAAGACCACATATTATAGGATTCCATTTATATGAAATATCTAGAATAGGAAAACCTATAGAGATAGAAAGTAGATTAGTGGTAGTCAAGGACTAAAAGAATATGGGGAGACTGGGAATGACAGCTAAGGGATGCGGGGCTTCTTTTTGAGATAATGAAAGCATTCTACAACCCTGTCTCAAAAAATAAAAAAATCTAAAACTGTTCAATTGTCCACTTTAAAAACAATGGGGGAGGTATACAGAAACTGCATACAAACATCTTATGTTAAATTGTATTCATCATTCTTAAAATTTAATTATATTAATAAAACAGTTTAATTAAAGATAAAACTGTATATGGGAGGTAAGGAGATATGGCCTTTACATATTTGTGGATATCTCACACAGAGTTACTTTGTTCAGGTTTACAGATTTGGAGGCTTAGCCACAACAGTTTTATTTGTACATGTATTTCTTCCCCATGTCCTATCTACAAGGGGCTATGTGAGATCAAAACCACAACCATCCAGTAAATTCAGATTCTGCCCTGCCCCAAATGTATTAGTCCTGTATTTTCAAGGCCATTAAAGAAAAAATATTCTGTGACCTAAATGCTAAAGATTAGTTGTTGAACAGTAGAAACTCAAAGATAATTGTTGGTCTTCTATTTTATGCTAATTTTTCTAAGATTACCAGGTTATTTATCATAAAAATTACATTTACATGCCAAATTTAGTTCTGTTCCTAGAAATATCTCCATGACAACCAAAAAGAACTCCTAATTTCTGGCACGCATTGCTTCAGGGGTATTTTGAGAGTTAAAGTGTTTAATCGATTATTTAGAATCCTAGCAATAAGAGAAAGAAAAGAATTAAGGGTAGGAAAACATTTATAGCAGTAGGTATCCCTGCAGAGAATGAGCTAATGATCAACTAAAAAGGCATTTGCATCTGTGGTACAACCTCTGCGCAAAATTCCAAATGGCATTCTCACTTCCAAGTCACCTCACTTTTCCATGTGTCTTTGTGTCTTCTCATCTTCATCCCATTTTCTATAGCAAGCAACATTCGTGCTAATTCATGATCAAAAGTAGAGCTTGGCGAAGTGTGCTAGTAACATTTTCTCTATGCCATCAGAAACTATTTAGATGCAGAGACTTTCTCCTTTGGCACACTTAACTTGTGCAGCAAAAATTACTGAAACACGGAGTAACTGGCAAGGCAAATATATTGTGAAATTTGTTTTAGTACTTTTACTCACGAGTGGCTCTTGGGAGCTCAGAGTTGAAGCTTTTTCAATGGTATTTACTCTGGTGCTCCAAGGGCCTAGCAGTTGAGTGTTTAAGAGGTCAAGCACATGGATTCTGGCCTCAGATAAAGCTCTGTGGAAATCTGACTCTTGTACTTTCTAGCTGAAATTCTATGTTGTGTTTTTTTTTTAAGGAAAACAATAGTACCTACCTTATAGGAGTATTGTGAAGAGTAAATAAAATCTCTATTTAAAGCACTTAGCACAATATGTGACTCAGTTACCTGTTATGAAAGTACCATACATTTGGTGCTTTTCAGACAAAGCTCTTTAACAGAGGATACACATATCAATCAATCCAAGTCCAGAGGTGCAAAGAGCTTCCGAAAAGAAAGAGAAAGGTTAATTCTTTCTGGGAAAGGACTATCTGGATGGGCTTCAGATATTTCATAAAGTCAAAGATGATGACCTAGTAATTAAGAAGGGATTGCTTATTATAGATTTGGGAAATGGTATTAAAGAGAGCAAGAAGATAGGAGAAAAAAAGGGCTCTAGGAGGTGATTGTTATGTAGCCAGTCTAAGTAGAACGGAGGAAACCAGGGAGACAGACACAAAATGCAGATGTCCATTGCAAGGTTCATAGTGATGAATAATCTTCAGTGAAGTGCAAAGCATAGAATGAGATGGAAAACAAAGTCAGGGTATTAAGACAGACTGGTGTTCTGTGTTACTTTTGACCTGTGTGTGAGAAAAGGAGTTTTTTTGCTTTTGTGTTTTTGTTTTGTTTTTTGTTTTACCTTTGCAGTTTGAAGTGATATTGGGCAGGAGTATAGGAAAAATGAGACGTGGTGAGCACCCGAAGGGAGTTAAGTTTGCAAAATTGGGTAACCAAAATCTGGAGAATTTGAAATAGAAGCTTTGAAAGTCTGACATCTGATATTCTGCTTGTAACCAATACCCGAAGGGAGGTGGGACTGGTAATTGAATTTCTGTTCACTTTGCCTGCAAAGGTCACCAATACCTATTGGGCCCTAACTTTAGGAAATAGCAATAGTTTCCAACCTTTCCCATCCTGACCAAGTGACCCTTGATCCATCACTTAACTTCTGTGCAAATATAACCACCCTTTCTAATGGAGATGTTTTGAAAGCGTTGAGTGTTTAGGGTAGAACAAACATTAGAGCACAAATGTCATGATGTTTAACTTTTACGGCTGTATGTGAGCTTGATTAGTTTCTCTATCAACAATCCAGTCTCTGAGAACAAATTAGGTATTTTGAGAATCTTCCCAAATTGCTTCAGGATACTTGGCTCCTTTATTATGCTGAAGAAAAAATTTACAGTTGTTCCCCAGAACATTTATATGTTGTATGTGTTTGTTAGAGTACAAAGCAGTTAATTATTCCTGTAATTTTCATTCCCATTATACGAATGAGAAAGCTGAGGTAGAGGGAGTGACTATGTAATCGTAATCTCACAGATGTCCATGTTTGTCCTGTGATTTCATACCCATTGCAAGTAAATGCGTGTTCAATGCAATGTAAAAGACTATTAGAGATGTTGGACAATTTCACAAAGTAGATTTCAAGTCTAGGGCTGTGCTGAGCCTCCTTCACCTTCATGTATATGCAACCCAGTGGCCTACTTAAGAGTGAAAGTTTCTCTGAGAACTCCAGCACCCTCCTAAAAATCTAAGTGTTCATATAAGATAATAATTTGGATTTTATCCAAACTGTTGTCAATTATGCTCTGAACTTTATTATTACTGGGTTCTAGGAACAGGACAGATGGAAATTAGATAGGTGGGAAACATCCCAAATTTTAAAAACCTGAAAGCAAAAATGACATCAATCATCAAACCTCATTTCCCAGGCATTGTTAAAACCATCAGGCCTTATTTTAAAGCCAGACCAAGAAGCAGAGTTTTATAATCCAAGTAATAATATATTGTGGGACAGTGGATTATAAAAAAATACAACACATCATTTCAAAGTAGCTGGGGGCCTGTTTTGACCTGAAAAGATCTATAAATATGGCTTAAGAGTAGCACAGCTGGAACTGGCTCCAGTATTCCAGACTCCCCATCCACTACTCTTAACCATTACATCAAGGGAAACTGCCTGGCGGGGAGGATTAAGAGGATATATTTAAAAAATAATCCAGAATCATTGTAGCATGTGTGGTGTCTTCTTTCTGGAGAGAGTTTTGGTTCCTCCATTTCCCAATACAATTGCAGGGATTTGTCTGTATGTGCTGCCAATTGATTGAAAGATCTCTTTCCCTTGAAACCATTAAAAGATCATAGGCAAAGTCTGTCTTGGGGGTTCAGATAATTTGGCTTCAAGGCAAGAGATTAGAAGACGACATCTTGATTTACAATGAGGGAAACTGTTGGGTCTTCAGTTCAAACACCCACAAGCCCTGCTAATCTGCTATTGCCATTATCATCTACATTTTCCACTTATATTTAAACTGAGCTTGTTGGAATAAGGGTGTTATAACTTTTTTGCTTTTTAGGTTGTGGTTTCTCGATCAGGACCATCAACCCCTCATGTTAATTTTCTCCTGGACTCCCATCCGGTGTCTCCAGAAGTGATTGTGGAGCATCCATTAAACCAGAATGGCTACACACTGGTTGTCACTGGGAAGAAGGTAAGCTGTTCCCACAGGGAATTTCCATAGACGTGGTTTTTCCCAAATGGATATTTACAACCAGTGTCACTTGGCCCTTTATAATGTCGCTCTTCATCTTAAATTTACCCTCCCTCTATTAAGTTCTTTAGTGAGTATTCCAGAGATCGTCTGAGATCGAGTTAATTTGTTATTCAAGAAAGACTAGACCTAAGGGAGGTCTTTTTCAAAACTTCTCCTTTTGTCCTATTTTTCTCAACAAGAAAAATAAACACACAGAATGAGAATTACAGTCCTAATGACAGAGCTCTAGTGCAGGCAGATAAATCCTGGAAACGTACAATGGAATCCGACTCCAACCAATAATCCCTTTTCTCCTAGAGAAGAAAGTGCATCTTCATGCCAGAATGATATGCAACCTTACTTAGAATTTTCCAGAGGTTCAAGTGTGTTTTCCCACCACTTAAATTATATTCTCTTGTTATTTTAAAATCATCTCAGACAGGGCACAATGTCCCTACTATGTAGAACCTCTAACATTGCATGGCAATGCTATGCTCACTGGATAATAGTGTTACTTTTTCACATACCCGCTAACAATAAAGGAAAGGAAGGAATCAGATTTTTAAAATTTTAATCACTGTTATGACAGGATTTGCACACATAGTTGCTATGTCTAGAAAATTCCATCAAATGATATTTACATGTACCTTTTGTGTACTTACTTTATAATTAATGAACAAACTAGATACCCCTCTGGAAGCTCTTTCTACCCCTTCTCTTCACAGATCACGAAGATCCCATTGAGTGGCTTGGGCTGCAGACATTTCCAGTCCTGCAGTCAGTGCCTCTCTGCCCCGCCCTTTGTTCAGTGTGGCTGGTGCCACGACAAATGTGTGCGATCGGAGGAATGCCCGAGCGGGACATGGACTCAACAGATCTGTCTGCCTGCAATCTACAAGGTAGGAATCTCTAACAGCTGGCATACATGTTTTTGTTTTGTTTTGGTTTTTGTTTTTTTTTTTTTTTAGATACAAATCCTACTAATGAAAAAAATTTAAAAATCAATTTACTCATTTAGCTGTGAGTCATCAGCTAAAGCACCATCTCTCTCTTTGCTTTATCCCTTGGGCGGGGAGGGGGTGGTGTTTGGGCATCCCCCGAGTCCTGCACCTGAAGTGCTTGCTTCACATTGTCTAGGTTCTCTCCCTGGGCAGCTGCTCACCTTTAGTGCTGTGTGAATAAAAGAGTGGTGGCGAATAAGCAACAGTGCTCCGCATTTTCTCACACTGGGGCCTGTTCCCTCCTGACTCACCCACTTCCTGATTCCTCGCCACTTCCTATATCGGCCAAGTGCCCAGACATGAGCCTCCATCACAGAAACAGATCTGCTCATGGCATATCCTGGAACCCTGAGCTGAATCCTGCAAACTGGTGATCCCTGCCATGCTGGGGCACACAGGACAGTTTTCTTCCTGTCCAATGCATAGATGGTGGCCTTGTCTGTTCACAGATGAGACTGAAGATTATTTCCCAGGGTGAGGTGGGAGGCAAGTGGAGGGTCAACACCCATGGGTGGCTGTGAGTCTTCCTTCAGTGTTCCCAGAAAAAAAGCAAAGGCTCAACGGATGACTATACTAACATCTATACTTCTGTAAGCCATGCCACTCTTTAATTCATTCCAAAAATATTTATTGAGTGCATGCCATTTAGCAGGCTGCCCTCTAGTCCCTGGGGAGATATAGTCCAGAACAAGACAAGCACATCTCTTGCTGATAGAGAACTCAGTTTCTGGCAATGGACAGCAGCTCTAACATCACAGCCATGCTAACTGTGTTGCCTTATTTGCTTAAGCATGTATTCGGCACTATGAAAATCTCCATGCAATTTTTAAAAATTTCTTAGTCCAAAACATCTTGCTTAAAAACACTTCCCTGGTGAGAACCCAGTATGTATTTTTCTCTGTGTGCATGTAGAAAACTTGGACTTTAGTAAATAGTTCTTATGAAAGATTCAAGTTAAAGGTCTCGGTCACCTGGTTCATGCCCAAGTAAACAAAATGTGCAAGTCAGAACAAGAACCACCCCCAAGTGCATGGCTGTTTTCATTTAGTTACGGTTTGGAGCAAGATTTGTAGTGGGTGACTTGGTTTTAAACCAAGTTATTTTCTGTTAGGTGTGACACAGTTATTAAGACTTAGCTTGATCGACCAGAGAATAAACTAAAGACAGTAACAAAACCAATTTAAATCTATACCGTAGTATTTGTGCACTTTTTTGTTGTTCAGTATACTTTTGGAACCGTGTGCAATTTTATACTTTTATAAACAAAGAACTTCAGAAATTTGAGACACTAGGAATCTGAACTCTGCTATTCCATGAAATAGATATGGAAAATATATGTGTGTGTGCCCATGCAATTAAATCACAACAATTTCATTTCAGAAATAACCAAGCTGGTATTTTAAGTAAAGAAAATGGTTTGATAACCTGCACAAATGAAACATTTAATTTTTACTAATGTGCTTCCTTTTACTAAGCATAAAAGCTATACTAAAATGCTTAAAAATAAAGTAAATATTTCAGAATTTTCTGGAAGCAGAGAATCTCTTGCAATATTTAAATCTCCCTCCTCTCTCACCCTTCCTAACTCTAGCATTCTATAGTTGATGATTCTCAAAGGTTGCGTGCTACCATGCACAAGTCAGTGAGGCTTAAGCTGCAGTTGGGAAGGTAGGGCAGCTGAGTCCATAAATCCCTCCAGGTTCATAGTTGTTAGGAAGATTTCATGCTGCACTAGACTGTGACAGTTAGCATTCTTCCTGCAAAAAATAAGACAGATTTGAGGTGGCTGTTAAGATGGCCGAGTAGGAACAGCTCCGGTCTGCAGCTCCCAGCAAGATCAATGCAGAAGGCAGGTGATTTCTGCATGTCCAACAGAGGTACACAGCTCATCTCATTGGGACTGGTTAGACAGTGGGTGCAGCCCACGGAGGTCGAGCTGAAGCAGGGTGGGATGTTGCCTCACCTGGGAAGGGCAAGGGATTGGGGAATTCCCTCTCCTAGCAAAGGGAATCCTTGAGGGACTGTGTTGTGAGGAACAGTGCATTCTGGCCCAGATACTACACTTTCCCTATGGTTTTGGCAACTAACAGACCAGGAGATTCCCTCATTTTTCTACACCACCAGGGCCCTGGGTTTCAAGCACAAAACTGAGCGACCATTTGGGCAGACACCGAGCTAGCTGCAGGAGATTTTTTTCATATCTGGCGCCTGGAATGCCAGCAAGACAGAACCATTCACTCCCCTGGAAAGGGGGTTGAAGCCAGGGAGCCAAATGGTCTAGCTCAGTGGATCCCACCCCCACAGAGACCAGCAAGCTAAGATGCACTGGCTTGAAATTCTCACTGCCAGCACAGCAGTCTGAAGTTGACCTGGGATGCTGGAGCTTGGTTCAGAGAGGAGTGTCCACCATTACTGAGGCTTGAATAGGCTATTTTCCCTTCGCACTGTAAAGGGTACAGCTTCAGCAGACTTAAACATTCCTGCCTGCTGGCTCTGAAGAGAGTAGCAAATCTCCCAGCACACTGCTCTAGCTCTGCTAAGGGACAGATTGCCTTCTCAAGTGGGTCCCTGACCCCTGTGCCTCCTGACTGGGAGACACCTTCCAGCAGGGGTCAACAGACACCTCACACAGGAGAGCCCCGGCTGGCATCTGGTAGGTGCCCCTCTAGGATGAAGCTTCCAGAGGAAGGAATAGGCAGCAGTCTTTGCTTTTCTACAGCCTCTGCTGGTGATACCCTGGCAAACAGGGTCTGGAGTGGACCTCCAGCAAACTCCAGAAGACCTGCAGCAGTGAGGCCTGACTGTTAGAAGAAAAACTAACAAACAGAAAGGAATAGCATCAACATAAACAAAAAGAACGTCCACACAAAAACCCTATTCAAAGGTCACCAACATCAAAGACAAAAGGTAGATAAATCCATGAAGATGAGGAAAAACCCGCACAAAAAGGCTGAAAATTCCAAAAACCAGAACACCTCTTCTCCTCCAAAGGATCACAACTCCTTGCCAGCAAGGAAACAAAATTGGATGGAGAATGAGTTTGACAAATTGACAGCAGCAGGCTTCAGAAGTTGGGTAATAACAAACTCCTCCAAGCTAAAGGAGCATGTTCTAACCCAATGCAAGGAGGCTAAGAACCTTGAAAAAAAATTTAGAGGAATTGCTAACTAGAATAACCAGTTTAGAGAAAAACATAAATGACCTGATGGAGCTGAAAAACACCATGAGAACTTCATGAAGCATACACAAGTATCAATAGCCAAATCAATCAAGTGGAAGAAAGGATATCAGAGATTGAATATCAACTTAATGAATATCACCTTAATGAAATAAAGTGTGAAGACAAGATTAGAGAAAAAAGAATGAAAAGGAATGAATAAAACCTCCAAGAAATATGGGACTACGTGAAAAGACCAAACCTACATTTGATTGTTGTACCTGAAAGTTACAGGGAGAATGGAACCAAGTTGGAAAACACTCTTCAGAATATTATCCAGGAGAACTTCCCCAACCTAGCAAGACAGTCCAACATTCAAATTCAGGAAATACAGAGAACACCACGAAGATACTCCTCAAGAAGAGCAACCCCAAGACACATAATCATCAGATTCACCAAGGTTGCAATGAAGGAAAAAATGTTAAGGGCAGCTGGAGAGAAAAGTCGGGTTACCCACAAAGGGAAGCCCATCAGACTAACAGCCGGTTTCTGCAGAAACCCTACAAGCCAGACACAAGACAAGGATGCCCTCTCTCACCACTCCTATTCAACGTAGTGTTGGAATTTCTGGCCAGGGCAATCAGGCAGGAGAAGGAAATAAAGGGTATTCAGTTAGGAAAAGAGGAAGTCAAATTGTCTCTGTTTGCAGATGACATGATTTTATATCTAGAAAACCCCATCGTCTCAGCCCAAAATCTCCTTAAGCTGATAAGCAACTTTAGCAAAGTCTCAGGATACAGATTCAATGTGCAAAAATCACAAGCATTCTTATACACCAATAACAGACAAACAGACAGCCAAATCACGAGTGAACTCCCATTCACAATTGCTTCAAAGAGAATAAAATACCTAGGAATCCAGCTTACAAGGGATGTGAAGGACCTCTTCAAGGAGAACTACAAACCACTGCTCAACGAAATAAAAGAGGATACAAACAAATGGAAGAACATTCCATGCTCATGGATAGGAAGAATCAATATCATGAAAATGGGCATTCTGCCCAAAGTAATTTATAGATTCAATGCCATCCCCAGCAAGCTACCAATAACTTTCTTCACAGAATTGGAAAAAACTACTTTAAAGTTCATATGGAACCAAAAAAGAGCCCGCATCGTCAAGTCAATCCTAAGCCAAAAGAACAAAGCTGGAGGCATCACGCTACCTGACTTCAAACTATGCTACAAGGCTACAGTAACCAAAACAGCATGATACTGGTACCAAAACAGAGATATAAACCAATGGAACACAACAGAGCCCTCAGAAATAATACCACACATCTACAACTATCTGATCTTTGACAAACCTGACAAAAAGAAGAAATGGGGCAAGGATTCTCTATTTAACAAATGGTGCTGGAAAAACTGGCTAGCCATAAGTAGAAAACTGAAACTGGATCCCTTCCTTACACCTTATACAAAAATTAATTCAAGATGGATTAAAGATGTAAACATTAGACCTAAAACCATAAAAATCCTAGAAGAAAACCTAGGCAATACCATTAAGGACATAGGTATGGGCAAGGACTTCATGTCTAAAACACCAAAAGCAATGGCAACAAAAGCCAAAACTGACAAATGGGATCTAATTAAACTAAAGAGCTTCTGCACAGCAAAAGAAACTACCATCAGAGTGAACAGGCAACCTACAGAATGGGAGAAAATTTTTGCAATCTACTCATCTGACAAAGGGCTAATATCCAGAATCTACAATGAACTCAAACAAATTTACAAGAAAAAAACTAACAACCCCATCAACAAGTGGGCAAAGGATATGAACAGACACTTCTCAAAAGAAGACACTTATGCAGCCAAAAGACACATGAAAAAATGCTCATCATCACTGGCCATCAGAGAAATGCAAATCAAAACCACAATGAGATACCATCTCACACCAGTTAGAAAGGCAATCATTAAAAAGTCAGGAAACAATATGTGCTGGAGAGGATGTGGAGAAATAGGAACACTTTTACACTGTTGGTGGGACTGTAAACTAGTTCAACCATTGTGGAAGACAGTGTGGCCATTCCTCAGGGATCTAGAACTAGACATACCATTTGACCCAGCCATCCCATTACTGGGTATATACCCAAAGGATTATAAATCATGCTGCCATAAAGACACATGCACATGTATGTTTATTGCGGCACTATTCACAATAGCAAAGACTTGGAACCAGCCCAAATGTCCAACAATGATAGACTGGATTAAGAAAATGTGGCACATGTACGCCATGGAATACTATGCAGCCATAAAAAAGGATGAGTTCATGTCCTTTGTAGGGACATGGATGAAGCTGGAAACCATCATTCTCAGCAAACTATCACAAGGACAAAAAACCAAGCACCACATGTTCTCACTCATAGGTGGGAATTGAACAATGAGAACACTTGGACACAGGAAGGGGAATATCACACACCAGGGCCTGTCGTGGGGTGGGGGGAGAGGGGAGAGTTAGCATTAGGAGATATACCTAATATAAATGACGAGTTAATGGGTGCAGCACACCAACATGGCACATATATACATATGTAACAAACCTGCACGTTGTGCACATGTACCCTAGAACTTAAAGTATAATAAAAAGTATATATAAAAAAAAAGAAACCCTACGAGCCAGAAGAGAGTGGGGGCCAATATTCAACATTCTTAAAGAAAATAACTTCCTACTCAGAATTTCGTATCCAGCCAAACTAAGCTTCATAAGTGAAGGAGAAATAAAATCCTTTACAGACAAGTAAATTCTGAGAGATTCTGTCACCATCAGGCCTGTCTTACAAGAGCTCCTGAAGGAAGCTCTAAATATAGCAAGAAAAAACTGGTACCACCTACTGCAGAAACATACCAAATTGTAAAGACCATCGACACTATGAAGAAACTACATCAACCAATGGGCAAAATAACCAGCTAGGATCAAATTCACACATAGCACTATTAACCTTAAATGTAAATAGGCTAAATGCCCCAATTAAAAGACACAGACTGGCAAATCGGATAAAGAGTCAAGACCCATTGGTGTGCTGTATTCAGGAGACCCATCTCACATGCAAAGACACACATACGCTCAAAATAAAGGGATGGAGGAAGATTTACCAAGCAAATGGAAAGCAAAAAGAGCAGGGGTTGCAGTCCTAGTCTCTGATAAAACAGACTTCAACCAACAAAGATCAAAAAAGACAAAGAAGGGCATTACATGATGGTAAAAGGATCAACACAACCAGAAGAGCTAACTCTCCTAAATGTATTTGCATCCAATACCAGAGCACCCAGATTCGTAAAGCAAGTCCTTAGAGACCTACAAAGAGACTTAGACTCCCACACAATAATAATGGGAGACTTTAACACCCCACTGTCAACATTAGACAGATCAACAAGACAGAAAGTTAACAAGGATATCCAGGACTTGAACTCAGCTCTGGACCAAGCAGACCTAATAGACATCTACAGAACTCTCCATTCCAAATCAATAGAATATACATTCTTCTCAGCACCACATAGCACTTATTCTAAAATTGACCACATAATTGGAAGTAAAACACTCCTCAGCAAATGCAAACAAACAGTCTGTCAGACCACACTACAATCAAATTAGAACCCAAGTTTAAGAAACTCACTCAAGGCTGGGTGCAGTGGCTCACCCCTGTAATCCCAGCACTTTGGGAGGCTGAGGCAGGTGGATCACAAGGTCAGGAGATTGAGACCATCCTGACTAACATGGTGAAACCCCACCTCCACTAAAAATACTAAAAATTAGCCGGGTGTGGTGGCAGGTGCCTGTAGTCCCAGCTACTTGGGAGGCTGAGGCAGGAGAATGGCGTGAACCCAGGAGGCAGAGCTTGTAGTGAGCCACAATTGTGCCACTGCACTCCAGCCTGGGCAACAGAGCGAGACTCCATGTCAAAAACAAAAACAACAACAAAAAAAAAAAGAAAAAGAAAAAAAGAAACTCTCTCAAAACCACACAACTACCTGGAAACTGAACAACCAGCTCCTGAATGACTACTGGGTAAATAACTGGTACATTTGTTATTTTTCAAGTTAAATGACGAAATTAAGGCAGAAATAAATAAGTTCTTTGAAACCAATAAGAACAAAGACAAAGACACAACATATCAGAATCTCTGGGACACAGCTAAAGCAGTGTTTAGAGGGAAATTTGTAGCACTAAATGCCCACAGGAGAAAGTGGGAAAGATCTAAAATCAACCCCTAACATCACAATTAAAAGAATGAGAGAAGCAAGAGCAAACAAATTCAAAGGCTAACAGAAGACAAGAAATAACTAAGATCAGAGCAGAACTGAAGGAGATAGAGACACAAAAAACCTCAGGAGCTGGTTTTTTGAAAAGATCAACAAAATTGACGGACCACTAGCCAGAATCATCAAGAAGAAAAGAGAGAAGAATCAAATAGACACAGTATAAAATGATAAAGGGGATATCACCACTGATCCCACAAAAATTCAAACTACCATCAGAGAATACTATAAACATCTCCATGCAAATAACTAGAAAATCTAGAAGAAATGGATAAATTCCTAGACACATACAGCCTCCCAAGACTAAACTAGGAAGAAGTCGAATCCCTGAATAGACCAATAACAAGTTCTGCAATTGAGGCAGTAATTAACAGCCTGCCAACCAAAAAAAGCCCAGGACGAGACGGATTCACAGCCGAATTCTACCAGAGGTACAAAGAGGAGCTGGTACCATTCCTTCTGAAACTATTCCAAACAATAGAAAAAAAAAAAAGGGACTCCTCCCTAACTCATTTTATGGGGCCAGCATCATCCTGATACCAAAACCAGACATAGACACAACACAAAAAAAGAAAATTTCAGGCCAATATCCCTGATGAACATCAATGCGAACATCCTCAATAAAATACTGGCAAACAAAATCCAGCAGCATATCAAAAAGCTTATCCACCACAATCAAGATGGCTTCATCCCTGGGATGCAAGGCTGGTTCAACATAGGCAAATCAATAAACATAATCCATCACATAAACAGAACCAATGACAAAAACTACATGATTATTGCAATAGACGCAGAAAAGGCCTTCGATAAACTTCAACACCCCTTTGTGCTAAAAACTCTCAATAAACTAGGTATTAATGGAACATATCTCAAAATAATAAGAGCTATTTATGATAAACCCACAGCCAATATCATACTGAATGGGCAAAAGCTGGAAACATTCCCTTTGAAAACTGGCACAAGACAAGGATGCCCTCTCTCACCGCTCCTATTCAACATAACATTGGAAGTTCTGGCCAGGGCAATCAGGCAGGGGAAACAAATAAAGCGTATTCAGATAGGAAGAGAGGAAGTCAAATTGTCTCTGCTTGCAGATGACATGATTGTATATTTAGAAAACCCCATCGTCTCAGCCCCAAATCTCCTTAAGCTGATAAGCAACTTTGGCAAATTCTCAGGATACAAAATCAATGTGCAAAAATCACAAGCATTCCTATACACCAATAATAGACAAACAGCCAAATCATGAGTGAACTCCCATTCACAATTGCTACAAAGAGAATAAAATACCTAGGAATACAACTTACAAGGGATGTAAAGGACCTCTTCAAGAACTATAAACCACAAGCAAATGGAAAAATATTCCACGCTCATGGATAGGAAGACTCAATATTGTGAAAATGGCCACATTGCCCAAAGTAATTTATACATTCAGTGCTATCCCCATAAAGCTACCATTGACTTTCTTCACAGAATTAGAAAAAGCTACTTTAAATTTCATGTGGAACCAAAAAAGAGCCCGCATAGCCAAGACAATCCTAAGCAAAAAGAGCAAAGCTGGTGGCATCACACTACCTGACTTCAAACTATACTACAAGGTTGCAGTAACCAAAACAGCATGGTACTGGTACCAAAACAGAGATATAGACCAATGAAACAGAACAGAGGCCTCAGAAATAACACTACACATTTGCAACCATCTGATCTTTTACAAACCTGACAAAAACAAGCAATGGGGAAAGGATTCCCTATTTAATAAATGGTGTTGGGAAAACTGGCTAGCCATATGCAGAAAACTGAAACTGGACCCCTTCCTTACACCTTTTACAAAAATTAACTCAAGATAGATTAACGACTTAAACATAAGACCTAAAAACCATAAAAACCCTGGAAGAAAACCTAGGCAATACCATTCAGGACATACGCATGGGCAAAGACTTCATGACTAAAACACCAAAAGCAATGGCAACAAAAGTCTAAATTGACAAATGGGATCTAATTAAAGAGCTTCTGCACAGCAAAAGAAACTATCATCAGAGTGAACAGGTAACCTACAGAACACGATTAAATTGTTGCAATCTATTCATCTGACTAAGGGCTAATATCCAGAATCTACAAGGAACTTAAACAAATTCACAAGAAAAAAAAAACATCAAAAAGTGGGCCAAGGATATAAACAGACACTTCTCAAAAGAAGACAATTAGGTGGCCAACAAACATGTGAAAAAAAGCTCATCATCACTGGTTATTAGAAAAATGCAAATCAAAACCACAGTGAGATCCCATCTCACACCAATTAGAATGGTGATCATTAAAAAGTCAGGAAACAACAGATGCTGGAGAGGATGTGGAGAAATAGGGATTGCTTTTACACTGTTGGTGGGAGTGTAAATTAGTTCAACCATTGTGGAAGACAGTATGGTGATTCCTCAAGGATCTAGAACCAGAAATACCATTTGACCCAGCAATCCCGTTACTGGGTATATACCCAAAGGATTATAAGTCATTCTAATATAAAGATACATGCACATGTATGTTTACTGCAGCACTACTCACAATAGCAAAGACTTGGAACCAACCCAAATGCCCATCAATGATAGACTGGATAAAGAAAATGTGGCACATATATGCCATGGAATACTATGCAGCCATAAAAAAGGATGAGTTCATGTCCTTTGCAGGGACATAGATGAAGCTGGAAACCATAATTCCCAGCAAGCTAACACAGGAACAGAAAACCAGACACTGCATGTTCTCACTCATAAGTGGGAGTTGAACCATGAGAACACATGGACACAAGGAGGGGAACATCACAGAGAGGGGCCTGTTGGGTGGCGGGGGTCTAGGGGAGGGATAGCATTAGGAGAAATACCTAATGTAGATGACAGATAATCTTATGTGTCTTAAACTTTGCAGGCACAAAATCCAGCTAATGTATAGAGTTTCACTTTCTAATACATGCAAGTTAACCTGCTTTTCAAGGTACATAATGTTCAGTGGCTAAAATTCTTTACAGTTCTAGATATGAGAGATTTCAGGATTGAAAGCCCATTATTTTGCTTCAAACATGGTATCTGATCTCATACTTAAAGAGCAATGAGAAATGCTTCAGAAAAGGGAGAGCACTTTTTAATATATTCTGAATGTATTAGGATGAAGTTATCATATCTTGTAGGGTTGAAAATTCAGGCCAGGCACGGTGGCTCATGCCTGTAATCCCAGCACTTTGGGAGTCCGAGGCAGGCAGATCACGAGGTCAGGAGATCGAGACCATCCTGGCTAATATGGCGAAACCCTGTCTCCACTAAAAATAGGAAAAATTAGCCGGGCATGGTGGCAGGCGCCTGTAGTCCCAGCTACTCAGAGAGGCTGAGGCAGGAGAATGGCGTGAATCTGGGAGGCGGAGCTTGCAGTGAGCCAAGATTGCTCCACTGCACTCCAGCCTGGGCAACAAACAAGACTCCGTCTCAATAAAAAAAAACAAAAGAAAGAAAGAAAATTCAACCCCAGTGAGACAACAGAACTATCCATTGATCAGAATACTCAGAAAAACAGTATTATATGGGGGTAGGAGGGTAGGCAGGCAGTATACTGCCACCAGTAAATATATTTGTGACCTCTACTAAAGAGGAAAGGAGACCCCTTTTGGAGTTTTTTTGTTCTGTTTTGTTTTTGTTTTTTAGTTTTCTCATGTTTTATCCTAATGGGTTTTGAAAACATGGTCATTTAAAATACTGTTGGAATGGGCCCATCAGTGATGTGATCTTTCACTTGTGAAAAGACAAGGGCTACTTTTGTGGCTATATCTCCCCTATCCAGACAGGTAGGAGACCCAGCCTCTGTGGCTTTATGCAGGACGCTCATTTCCTGCCCACAGAGTTTCTCTGCCCTTCAGGATAACTCAGAGTTTGCCAGCCATTGTTGGGTCTATCCAAGGGTGTGTAGTTCACAACTGCTTCCTTCCTTTTTCCCTAGAAGGGTAAAGGTTACTCCATAAGCTAAGGGGAAAATGCCCAGCCCAGAGAGAAAAGCTAAGCAGAGCCAGCCTTTTGGATCCTGAGGGGCTAGCAGAGTGCTTATAATATCTCTTCCTATTGCCAGTGCCCCAGTTGCGCAGCTCTCTGCATCTTTTCTCAAATCATCACCCAATCCCTTTGCCTTTTATAGAAAGTGATGGTGATGATGTGTGTAGAGTGACAGACTTCAGTTTTTACACAGAAAGACGGGATGTAGGCAGTGGGATCCGGCCAACATCAGCCTTGGGCAGCGTTTTCAGTGGGGAAGCCTCCTCATTAGAAGAGCCCACAGTAGCTGTGTGACTGCCTCAGGCTGAAGAGAGTCCTGGGAGGGTTGGATGTCTTGTTTTCTCCTACTGGATTTCTACCATAATAATAATAAACAGGTTTATTTTTCTAGTAGTTCTCATTTGGCTAGACATGGATGAGGTAAATTTTCAGGAAAGGCACAACAGTGTAATGGATTTTTATGGGTAAAATGGCTATCATAAAAGCTTTAAGCTAAAACTTTAAAGGGGTTCGATAACAAGGGTAAGTTAAGACTTTGGTTTGCAATTATTTACTTAGGAAGGATGGAAATGTTTGCAAGTTTGAATTTGGCTAAAAACCCTTCTTAATTGTAAAAGAATCACTTTTAGATGTTCACAAACTGAGCTTTAGCAAATACCTTTACTGGTTCTTGAGTTGCCTCTATCTTAGTTTTCCCACCATTGTACTTTACAGCACAATTTACAATATGTCCCCACCCCCAAAAGAGCATTTCCTTTCTCAATTGTCACAAAGCTGCTGAGAAGAAGCTTATTTTTAACTTGGAAATTTGTTTTGTTTTAATAGTTTTAGCCTGAGAGCAATTATCTTACACACTTTATAGGTGCCTAATGCTGTCTTAAATCATGACTGACCAAGTTTTATCAATAAATCCATTGATAACACACCAAAAATGAGTCTGCAATAATAAAATGAGCCTGTTATTTGCTTAACATCAACCATCAGGGGGAAAAATCTAATCCTAAAAATGAGACTTAAAACAATGCCAATGAAGATAATTAGGAAAAATTGTTACAATGCTGATTTGGGGCCCTCTCTGGTTCTGTTTTTATCTATTTCTAAAAGAAACAACATAACATATGTATTCAATATTACATAATTTTTAAAAGGCTGAGTGTGTCAACTAACCAGCCTGGTATACATCAAATAGTGACCATGTTTAAAGAACAAGGAAAAATCTTCAATCATTAAAAAATGTGAACTAATAGGTATTAAGAAGTAGAGTCACTTTTCATTTGTTAGTGCCTGGTGCATAGGAGGTGCTTTATTAAGAAATAATTAATGAAACCTGGGCAGCATAACAAGACCCCGTCTCTACAGAAAATTTAAAAATTAGCTGGGTGAGGTGGCACACACCTGTAGTCCTGCCTACTAGAGAGGCTGAGGTGGGAGGATTGCTTGAGCCCAGGAATTGGAGGCTGCAGTGAGCTAGAACTATGCCACTGCACTGCAGACTGGGCAAGAGTGAGACCCCCATCTCTAAAAATAAATAAGTAAATAATTAATGAATGAATGAATGATTGACAGATATGTGTTCAAAAACCATCTACAAGTTTCATATTATGCTAGCTGCTGAATGCAACTGGGCAAACACTGGATACCAAATGAAGTATTTTTACTGTGCAACTTTTGCCTCTGGGTGGGGAATACCATAGCAACCAAAATGTAGTGCACGCAGCCAGTGCACAGAGCAAGGCATATAATGGCTGGACCTTGGCTTATAGGGCACATGAAGGAGTTTGATCAGAGCTCAGTCTGAAGGCTGATGAGGAGTTACAATCAGAGTTATGAGCAAGTAAAAGTCTGGGCCCAACGTGTTTCTACTCCAGCCCTAAAGAGCCCTAGAAGATAAATTCACTTCAGAATGGCCCAAAAAGGGCCAGGTCCAATGGCTCGTGCTTGTAATCCTAGCACTTTGGGAGGCCAAGGCAGGAGGATCACTTGAGCCCAGGAGGTTGAGACCAGCTAGGCAACGTAGTGAGACCCTGTCTCTAGAAAAAAAAGAAAATAGCCAAGTGTGGTGGCCCACGCCTGTGATCCCAGCTACTCAGGAGGCTAATGCGGGAGGATTGCTTGAGCTCAAGAGGTTGAGGCTGCAGTGAGCCATGATCATGCCACTGCACTCCAGCCTGAACAACAGAGCCAGACTGTATCTGAAAAAGAAAAGAAAAGAAATGAAAGAAGGAAGGAAGGAAGGAAGGAAGGGAGAGAAAGAAAAAGAAAGAGAGAGAGAGAGGAAAGAAAGAGAGAGAGAGGAAAGAAAGAAAGAAAAAGAAAGAAAGAAAGAAAGAAAGAAAGAAAGAAAGAAAGAAAGAAAGAAAGAAAGAAAGAAAGAAAGAGAGAAAGAAAAGAAAGGAAGGAAGGGAGGGAAGGAAGGAAGGAAGGAAGGAAGGAAGGAAGGAAAGAAAGAAAGACAGACAAAACGGAAGGACTCGAAAAGCCCCTTTATTCCTACCAAGCTGCATCTGCTCTTTGTCCCATCTCTGGATCTCCTGAAAACAATTTGTTACATTAGCATGTCATGTAGTTTTAATGTTTGTTCCAGATGCTCTGAAATTTATGACACTTTTTCCTTTACTGAAAATTAAATTTTTACTAAATTGTGGGAAAATGAAAGAATTTCAGACTAAGGATACACATTTTGTTTGTTCATTTTCCATATATGTGAAAAATTATAATATATTGGATTTTTTTTTTAAGTTCTATGTTGTCCTTGTAGGTTTTCCCAAATAGTGCACCCCTTGAAGGAGGGACAAGGCTGACCATATGTGGCTGGGACTTTGGATTTCGGAGGAATAATAAATTTGATTTAAAGAAAACTAGAGTTCTCCTTGGAAATGAGAGCTGCACCTTGACTTTAAGTGAGAGCACGATGAATACGTAAGGAACTTAAAATGCTTTGCTGGGGTGTGCTTGGAAAATAGGTTTTGTTTTTGAATGAATATTTGTTTTAAAATTGCTCAAGAAGCTCATCTCTTGAATTAAAAAGGGTCTTGGCCTGTCACATGCCTTGTGGGTCTGTTCTGTTTTGTTCTTGCAATCCCATTTACTCATTGGATTTGAAGAGAGAGAAAGGTGACATGGCCTAGGTGAAGAGAAGAGGCCAGAAATAGGAGTTTCTCAACCATTTATGCGACAAGTCTTCAGGTGTTATCTGAGTAGATTTTCAAGAGTAGCACTAATTAGGATCACTTCATCCTTGGAGTCTTCAAATGTAGAGTCTCCAAAGGCTTTTTCTATAGAAATCAGTAAACAGCTCAGCATGGATCCTCTCTTTTAAATTCACTTTCTAAACCTCAGAAATGTAGTGAGGCAGCTGAGTCACGTGTTTGAGACTTTTTTAGATGAGTTAAAATTTATATTCAGGTTATATTTACTGGCACTGCAATATATGGGCTGTATCTCACTGAACCATCCCCACGGTCCCGGGAGGGAGCAGTATCATTCCTATAATACAAAGGAGGTACCTGAAGTTCAGAGAGGTGAAGTGTGGCTTCACAAAGGTAATCCAGAGAGTAAGAGCTGAACAAGCCTTCAGCTCAGCTCTGATCAGCTTCTGATCCAAGACCCGTGCTAGTTCTACTGTATTCTACATGTACCCTTCTACAAGCTTTGAATTCCATAATCATCAGAGAATCCAGAAATTATTCATTATCACATAATAACAACACCCAAACATTTAAAGTTTTATGGTTGAATCTTTATGGTTGAACCCATTCTATCAGGTGGTTATTTTATATCTAATAGAATTCGTTTCAGGGTTACTCAAAGGTCCAAATCTATCCATTTTACTGAGACCAAAACACTAATGAAGGTAATATTTGTTAGCTGAATGGCAAAACAAATTTTTTCTAGAAATCTCCCTTGTAAAATCTCCAAAACTCTTAATCACTGCATATAAATCAGGACCTGTAAAAGTAAAGCATAATTCATTCTCTTCTTTAAAAAGTTATTTAATAAATCAAATTTTATTTAAATTTTTTCAGAATTATATGATTATTCATTCAGAAATAATTCTATGGAACGCCATCACAATTTCATTATCATTTAAGTAATTTAAATAAGCTTGTACAAGTATAACCACAGAAATATACCTGTTGACATACTTCAATGAAGAGATTGGCCTATTTGTAGTTAGCCCGTTGTTTCATATGCAACTGAGATACTACCTGAAGTAGACCAAACATTATCCCCAAATATTAATATTATCCAAACTTAGATTATTATGCACCATTCAATTGGTGAGGTCTGCATGGATAAGGTCTGATATTTCCTGTTTGTCTAAGTACTATAGTACCGTTAATATAAAGTTTAGTATAGGCAGGGTGCAGTGGCTTACGCCTGTGATCCCAGCACTTTGGCAGACCAAGGCAGGAGGATCACCTGAGCCCAGGAATTCAAGACCAGCCTGGGCAACATAGTGAGACTCCATCTCTACCAAAAAAAAAAAAATTTTTTTAATTAACCGGATGCCGTGGCACGCACCTCTAGTTCCAACTCCTGAGTCCCGAGGATCCCTTGAGCCCAGGAGTTCAAGGCTGCAGTGAGCTATGACTATGCCACTGCCCTCCAGCCTGGGTGACAGAGCAAGATCCTGTCTCTTTTTAAATAAAAATGAAAATTAAGTTTATCATAGTATAGAAATAGAATTATATAATTTTTGGCCTTAATGCTTATCTTGAAACTCTGCTTGCTATTCAAAGCAGTCAGCTCACCGTTTAGAGTTAATGTCACGTCCTATAAAGCAACCTAACCAGAAAATGCCTTGGATTTGTGATGTATTAAACTTTGGGATTTTTTTCCAGATTGAAATGCACAGTTGGTCCTGCCATGAATAAGCATTTCAATATGTCCATAACTATTTCAAATGGCCATGGGACAACACAATACAGTACATTCTCCTATGTGGTAAGGAAGATTCTATCCTATCGTGTTTGATTTTTACTTGATCTATTTAGAATTATAAGATGAACAAGTTACTTTGTTTTGTTTTTATCTCCCCTCCAGGATCCTGTAATAACAAGTATTTCGCCAAAATACGGTCCCATGGCTGGTGGCACTTTACTTACTTTAACTGGAAATTACCTAAACAGTGGGAATTCTAGACACATTTCAATTGGTGGAAAAACATGTACTTTAAAAAGGTGTTGTAAATTTATTTTTTGTTGCATCTATCAATTTGAATTAATATCTGTACCTTAAAAATTAAGTAGATTGTTTTGTGTGTGTGTGTGGAGAAAAAAAATCAAGATGTTTATTTCTTTACACTCCTGCTGACAAAACTTCCTCCTTCCAAAATTCGTCTACTCCTTTTGCTGATCTTTCTTCCTTTCTCTTGTTTTTTAGCAATCCTACTTTTCACTTTTGTCTTCCCATCCACCCTCTTTATTGTTATAGCTTAGGATCTTAGCTATACTATGAGCTGTGAGAGTCTGGTCATTGATAATAATTTAAAATAAACATTTTCATCAAGATTTGTAATTAGACTAAGTCACTCTGGGGAAGGAAGAAATGGGGAAAATTGGGTTTGGAAGACAGTTATGTTTCTGCTTCTTAGAGTTGGAAGAGCTCAGTTTAATCGAGTACCAAAAGTACTTTAAAGGTTTTTTTTTAAATCTCAAATATTTTCCAGTCAAGGATAGCTTGTCTACAACAAAGCTAAGTTTGAGACCCAGTCAGATTAAACAGCCTACTCTAGAAAATGCTTCCACTCAGGAAATTCCCACTTAGGAGCCATTGAGTTATATGCTTTTATAATTCTAAAATATGTGTATCTCTAATAGCTAAGATTCATTTTCTTAATCTTTTTTGTTCAGTGTGTCAAACAGTATTCTTGAATGTTATACCCCAGCCCAAACCATTTCTACTGAGTTTGCTGTTAAATTGAAAATTGACTTAGCCAACCGAGAGACAAACATCTTCAGTTACCGGGAAGATCCCATTGTCTATGAAATTCATCCAACCAAATCTTTTATTAGGTAAGTAGAAGCTTCTGATGGGTATAAGAAAACAACAAATACAAGGATGATTTTGCTGTAGAATAGTCAAGAGGAATTGCAGTTTTATCTCTGGCTTTGATGCTGTTATGTTGCTTTTGAAGGCTTCCTTTCCAGTTCAGGAGAGAAAACTACATTCAGGTTCTGAGTACAGTTTAACTTATCAATGCTAGTTCATTCCAAGAAGTATTTTATCCTGTTCTATTACATTTAAACAGATTATAGCAAAATAGTTTAATGTGACATTGTAGTATACATGCACTTACATTATGTACATATCAATTCTATACTAACCTTAGTGCCCAGAAGTGGAATCACCTTTTTTCTTCCATTCTCTAGAATATTTTTTGTCCTGCCTGCTTTAAACACAGCTTTTCTTTATGCCAGACTCTCTTTGAATTGGTATCTCATTGGACCCAGTTCAATCTGCCCTGTTTCCATTAATTCTATCAGTCTAGCAACAATAGTTAAGTTCGGTTTTCTTTGTATTTTTTTCAGAGGTGAAATATTTATTTTGTGTAATTCGGTGAATAAAATACAAATGCATTTCTTAAGTTATGAAATATGAATTTTAAAAATATTTTCAAGTTAAATAAGTTGTTTCCAAAGAACAGTTACCCATGAACTTCCATTTGATGTTGACTGTGCCTCTAACCTGTAATCAATGCAGGTGATTAAATTGAATCCCTCTCTTACAGTACTTGGTGGAAAGAACCTCTCAACATTGTCAGTTTTCTATTTTGCTTTGCCAGTGGTGGGAGCACAATAACAGGTGTTGGGAAAAACCTGAATTCAGTTAGTGTCCCGAGGATGGTCATAAATGTGCACGAAGCAGGAAGGAACTTTACAGTGGTAAGTGCTTTGAGCAATGGTTCTACTCAGAGCTCTGCATCTCTGCCTCTAACCACGTGGCTTTCATGGTACCTGGGACATCTCAGTTTCACCTTTTAGGTTTGCTAGTTAATTTCCTTGCAATGTAGCCAAGTAGTATTTTTTATTTAACAACTGAAATTATCTAGAGTCTTGGGCTAACCATGTGGAAAAAATACATACACATACACACATGCATATATAATGTTTAGACAAGAATGAAGATTACCAATTTGAGACAGTGTTTTTTTTATGTTTGTTGGTTGGTTGGTTGGTTTTGAGGGTTTTTTTGAGACAGTATCTCACCCTGTCATCCAGGCTGGAGTGCAAGGGCACGATCTCAGCTCACTGCAATTTCCCCCTCCCAGGTTCTAGCGATTCTCCACCTCAGCCTCCCGAGTAGCTGGGACTACAGGCATGAGCCATCATGCCTGGCTAATTTTTGTATTTTTTGGTAGAGATGAGGTTTCACCATGTTGGCCAGGCTGGTCTCGAACTCCTGACCTCAAATGATCTGCCCACCTCGGCCTCCCAAAGTGCTGGGATTACAGGTGCTACTGCGCCTGGCCTGAGGCAGTGTTTTTACAGACAGTCAGTACAAATGGAAATCACAGCATTTCCCTAGTCCCTTTTTAATGCATCATAGAACATGGACCCTTTTGCTCTAATAAAATCCTTGGAAAAAGTTGCTGATCTTGCAGCAGTATTCTTGCCTTTCTAAGCAGCAGACATATGCTTTCTTACAGCCCCCTGTTCTTCTTACCATTCTTCTTGTCCCTTTGTTAGCACATTATAAAGTAACAAGAAAGAGCATTAGAATATTTATGTTATGTCCTAAACTGTGAATGTTATTTGCTGTTTCTCCACCTATCCTTATTTGATATAGGTCACATTAAAGTGGTAGTTTTAGTTTAGACCTTAGAAAGGTTGGAGTTATTTCCAAAGATTCCATACATTTTGTTGATGTTTTTCTCTAATATAAAATACCATAATCTAGTAGGACTTGAGCACTCAACTCAGAATGAAAGTTCTAAGTGCTCTTGCTCAAGCAAGGTCTTGATTGGTCAGGTGATAGATTGAATTACAGCACTTCCTTTTAGAGTCCCCATCCAATATTTCTTGAAGACTAAAGCCACAATGTTCTTTAATTACAAAAACCAATTTGGGGCTAAAAATGTCAAGCCAAATCACCAAATAATAAGGTCATTTCAAATAAGATTTTTCTTGGCCTTCTCAATCAGCCACATTGCATCACCTCTAAAGAGTATTATTAGATTTTTATCATATTCCTGAGAGATTGTACTCTAGGGAGTCACCATATGAAGCAAAGGATTTTGAAACCAATCCCCACACATGGCCACAAACAAAGTTAGAGTACCACTGCTATTAATTTAAAGGACATCAGTTCTCCACAACTAAGCATAACAATTTTTCATTAACCAAATAAGAATGACAGTAACCCTCTTTGGTGTTGGTATGAGACCTTTTAAAGTAGAAATCTGAGAAATTATTAGTTTATCTAATTAATGCTGAGCCTACATTATTAAGATAATGACTGAATTTCCTTTCTTCTCCCTCACTGGCATTAAAGTGACACTCAGAGTGCCTCTTAGCTTCAGTCATTCATTTGTAATCAAATATTTATTTAAAACTTTTTAGTTGTCACACATGAGAGTTACATATCCCAAGGATGATTCAAACAATGGTAGACGACAAAAATCTTGTTTATATATCTGGAAATATAAACTTCTGTTGTTTTAGCCACAAACATGTTAGTACAGTAGAACTATGCATTAGAATCGGACAAGAGTGAAAAATTCAGTGGATCTATTTTACTATTTACTATTTATTTTACTGTCGTTTGTGAAGACTACTTTATAAAGAGATATGTATTCGTTCCGTGTTCCCTGCCACTTACAGAATTTAAAGCTGACCATGATGAATTGAACCCATTTATTATTTAACAAATAAAAACTCTTGATCAGGTCTGATTTAGATATATAGGTCCAGCTACAATAACTTTAAGTCCAATAAACTTGAATCCTTTCAAAACAAAAACAATCATCTTCACAACAAAATGTATATTAAATTGTTAACATGTGCATTATGCCCTAGAAACCTGCAGTTTATCGTGTAGTTCTCAAATTTCTTGTTATGTAAACAATTATTGTGATGACAGTAAAATTGTTCATGTCCATTAGGAATAAATAACTTTTAGCATTATAATATTAATTTTATATAAAACTAAATAGTATAATTTTATCCATATTATATCTGTCAGTTTTATCTGCTGCTGATGTACATTTTTAATGTAAGATCATTTTTTAAATTATTTTTTAAAGAAAACAGCAAATAACAAATTCTGTTTGTCCTTTTTGTGTATATCCTGAGTCCTTTTTCTATTGTGGACACAAGTAATTGTTTTATCTCCAACTATACTTGTCAAAGAAAAGGAAATCTAAGGGATGTTGTTGCTTGTTTGTCTTTTCCTTGGGGGAAAAAATGCAACCGTTAACCTTAGATGTACCACTATGTGTTGCTGGTTTAGTCTAAGTACAATCAAGAGGAAGCTACATTTTCCAAAATTCCATAAATCAGAATTCCAAAGAGGAAAATTTGAAATGAGACATGAAAGGGCATGAAATAATAATAGCAAAGGCTTTGTAAAATAGAGAGCATAGGAAAAGGTTCCAATATAAAATATGTCATAGACAAAAAGATAGCATGGGAGTGAAGACATTGAATTTTGGAGTTAATGGCCTAGGATTTATATTCACTATTCTGCCACTCCAAGCTGTGTGACCTGGCCTAATGACATAAGTTTGCAAAGCTCATTTTCTTCATTTGTAAACTGTGGGTAATCATAATACCCACCTATAGGATTATCATGAGAATTAAATGAGACCAACTTTGTAAAGTATTTTGCACAGAACCTGGCATTCAATAATTAATAGCTTAAAAGACACTAATAAGATTACCTAACAGCACAGTTAATTATCATGTTCACCATATGGTGCTTGGTACTTTACAAAGCACTTTACCATGTGGTATCCCACATGGTAAATAGCATTTTCATCTTAATTCCTAAATGAGGAAACTGAGTTATTCAGTGTGGGCCCTACCTCATTTCCCATAGCTTGGGTTAAAGCTAGGAGATGAGCCGAGGCCTTCTAACCCCACAAAGCCGAGCTCCCAGTCTGCCTGACTGCCTCACACAACAAAGGGCAGTTCCTGCAGGTGACTGTCCTGTCTTCTTAAGGAAAATAAAATGATGGGATGAGGGCCAGCTTCAGATAGATCAGCATAGCTTATGCTGGGCAGGTGGAGCTCTGTGTTTCTTTGAAGGTTGGGTTGTTTGGATAATTTTGCATGTATCGTGTTTCCAGAAATGTGTAGTCTAACATTAGGAAGTTAAATACAGATTCTTTTCAACAATTATATATTTTCAATTGATTGGAGTAGTAAATTATAAAGTTGCTATGGATGTTGCCAAGCCATATTCTGTTTACAGTGGATAATTGTGTCTTTCTCTAGGCATGTCAACATCGCTCTAATTCAGAGATAATCTGCTGTACCACCCCTTCCCTGCAACAGCTGAATCTGCAACTCCCCCTGAAAACCAAAGCCTTTTTCATGTTAGATGGGATCCTTTCCAAATACTTTGATCTCATTTATGTACATAATCCTGTGTTTAAGCCTTTTGAAAAGCCAGTGATGATCTCAATGGGCAATGAAAATGTACTGGAAATTAAGGTAAGAAATGCTTTAAACGCTGTCTTAAATCATCAGCTCAAACTTAATTGACTTCATAGCTATGTGAATACAATTGTTGTACTTGGCCATTGTATCTTATACAAAACCAGCAAATATATAAGCTCTGAAAAACAAATCTTTTTGGCATAAAACTAAAAGATAAGAATAACTGTGGACTGCATCTTAATGAGGCATTAAAAAACCCTTTCTTGTGTATGTATTAAAACGTAGCAAATGTGGGACACAAATCATCCATTAAAGAGGATCCGCGTGATGCGTTATCTTGCTGATGTTATACATTTCCCCGGACATTTTACCTAAATGTGCTCATTATAAGATAAAACATAAGAGCTGTGAAAGTAAATGCATCAATTGTATCTCCGTTCTTCCTTGTAATACTTGGAATTTTGTGTCTGGGTATGGTCATCTCTAAGCTAATTTGTAAATGGAACTAGATATCTGCCACCTTAGGAACATATTGGCTTCTAAATGTAATTTAATAGAGAATAACAGATCATCTTTTCTAAAGCAAGCCTGTTGCAAACAAAGAACACTAAGACCCAGAAAGGTTAAGTGATTGACAAGTGACAAAATAGTGGCAGAATAATAAAGACTAGAGTGCAGCTTTTTTATGTCCCTTCAGTTGTTTCTACGTCAAATAATAACACAGGCAAAATGCTCAAGACTTGAATTATTCATAGCTCCAGTCACTAGAAACAGCAAAATATTTATCCTTCAACATGTTGTTAAAACATTTAGAATTTTTTTTCCTGAAAGATGATCTGAATGCAAATATGAACAAACATAAAGCAATAGGATAGTCTTTATTTGGTTGTAATATAGGCTTTCATGGGTCATCTCCATCTAAGTAATAATATGTTTCCATTGAAATTTTTCTGACTTTTTCAACAAAAATTTAACTACAGCACAACTTATGCATATGTTCACGCTCATACAAGTTTACTAACCTCATTATTGTGTTTTGTACAATAATTAAGCAAGCCCAGCATGAAATTGAATGGAAGCCCGCTTCAATGAACAGTGTGTTTACAACAGCAAAGTTCTTTCATCTGCTTCTTTAATTAGTTTTAGAAAGGGAGAAACAAACTTTTATCACTTCTTTTTTTTTCCAATAAAACTAATCTAGTGTGACCTTTTGCTTTCAACAATTACTGTGTTTGCCATTTGAAAGATTTCATTTGGTTTTTCTTGATGATAACAAAGGTTTATGTGCAAATAGCTTTACATTCAGAGAAACTCTATTTTTCTGTTCCTGTATCTATGATGAAGGGATTAGAGATAAACGGTTCTTTATCTACCCTTCCAAGCACAGTCTTTATGGAAGAGAAAACTTCTTTTTCCGTAAATTAAATACCCTTTATTCAACATCCTACAAAATTGTTGGACCAAGAAAAACATAATTTGGCATCATCCTCAGCCTGTCAATGGTGTTCCCAACGTGGCAAGAGGGTCTTCTAGAGACTGGCACAAAACACTTTATTTTCTTGCCTATATATAGAATAACTCTTTCTCTAACAAGTGTATAGCACCTGCTACGTGACAGAATAGTAATCTAGTGGGAGCAGTGGCAATTCAGGGAGATTATTTTAGTATCATGATTCAATATTTTTTCATACTTCATTTTTCTTATTTATGAGAGGAAAGCAAAGGCATAAGAGAATATTTGTTGTGTCAGGCTCATGCCTGTAATCCCAGTACTTTGGGAGGCCGAGGCGGGTGAATCACTTGAGATCAGGAGTTCAAGACCAGCCTGGCCAAAATGGCAAAACCCCATCTCCACTAAAAATACAAAAATTAGCTGGGCATGGTGGTGGGTGCCTGTAATCCCAGCTACTCAGGAGGCTGAGGGATGGAGGTGACCTGAGTCCTGAAGGCAGAGGTTGCAGTGAGCCAAGATGGCACCACTGCACTCCAGCCTGGGAGACAGAGCAAAAAAAAAAAAACAAAACCAAACAAAAAAAAAAACCATGTACTTCATCAATGAAAGTGGTCTGGAGAGAATCATGTGTTTAAAATGAGATACGCTCTTTATTGCCAGGAAAAGTTCATGCTCCTCATGCAGCCATGCATGCAAGAGTTCCTAGGCTGAAAAGAGATTGTGATCATTTCCTGCCCTAGTTGTGAGAGTCCCTCAATTCGTAGTAAGCCCAGTGACTACACCATGGGCAAAAGGGCGAGCCAAGTCTGGATGAGAGAACACAATAGGGGTCAATCATAAGCCACCCCTCAGAATGAATCCTAAGCCCCATAGATGGAGAAGGAAGTTTTTGGCCAAGGCTTCAAGTCCCCCAAGACCAGTTGTAGACAGTGGTCATCAAAAGTAGGCACCTCTTTGTGGGTATACATGACTCCCCAAATGCCTCTCTCAACAACAGCTCATGTTTGTATGGAATTTTACAGTTGACACTGTACTTTGGCATATTTTATTTCATTTGAGTCTCATGTGGACCCGTGAGGTTGTGAGGTCAGTGATGATTATCCTCATTTATAGATAGGTAACAGAGGTTTAGGAAGATTAGCTGATTTGTCTTGGGTTACCCAGGGAGCAAACAGCAGAACTGGGGCCCACACTCAGGCTTCTTGATTCCAAATTTGGTCTTCTGTCACTGCATACACTAAATTACAGTATTTCTTATATTAACTCTCATTTAATGTATACTAAAATACCATTATAGAGACACTTTTCTATCATATGCTATTTATATATCTATGCAATTCTTGAAAGAGAATAGCTCTTAACTTTTTATAAATATCTAAAAATTGATTCTGTTTAAAGAAACTCTGTATTTCTCCCTGAGTGTCTTATTTCTGACTTTTTATGCATGAGCATGTCTTATGAAAAGTAGAGAAGTGTTCTGTTTCATGCTAGAACAAGGACTGCCTGACATTGCCTTGAGGGTTTATCTTATTCTGCAGCATATAGGAATATATGGGAATAAAGATGCTTCAAACGTTCAATCTGGAGAAGTCAGGTCAAACAGGAAAAAGGAGCACAGGAAGATGAGCCAGGGCAGGGAGCGGGGACTTGGTCTATGACACTGTCATCACAAGAACAAATGCTGAGAGCTCAGGAGGAGGTGAAGCATCAGTGTGTGGGCATTGGAAGGATCAAAAAGGAAGCATGGTTTTGAACCATCCCAATCCACCTGCTGCCCAGAGCCAGCCAGATGTTGTCCTTCTCCCTTTGAATAATTTATGTGCAACTCTCCCCCTCAATCTCAGTCAAAACCACCATGAACTCAGTTCTGAGTCCAGACAGGATAAAAGTGAAGGATTCTTTTCTCAGAGGTTATTTGGCCCAGTGTCAAGACCTGTTCTTATTAATGGGGCTCATAGCTTACACTCGAACTAGTATTTCTTTGTGCTGCCCAGGTTAATAGGCATTCTGCAAAATATATATATATTTTTTTTTCCAGGGCAGTTTCATAGTACCTAATAGTAAAGATAGTAAAAAATACATTCCTTTGGTTTCATAGTACCTAGTAGTAAAGGTCCCCAACTAGCCAGCAAAGCCACCAGTTTAATTTTGGTTTGCCCAGCTTTTCCCAAATGGTCAGGGAAGTTTTCCCCAAAATGCCTATTAATGTCTGGTGGAACCCAGTTCTGAAGCTGTCTGTGAGGTTCATTGCTTGGTTCCTAAGTTGAGGGACTTGTGTCCTCTGTGTGAAGTGTAAATCTCACCCCCTCACCACCGCCTCACTAATTTCCTACTGCTGATCTCACTGGACTTTGGACCCTCACCTGGCTGGGTCCTGCTGCCAAACTGTACTGACTTGCCCAGACCCAGCCCGTGGCCACCTGGGTGTATGAAAACTTGAAGGACCCCTCCTCTCATAGTGTTATTTTTCAGATTCTACCCACTTCCACTCCCATCTGCTCAGTTCTGTAGCCATCTCAGACATGAGTCCCCGGGCGTGAATACTGGATAGAAACATGTCACACCTGGCCAGAGTTGGCGAGGAAAGAGACATGGTACATCCTGATATAGCACATTGGGAGTAATTAGTTTGCATTTTTGAAATGAATCCATTTTGACATTGCAGTGAGAGGAAGAAATCCTTACTCATCCTTGTATTCTCAATGACTAGAACTGTGTCTAACACACAGTAGACGGTAAGTAGATTTTGTGTCAAAGGGAATTTGATTTGCTTCATGATCTAGCCCCTTTCTGGATAATAGTTCTCCATATGTAAAGCAGAAATGACAATAATACCTACTCCAGGGGGAGTATCTTTGCAGGATAGTATGAGATGATTGTAACTAAATTGCTCTATGTCTGTTGGAGATTAAAGATCAGAAAGCTCTCTCTCTTTTGTTGCTTTATTTTTAAACCCACATATTACCATTCTAGTGACTGAAATCACCCTGAAGCAGTTGAATGACTTTTATTTAATAATAGTTAATATTCAATAATAAATATTAATATAATTAATAGTAAAATTTCTAAATATGTTTTTTAGCATCTCAAAAAAGCTATGTTTATTTTCTTTTATTTTAAATGACAAAAATTAGCCTACACCTTTTAAAATTTTTCCTTGTTTGGGCCACATTTTTATATAGAAGTGAGCTACCGGTATCACTTTTGTAATATCTGGGATTTTACACTTCATATATATATTATATATATAACTGATAGTAGTTGCTTATATAAGTCACTACTTACCATGTGTCCTTTGATATCTACATATAAAATGAGACACAGTGGATGTGTGATCTGTTTTTGTTTTAGAGAAGCCTTTATGCAACAACCAGGGAGATCCTAAGCCTGAAACCATAAGTATTGGAAACGCAAATGTTGTACATTCATCCCTTCCCCCAACCTTAGTTATTATCTAAGCAAGCAAGACATATTTTAGACATTTTCTCATAAATCAAACCCTACAGCTCTTTAATCTCTTTTCTTTGTCATTCCCTGAATTCCCTCCAATATGTGGATAAGGGTTTTATCCCCCTTCAGACCTAGCCAACAAGTTGTTGTTTGAAGCCCTGAAGTCATCTCTTAGATTGATGTGCTTCTGTGTTGTGTTGGACTGTGTGGCTGACCTGGTTCAATGGACTACACATACTGCTTCTAGAAGTATCATAAGGATAGGGTTTGTCTATATCCATTTTATCTGAAACTCCAACATCAGGTTATAAAGAAGTATTTTCTTCCCACTTCTTTTCCTAGAATAATAACTGCCTGACCAATTGATCTATTGAGAGCCATATGAGACCATGTGTGTGAATGGAGTTTGCCGAGTACTAAAGATTATATAAAACAAAGTAGAAGCATTTTAGCTATTACGGGCTGCTCTTTGTTAGTAAGAAAAATAGTAATATGTTTTGATATATGTCACCTCAAAATAATAGCTTGCTCAATAAATAACTGTCCTCATTAGGTCTTGATATGAGAAATTATACCTAGGTTTGCACTTCTTTTGCAAGGCTAATTATTGGTTTCTCAAACAAAACGTTGATGTTTTTAAAATGCCTGATGGTAACTTCAGTTAACTAAATATGTCACATTAACTAATTTTTTAAAAATTTTTGTGTAACTATGTAATTGTTCAAAATAATAGAATTGTGCTCTCAAATTTTGGTCATACAGCATCTCACATAAATTTCTTTAAAAATGAATTCACTTATATATAGGACTCAAGTGTGCAAGAAGGATGAAAGTAAACTACCCAACTCAAACAAAAAAAAGAATGTATTAATATTAACATAACATAATACAGTGTTAATACATTAACAACAATTTAACATCAGATCTCTGGAGATGAGACCCAGACATCAGTAATTTTTAAAGTTCTCACGGTGATTCCAAAAGCAAAGTCAAGGCTGAGAATCTCTGCACTGGGCAGTGTTAGATAGTGCAACAACTGAATCTCTACATTGCGTCTTTTTTGGCAAACATTGATACTCCCTGAAGACAATGGTGAGGTGATGATAGGTAAGACATCATTCCACATTAAAGGATGTGAAGCAAGAACCTCTTTACTTTTCCCTAAGGTACGATTTGATGCAAAAGCTATATGCTATAATTCCTAACACGTGCCCTGAAATGGTCATGCTCCCCTTTAGCCATCCCAATTCCCATGAAAATTAGTATCATAGAGTCATGTACCTTGGCAAACAACATGGCCTGTGTTTGCAGTATATTTATATTCCTTTGCCATTGTTAGCATTCCTGCAGAACTGTGAAGTGTTAACAACCTTTTTTTTTTTTCCTTTCAGGGAAATGATATTGACCCTGAAGCAGTTAAAGGTGAAGTGCTAAAAGTTGGAAATAAGAGCTGTGAGAATATACACTTACATTCTGAAGCCGTTTTATGCACGGTCCCCAATGACCTGCTGAAATTGAACAGCGAGCTAAATATAGAGGTGGGATTCCTGCGTTCCTCTCATGATGTAAATAAGGAAGCCAGTGTAATTATGTCATTCTCAGGCTTAAAATAAATCATTAAAGCTCATTTATGTGTGGGTTTTGGCTCATCAACTCAGCCTCCATCCCTAGTTGTTATTTTAGAAATAGTGAGCTTTTTGTCACATTGTCTCCTTCCCCAAGCTTGGGAGGTAGATCTCAAAAGTTCCTTCTACCCACACTGCTTCTCCATCATGCCACACTCTTCCCAAAATTTGCTGTAATTCTCAGAAGAAATAAGGATGCATCCAAGAGTGTCCTTCTACGGCCTCGCACCACCCCAGGAGGCCAGAGCCGGTGTTCCACTGCCAACCACAGTGATCACTAATGCATAGAGTCCCATAAATAAAGGAAGATGCATGCATTGAACAAAGTAAAATAAGGATTAAACTACTTTACAGTAACTTTTTCCGTGTAGACAACTGAATCAAACAACCTAGAACCAAAGCGAGTGATCTTTTTCATTCTTTTTTTAACAGCTTTATTGTGATGTAATTCACATACCATGCAATTCACCCATTGAAAGTGCGCAGTTCAATGGGTTTTGGTATATTATATTGTCAATTTTTTTGAATTATGGTAAAATATATGTAATGTAATGTTTGCCATTTTAACCATTTTTAAATGTACAATTCAGTTGCATTAATTTCATTCACAGTGTTGTATAACCATCAGCATTACCTAATTCCAGAACTTTTTCATCACCCCAAACAGACACTCTATAACCAATAAGCAGCAGCTCCACATACTCTTCTCTCCCCCAGCTCCTCATAACTTCTAATCTGCTCTTTCCCTCTAGAATTTGCCTATTCTAGATATTTCATGTGAGTGGAATCATACAATATTTGTCTCTTTATGTGGGGCCTATTTTACTTAACATGATGTTTTCAAGGTTCATCCATGTTGTAGCCTGTGTCGGTACTTCATTCCTTTTTGTGGATGAATAATATTCCATTGTATATATCCCACATTTATCCAAGAGTAAGTGATTTTTAAAGGGTTCCTGAAGTCTTCTGAAAAGTTATGAAATGGAAAAACACACAAAAATTAGAAAATAAAAGGCTGAATCATGAGATCAGAGTTGGAATTTCAGAAGGACCATAAATCCTAAAAATCATAAAATGTTAGAGCCAGAAGGGACTTCAAAGATTTCTGCTGTGTATCGAAACTGAAGTAAAAATATTCTGAGACTTAATTGTTCCATCATAACAGTACAATTATTTACCTCTTATGGGAAGTCTTCTCTGCCCTCCACCCCACCGTCCAGGACAGAATTAATGTCCCATTGTCTCTGTTGATTATTGTTTAGTCATACTTCTATGGTACATACCACACTGTACTGTAATCATTTATTTATATGTCTCTCTCCCCTTCTACACTTCAGTTCCTGTTTTTTATAGATCTTTTTATCCCTAATACCTAGTTACAAATACAAACAGCTAAGTACCATATAAGTACTTCAGGGATCAGTGTCCCCTAATTATTTGAACACTGGAGCAAAATTGAGGAATCTCTTATTATCCTGAAGGCAGTTATGCCATTGGTAGAATGGCAATAACCAGGTGGTATTTGGGGCCCAAAGTGCTACAACCTGTGTAGTACAAATATCTATCATGGCTAAATGCTGACTTTTCTTTATTTGTCATTTTTAGTGGAAGCAAGCAATTTCTTCAACCGTCCTTGGAAAAGTAATAGTTCAACCAGATCAGAATTTCACAGGATTGATTGCTGGTGTTGTCTCAATATCAGTAGCACTGTTATTACTACTTGGGTTTTTCCTGTGGCTGAAAAAGAGGAAACAAATTAAAGGTACATTTTTGTTACTGTTCGTTTTTCGAAGTTACCTTAAGAGCACAGTCATTACAGTTTAAGATTGTCATAGATTCTTGTGTGCTGTCTTATATGTAGTCCATAAAACCCATGAGTTCTGGGCACTGGGTCAAAGTCTCCTGGGGCCCATGATAGCCGTCTTTAACAAGCTCTCTCTTTCTCTCTGTTTTAAGATCTGGGCAGTGAATTAGTTCGCTATGATGCAAGAGTACACACTCCTCATTTGGATAGGCTTGTAAGTGCCCGAAGTGTAAGCCCAACTACAGAAATGGTTTCAAATGAATCTGTAGACTACCGAGCTACTTTTCCAGAAGGTATATTTCAGTTTATTGTTCTGAGAAATACCTATACATATACCTCAGTGGGTTGTGACGTTGTTTATTTTTGGTTTTGCATTCATATTTTTATAAAAACCTTAAGGAAGTATTTACCTCTGCCAAATAAGTATTTGACACAAAATTACATGGCTCTTATTTTTAAAAGAACCCATGTATATATTACATTATGATTTTAGAGTCCATAAGCTCTCATCTCACAAAAAGGTTAATTTGAGCAAAAGTAATTTGTTTATCATCTAAGTGCAATAGTAAGAAACTGTGAAGCTCTCTTTTACAATCCAGGAAGAGTTAAGTTACAAAATATACTTATTTAAATGTAAGTTGGAACTGCTACATTTTTTACCTGTTGAAGCCCAAACATTGAAATTATACTGTTAGTAATTCTTCGAAGTGTTCTCAATGAACTGTTAGTACACAGGCTTTTTCCCACAATATTCTAGGACTTGAATGTATTTTGAGACTTAGCCAAGGAAAACCTTCAATTATGCTATGAAAAAAAGGAGGGGTCAATATCATCAGCTTTGTAAAACACTATGCCTAGTAATGTTCAGGTTAACCAGAGTTTTCATGTTGTTTTATTTAAATCTCCTGGTAAAAGCAAAAGGTCTGTATTGTATCAGCTCCATTATCTTTAGAAGTTACAGGATGTGAGTCAAGTACAAGCATTTCCTTGGTTGAATATTTACCATTGGACAAATAAAATGAGTCACAGATCATTGAGGATACTGGAAAAGTTAGAAGTTGCTCATCCAAATAAGTTCAAGAGCAATGAAGCACTTAACATTTTAACATTTTCAACACTTACTACCTCTTATGTTTTCAAGTTTATGTTATTTCTATGAAGATACACATAGTAAACATTGTCTTTGCCCTGATTCCATTCCCCTTTAAAAATCCATTCCTTTAACTATGTTGAAAAATCAAACCTAGTTTATTGTTTTGAAATTTAGATCTATTTAGTATTTTATATGCACATTTAGTGCATCTATTTAATATTTTATATGCACATTCAGTATTTTATATGCACATTTCATAGTTCTAATCTGAGATCATTAAAATTTACAAATTTTCTTTGAAAAAAAAAACTTACCTAATCTTCTTTGAACCTCCTTACTCACCAAAGCTCCGTCATCACTGCTAAGAAGGTTGAGTTTCACACTCTTTTCTCCATTGAGCCTGCTCCTTGGAGACATGAAAAGAAAACAGGTAAAAGAGGGTCATATAGAGAGAATGAGAAAATAGGTGCACAGCCAAAACCTAATGAAGAGGCAACTGCAGAGCTTTCCTCTCTACATCTGGTGGGGACAGCATTCTCATCAGTCTTTTTCACAAAGACCTAGAGTTCTATGTGGTGTGACATCAGGGTTGCACACTGATGGTTTCAATTGGTTTCTGCGCATGTTTGAATTTAGCTGAAGAGTCACGTTTTCATGTCAAAGGACTTTTATCCGTGTCTCACCAAGGATTTCCCTCAATCTCTGCACCCTTAAGCATTTAGAGCCCTGATCTCCAGATGCAAAGGCTTGGGAAGTGAGGATGAAAGACCTGAGTTTAGAGAGGCTGATTGGCATTCCCAATCCCCTGGGGAAGGTTTAGAGACCCTGACTTCTTGGAATTAAGGGAGCAAGTACCCAGCTAGGCTCCTTCCTTCCTCACTCGCCCAACATTTCAGGTACTTCACTGATGTTCCACATCCTTCTTTTAAAGGTTGCTCCTGTCTTTTTTCTGGCTAGTGTCTACTTTAACTGTAATTGATGCCCAAAGCTTTTCTGGAACCACTTTTGGCCAAGTTCATTTATTATTAATCAAACTGTCCACTGTAGAAAATACTAAAAATGCTCAAGTGGGATTAGGAATAGTCAAGGTACTAACGGCATTCTTTTTATGCCCTTCTCTCAGATTCTGATTCTCCTGCTTATTTGCAAACAAATGATATGTTTTGGTGCCAATAAGGAACCCCCACATAACCCTTTATGTTACATACTAATACATTTCAATACTATGCCTAGTTTATCTTCATGTCAGTTGCTGTGGCTATGATGCCCCCTCCTTGATATGTGTGAATTCCCAGTGGAAAGAGAAAGGGAAAGTGGAAATGCCCTATTTGGCATTAAGAAATTGACTATCAGCACAATTTCTTCCCCTGAAATGAAAAAATTTCTCCTTGCAAAAGGGAACTTTGCCTGAGGTTCTTACAGAGCTTTGATTATGAAGATCAACTTATAAAGAATGCTTATCCCTTTCATAGTGTCCTTAACTAAACAACCAGGATGGTCCACTAACCGAGATCTAACCTGCCTTCTCTAAACAACAGTAACACTAAATCCAGTGCCATCACTGCACAGTGGAGAATTTACCACTAATGTGAAAAGCTTTCAGTTCTGGGAATATAGCCATTATTTATTTCTAATCGTATGTGTATTTTTCCCTTGGCCAGGAATCCATAGGTTTTGCACAATAGTAATTAATTCCATTAATAAATAGTAGTCTCTCAAAAGGCATCTTTTTTCATTTTCTTATATTTGAGCTGGATTTTTGTGAGACCAGGCAATTGCTCAACTATCTTTGCTGCTTCCATTCTTAAGGACATAGTATATTCAAAAATAAACCGCAAGCGTGGCTTTTTGCTACTGATAAAAAGAGAAATGTCTAAGGAAATGAGGGTAAAAAGCTTTCAAAGTTAGCACTTAGTCTACTTAAATGAAAATCTGTAAACATTTTATGAAATGCTTGTATATATAACTTAGTATCTTTTCCCAACTTATTATCATTTTTATCAAGCTAATTCCATTATAAAAGCTCTTCCTGTTTCAGTCCCCGTTAAATGAGGTTTTACTGTTGTTCTTTAATAATTTTCCTTCATCTTACAGATCAGTTTCCTAATTCATCCCAGAACGGTTCATGCCGACAAGTGCAGTATCCTCTGACAGACATGTCCCCCATCCTAACTAGTGGGGACTCTGATATATCCAGTCCATTACTGCAAAATACTGTCCACATTGACCTCAGTGCTCTAAATCCAGAGCTGGTCCAGGCAGTGCAGCATGTAGTGATTGGGCCCAGTAGCCTGATTGTGCATTTCAATGAAGTCATAGGAAGAGGTAAGTATTTCCACTCAGCTTTTTGTTAAATACAATTTTCCAGTAAGCATTTTATCTTCAGCTTTGCAGATTAGGAACTTAGACAATGGTGAAAGCAACTGACAGAGCAGTGATAACAACTGTACTTGATTTCTGTTCTATAGAAATGCAGCCCTGTAAATCATATCCGTGGGGATTTGCCCTTTTGCATGGAAGCAATTGGATAATCCCCCAAACATATTAGAACTAAATCACAATTCATCCTCATCCTGTGTGTACTAGCAACTATAGTTTCTTCGAAGGTGCCATTTACTTTCTTCTAAAAATCAGGGCGGGGTGCAGTGGCTCACACCTGTAATCCCAGCACTTTGGGAGGCCGAGGCAGCCAGATCACCTGAGGTCAGGAGTTCAAAACCATCCTGGCCAACATGGCAAAACCCCATCTCTACTAAAAAATACAAAAATTAGCCAGGCGTGGTGGCACGTGCCTTTAATCCTAACTACTGGGGAGGCTGAGGCAAGGAGAATTGCTTGAACCCAGGAGTTGGAAGTTGCAGTGAACCAAGGTTGTGCCACAGCAGTCCAGCCTGGGCGACAGAGCGAGACTCCATCTCAAAAAAATAAATACTTATAAATAAATAAATATCACTCCTTTAATTTTGAATATTTTTATTCAATCTCTCTCCAGTCTTTCTTTACCCTGAGAACAGTGACAAACTCTATGAAGCCTGGTTTATAGCAGTTTGTACACTGCTGGACAGCATCAGAAGACAGAGAATTTATAGCATTCCCCTGATCTAAAGCAACATATATCATCTCTACAATGCACTCCAATTTCTTTATACAAAGATAAATGAATATTTGTAATAAGCTAGCCAAAGCAGCAATAACAGCTAGCATAAACAGTATTTGTGGAAATATTTAGCAGGAAAAGAAACCAATCAAAAACTGGGAAACGAACTTCACTGTTCTTTTTTTTTTTTTTTTTGTCTAAAAAGCTTTTACCCTTAATACTGAATGGCCTCTGATCCCTTTTATTCTATATGTGCTACAAGAGGTTGTACAGGCATCTGCCAGTGTGATACAAGAGAAGCTGATGGCGTGATTTCCCTTATATGAACACAAGGCCTTCTCACTTTCCTGTGGTAGCATCCACACATTCTTCTGTCAAACACCCCAGAGCGTAATCGTTCGTGTGCTCCTTCTTGCCCAAGAGTGGCTTCACTGTTAACAAACATCTTTCCATTTCTCTTCAGAGTAATATATAGTTCTGTCATAGGCCTATAAATCCCAGTAATTGCATCAATTTTGGAGTATGTGGACTCACTAATTGTGTTCTAATTCTACACATTTGGAAAACTAGAATTTTTTATCATGAAAGGTACTAAAATGGCAATTATTTCTCTTTTGAAGTTATAATCATTAACAGCTCTATAAATATTAGCTACTATGTATTTATATGTCTTTCTCCAGGAGAATAGGAGCACTCAAAAACATAAGTTTTATTTTATTCTTCTTTGCATTACTAGAGGGTAGCCTAATGCCTGACACTCACATACTAGGCACTCATGGTGTCTTGGCCAGCTGGATGAATTAATTAGTGAATGACTTACACAGCTATCAGACATTTGGCACCTCTGGGGAAAATTACTGCCACTGGATAAAAGGCTACCATTGGGAAAATGATGTGGTTAAAGCCAGAGAGAACTGGATGAAGTGAGTCAGGGTGAATTTGCTTCATTTGGGTAACTGCCTTTCAGTTTCTGCCAACCTGGATTACGTATTAACCAGTGACTAATGGGGAAATCCTTATTCTATAATACTAATCCTATTTTTAATGGTAGCATTTTTATTTCATTTTGGTTTATTAGAATATAGAGAACTTATTATAGTTCTTCATGTGGGTTAACTTTATTTTCATATTTTAAAATACTATGTCATCCTTTAAAAAAATTTATTTGATGAGGCAGATGTTACTCACCTTTTCAGTGGTTCCACTATGGTTGAATATTTTATTAGATTAGGCTTTATTATGAGTCATATCATCTACTACTTATTCATGAATTAAATAATCACATTGCTTATATCCTTGGGTGAAATGTGTTGCATCTACATATGTATTTACAAACACACCTACATGCCTACAGTGGTATTGTTAAAAGTATTCTTTAAATGTACTCTTTTGCTGTATAGAAAGAAGAAAGAATAAAATGAAGCTAATAAGGGCTTGATAAATAATTATTTCATAATTAAATGTTATGCAGTGCTAACCAAGTTCTTTCTTTTGCACAGGGCATTTTGGTTGTGTATATCATGGGACTTTGTTGGACAATGATGGCAAGAAAATTCACTGTGCTGTGAAATCCTTGAACAGTAAGCGGCATTTTATTTAACCGTGGAGTACACTTTTGTGGTTTGCAACCCAATAAATAGCTTATAATAAAATGTTGATTTACACTTTCCCCTCGTGGAAAAATCAGCTACCACTGAAATTATGGGCCTAATCCTGAAAATTTGTTTTGTTCTAGACTTTTATTGAACTACTTCCTCTGAAATGATCCCTCAGAGCCCTCATTAGTAAGAGGGTAGGAGAAATGAGGTTCTTGGATGAACTGAGTATCATTTAACTATAACTATGTTTGGTTTATAATATTTGTTTTGCAAGTGACATTTCTGGAAACTATTGGAAGCATGTTGGCACATACAGTAGTAATGACTCATTTTACCCTGAGGCATTAGTGTAATTATTTTTTAACCATGACTTCCATTAAAAAGATAAAAAATGAAATAAGACAAACAGGAGAAAACTATGCTGGCCAAAAATTGAAAAAGCATAAGTATGGTAATACCTCATTTATCCACATTTTTGGAGAATGAGGCATTCCACATACATGAACTTCCTAAATAAATGAAACTTACCCCTTTTTAATGCTGGGACATTACTTAAAATTTTAGCTGTTATTGAGAAAATCTTTTTAAGATGAAATGCATACTCTGTTTAAGGGAATGCTTCCAAATACAAACTAAGTCTTTATTGGTGACCCCAAGCCATAATTACAGCCATAAATTACTATATTACACAAACAGTGTACTCCACATACATAGTGTTCCTGGCTCCGCCTGTGTTGACAGGTCTCACATGCTTGCGTTTTCTCCTCCCATTTCTCATTTTCTGCTTGCAAATTGCAGCAGCCTGAAAAATGTTAACCAGCTTTACTACAAACTTTATATGGGACTTAATAAGGTTTAAGTGCAAAAATGAAAGATTTTCCTGCAAGACACTTTACTGTCACAACTATTTCAGTCTTTTTAAAATATAAATCAACGTGCTAAGCAGTGTTCTACATGGTTAATTTTGTTGGAAGCCTGACCACGAGGGAAATAAAGGGACAGTCTTTATGAAACCTAAGTACAAACTTTGCACTAAGTTTATAGGAGGCAATCTGGTGGCTGGCTGGACTCTATCCTGCAAAAGTGGGTGTAGGTGGTGACTGGAAGGCATAGTGCAGGGTGGCATCATTCACTCAGATGTGTTGTAAAAAGAACACTCTAGAGTCAAACCCTCAGGACAAGATGCTAAGTGTGTGGTTTTCCATTTCATTGCTCTTCCTATCTAAATTTGACAAAAGTATTCACTGTTCCATAATGAAGTTAATATCTCCACCACTGGATTTCTTAGGAATCACTGACATAGGAGAAGTTTCCCAATTTCTGACGGAGGGAATCATCATGAAAGATTTTAGTCATCCCAATGTCCTCTCGCTCCTGGGAATCTGCCTGCGAAGTGAAGGGTCTCCGCTGGTGGTCCTACCATACATGAAACATGGAGATCTTCGAAATTTCATTCGAAATGAGACTCATGTAAGTTGACTGCCAAGCTTACTAACTGGCAAACTAGCTGTAAGCCAGCCATCCCTTCAAAATAGGCCTGCTCTGAGTCTTTAAAAAGCTAGTAGTCAAAGATGCACATTTAAAATGTTAGCATCATTCAAATGTACCTCAAAGTCTTCTATCCTGGTGGGAAATAGTGACACCTGGAAGGGTTTCCTGGAGCAATGATTCTTACTTGCTCTGCAAGCAACCTTGCTCTACCTTCCCCCGATAGGGACGTTTAGTCATCTTTGCATGTCTACTATGTGCCAGAAACTGTGCACAGCACAGGAGAAGTGGAAGCAGAGCAAGCCTCAGCCCATATGGAATGTTAACTCTAGAAGGCATTGAAAAATTAGCTCCAGATGCGTCCTTTGCTGTTCCCCATCCTTGCCATCCACTCTCACACCTCAGGAACTTTGCACTTGTGCTCCCTCAGCCTGGAACACTCTCCCCGCAAATAGCCACATATCTCACTTCCTCATCTTCTTCAGCTCTTGGCCGTAATGTCATCTTCAACATAAGCCTTCCCTAATCTGTTTAAAATTGCAACTGACCACCCACCCTCATGGTTTCAGACTCCTCTTCCCTGCTCTATTTTCCCCCATCACACTTACCGTCATCTGATGCACGAGGCCTGAGCTGTCCAATGCTACGGCCATGAGCCACGTGAAAAAGGAGACTAGTTCAAACTGAAATGTGCTGTATGGTGTAGAATACATCCCAGATTCTGAATACTTAGTATAAAAAAAGAAGAATTGTATATATATAATATATATATATATAATATATTATATATATATATATTTTTTTTTTTTTTTTTTTTTTTTTTGAGACGGATTTCTTCTGTCAACCAGGCTTGGCTCACTGCAAGCTCCGCCTCCCGGGTTCACGCCATTCTCCTGCCTCAGCCTCTCCGAGTAGCTGGGACTACAGGCGCCCGCCACCACGCCCGGCTAATTTTTTGTATTTTTAGTAGAGACGGGGTTTCACCGTGGTCTCGATCTCCTGACCTCGTGATCCGCCCGCCTCAGCCTCCCAAAGTGCTGAGATTACAAGCGTGAGCCACAGCGCCCGGCCAGTAGTTGTTTATATTGATTACATGCTGAAATATTTTGGATTTTGGGGGTTGAAAAATATATTGTGAAAACTAATTTTACCTGTTTCTTTTTACTTTTGAGTATGGCTACTAGAAAATTTTATATTACATGTGTGTCTTGCTTTATATTTCTATTGAATAGCACTGTAGTAGATAATAAACAAATAAACAATAGCTATATAAATGTATATGTATGCATACATATGTACACACACCCTCATCCCATTAGAATGGAAGCTCATGAGGGTAGGATTTTTGTGTATTTTGTTCACTGCTGTGGTTCCAACACCTAAAACAGTGTTTAGCACACAGACTCTCAGTAAATAATTGTTGAATGAATCAGCTAAGGGTTACAAAAAAAGGTTCTTAGGCTCTTGCAAGTGGTAGATTTTTTTCTTGACATTTATGCCAGGACCTAAAAGTCACCAAGCCAGGACCAGGGAGGGTGGGAATAAGAATCTCAAGACCTGAATTCATAGATGGCCTCAGGCTCCGTCGGGGTTCCTGCTCTCCAGGTCTCTGTGGGAGGTAATGAAGTTGATCAAAAGCAACTTTATAAATATGGGGTCAAATTATCAGAGAAAATAAGCTCTAGGAGAGTAATGAGATGTTACTCAGCCAAAGGAATAAAACATTCCCTGGCAGTGAACTTTTGCAGATAAGGCGAATTGACCTTACAAAGCACACAGCTGCCCTGACAGACCCCACTTTCCCACTTCAACTTTTGTTATTACCCTGATGGATTAATGTGGCTGGAGGTGCTACCTTCTCTAGGGTACTGTTACCCCAGGATTAAAGCATGATAGAGATTTCCTGTTATCCAGAACAGAACACTGCCATGGCCTTTTTTAATCCAAGGAGCTGATACTGAGAGCAACCACAAACCCAGATGTGTCTTAAAGAGAAACCTAAAACCAGGAACTGGCCTTTCTCTATGCTGTGTGCATTGAGGAGGGCTACAGCCCTTTTGTTAAGTATTTAATACTTAACAGGGTCCCCACTGGGTCCCCTTTTGCAGGGTCCCAGTTTTGCAGGGTCCTCACTGACTACATCTTGCACTGACAAACTCCCCCGTTCCTGATTGCCAGCCAGTGACATCACCAGACTTGACAGCTGAGTGGTTTGGGGTGATTTCTTTCTGAGCCTCCTCTATTCACTCTGCTTCTGATGTTCTAACATCTTGGGCCTTACTGACCCTGGAGGAACTGTCCCTCCCAAGGCTAGCTAATTCCTACAAATAGTAAACAGCTTGCCTTCAAAGCATACCTGTCATGTGCAAACCTACCAATCCAGAGCCCTTATCTAACCTCCTCCTTTATCAGGCTCTTACACTTTGGGCCACTGTCCACCTGCCCTGATCACCCCAGGGCCCAGTTCCAGACAACTAGAACTATCCTTGGAGCCTGCTGAAATACTCCAGATTGGCCAGCTCCAAACCTGCTTACCCTGCCTTACCAGTTTCTTCCCAGGGAAACTGCAATGAAGGCTCTTGCTCATGTTTTTCCCCTCACTCTCTCTGCCTCCAGACCCCGGGGTTTCCCCCATGTGACCCTGCATGACAGGGTGTGCCCCCTCCTCTTGCAAACTGTGAGTAGCAAACTAACTTTTCAATGGCAGTTGTCTCCTGTTCTGTTGGCCTCATCATACCCGGAAAATAACAAAACTACATTTTAAAACACTTCCATTTTCCCATCTGGAAAATGGAGCCTGTAACACCTGCCTGACAGAAGTGTAGAAGTAGCTGTAATTTATGAAAACAATTAGCCTGGTGTTTTGCATACAATAAATACTTAACAAATGGTTGATCTGTCAATGGGGCACATTTTTTGTTGTTGTTGTTTTGTTTCTTGTTTTTGGAGACAAGGTCTCTGTCACCCAGGCTGGAGTGCAGTGGCACAGTCACAGTGCACTGCAGTATCCAACTCCTGGGCTCAAGCAATCCTCCTTCCTCAGACTCCTAAGCAGCTGGGACTACAGGTACACACCACCACACCAGGCTAACTTTTCTGTGGTCGGTGGATGGGAGTAAAGACAGGATCTCACTGTGTTGCCCAGGCTGATCTCAAACTCCTGGCCTCAAGCCATCCTCTCGCCTTGGCCTCTCAAAGTTCTGGGATTACAGGCTTGAGCCATTAAGACCAAACTAATTTTTGAGACAAGATAATTTTTTATAAATAAACATTTCAGAATTCTAAGGTCAAAATTAGAACAGTAGATGCTTAGTTTATGCTTTTCTAACTCTCTTTGATTGCAGAATCCAACTGTAAAAGATCTTATTGGCTTTGGTCTTCAAGTAGCCAAAGGCATGAAATATCTTGCAAGCAAAAAGTTTGTCCACAGAGACTTGGCTGCAAGAAACTGTATGTAAGTATTAGAATCTCTGTGCCACAGTCCAAGTTAAGTGACAAGGAGGAATCTGTTTCCCACTGTTCAATGCTAGTTAGGCTGTTTTCTCTTCTTATGCAAAAGTCCTTTATTTCTGTTACAATCTTAAATCGATGTGTAAGCCCTGGGGATGTGGGTGGGACTTTCAGACTTTATCCAACAGAGAATTTAAAAGGATTCTCAATAGGGGGTCTTAAACAGCTGTTATGTACTTTTGCTTTTCTCAGTCCTTCCCTCCAGTAGTTCTCAATGTTGTGGTTTCACACTGCATTAGTGTTGGGGAGGGAGAATTTGATCTTCAGCATTTGACAGTGAAAAGGAGAGGGCTGGGAACACAAATACCAACATATTGCAACTTCCCAAGAGTGGATTTGAAGCCAGCCTGCTGAAGCCCTACCAAAAATGGTATTGGCAATGAATATACAAAGAACTTTATTTGTGTCTGGCTGCCTGGCTATATAATACAACAGTCAACAGTTTGTAACTGAGTTCATGTTTTCCCTTGCATAGCACTGATTCATGACTTATGGTATGTGTGAATGAAAGAGCTGTGCTATTAATTTCCTACCTTGGTTTTGGTCAATGTAACAACATAAAAGCCAGCTTAAACAGAGGATGCATAGCCCCAGATAGCGGAAATTGATTTTTGTTGAACTTCGCTGTTTTTCTTAGATGCTTTACTGTGTATCCTAGTTCTCTATTACCTCAGTGGTGGGATACATGAGTTTTGTATGCTAACCTAGCTCATTTAAGAATGAAAAAGTAAAGTATCAGTCCCCTGTCATGCTCTCCCATAAAACTGAGTATCACTAATCAGTTGACAAGTGAAGATTGGTGATTGCTTGGGTAGTCAATTAGCATACTTCATTTAGCAACCAAAGTAAACCCACAGGGGAGACAGCCTTACTACTGCAGATCTACATTAAAGCAAAAAGGACTTTCTTACGCCATACAGTTCATGATCTCTTTCCTCAGCCTATTGAATTGGCAATGTCAATGTCAAGCATTTTTATTCAAGAATTCTGTTGTAATTTAGCATTAGTCAATAGAGGCCAAATGAAATATTTCTTTCAGAATTTATGGATTTCAAATACTGAAGCCACTTGTTTAATCCGTAGATATTCAGCATCATTGTAAATTATTCTATTTCAGCCATGGGTAATAATTTTTGTCCTTTCTGTAGGCTGGATGAAAAATTCACAGTCAAGGTTGCTGATTTTGGTCTTGCCAGAGACATGTATGATAAAGAATACTATAGTGTACACAACAAAACAGGTGCAAAGCTGCCAGTGAAGTGGATGGCTTTGGAAAGTCTGCAAACTCAAAAGTTTACCACCAAGTCAGATGTGGTAATGTATTGGTTATCTCTGAGTTTCTCCTCTTTTACTTTCATATCCAACTTTTTTTGAAGTTTTATCACTACTTAATTTAAAAAAAAATTCAACACCACCAATTCCAGTTTTCTTCATATGTAAAAATGGACTTGTCTGATATGTACACATTGTATATTTTCATAAATTCACTCATTTATTCAAAAATATTTGTTGAATGGTGCAACATAGCAGCTCCTTAGGAAGCCCAGAGCTGAACTAGGCATGAACCCTGTCGGCCAAGAACTTTGGCTCAGAAGGGAAGAGATGAGATGGTCAACAATGACTGTGACACAGGTGGCCTGGAATGAGCCCTGATTCTCATAGCCCCAGGTGAGCAAGAATTCCACATCAAGAAATCTGGAAGCTGTAACTGAGGCAGTCTAGCAGTGAGGGCATGATCCGTGGGCGTAGCTAGTAAAGTACCTTCCCTTATCTGCAAAGGCCATCCTTCTTGCACAGAACAAGCCCTCAAAAGGCATGCACCTGAGTGCTGAGGCTGGGAGAAATACTCACCTGGGCAGCCAGATTCACCACATTCCCCTTCCACCCTAAGGAGAAGTGGCATTTGAATTGGGTTAAAAGATAGCAGGTTTGGACTTGGGCAGCTGGGCAATGGAAATACCGATCCAGGTGTGGCAGAAAAGCAGGAAAGTATAAGCACCTGTAAAGTTATAAGGAAACAGTACTTAGTTGATTATTTGTCAAGAACAGAACACACAGAGGGAAGTTATGAGAATAAATGGAGAAAAATATACTTATACTAGGTCATAGAGTTCCTTGAAAACCGAACTAGAGAGTATGGAGTTTATTCTCTGGTAATGTGGAAACAAAAATGTAATCAGATTAGACTGCAATCTTTCATCATTGTATTAGTCCGTTCTCGCACTGCTATAAAGAAATACTGAGCCTGGGTAACTTATAAAAACAGATTTAATTGGCTCACAGTTCTGCAGACTCTACAGGAAGCATAGCTGGGGAGGCCTCAGGGAGCTTTTACCCATAGCAGAAGGCAAAATAGGAGCAGGCATTTTACATGGCAGGAGCAGGACCAACGGGGCTGTGGGAAGTGCCACGCACTTTTAAACAACCAGATCTCCTGAGAACTCTATCACAAGAACAGCACCAAAGGAAGAAATCTGCCCCCATGATCCAATCACCTCCAGCCACGCCCCTCCCTCAGCATTGGGGATTACAATTTAACATGAGAGTTGGGTGGGAACACAGAGTCAAACCATATCATTCCGCCCTGGTTCCTCCCAAATCTCACGTCCTTCTCACATTTCAAAACACAATCATGCCTTCCCAACAGTCCCCCAAAGTCTTAATTCATTGCAGCGTCAGCTAAAAAGTACAAGTCCAAAGTCTCATCTGAGACAAGGCAAGTCCCTTCTGCCTATGAGCCTGTAAAATCAAAAACAAGTTAGTTGCTTACAAGATACAATGCGGGTACAGGCATTGGGTGAATGCTCCCATTCCAAATGGGAGAAATTGGCCAAAATTGGCACCAGGCCCTATGCAAGTCCGAGGCGCTATGCAAGTCTGAAACCCAGCAAGGCAGTTATTAAATCTTAAGGCAGTTATTAAATCTTAAAGCTCCGAAATAATTTTTTTGACTCCATGTCTCATATCCAGAGCACACTGATGCAAGGGATGGGCTCCCAAGGCCTTGGGCAGCTCTGCTCATGTGGCTCTGCAGGGCTCAGCCCCATGGCTGCTTTCATCAGCTGGCATTGAGTGCCTGCAGCTTTTCCAGGCACACGGTGCAAACTGTCAGTGGATCTACCATTCTGGGGTCTGGAGGATGGTGGCCCTCTTCTCACAGCCCCACCTGGCAATGCCCCAGCACTAAGGGGAGGTCTCAGGGAGCTTTTTACCCATGGCAGAAGGCAAAGCAGGAGCAGGCATCTTACATGGCAAGAACAGGACCAAGGTGGGGACAAGCTTTCACCAAGGGGAGAAGTGCCACACACTTTTAAACAACCAGATCTCCTTAGAATTCTATCAGGAGAACAGCACCAAAGGGAGAAATCTACTTCCATGATGCAGTCGCCTCCCACCAGGCCTCAGCTCCCACACTGGGGATTATAATTCAACATGAGATTTGAATGGGGACACAAATCCAAACCATATCAATCATTCTTTAAGACAACTTGAAAGGAGTAGAAGCAGGAAGATGAAGTGAGAGGTGGAACTTGAAATAATACAGACACAATGAGAATGGAAAGGAAGAGATGAAAGGAGGAGCATCTCAGAGGTAGAATCAAAAGTATTTACCAAGGAATTGATAAAAAGTCAAAGAAGAGCAAAGGTATATGCTGGTGCAATAACACATATGTGAAGCACAGAAGCAAAAGCTGGACTCAGAAGAAAAATAACAAGTTGAGCCTTAAACACACTGAGTTTGCCTTGGGAGTAGAATGTTCAGGCAGAGAAGTCCATCAGGCAATTCAAAATGTGAATCTGCAACTTGTAAAAAATGTATTATTCAGCCTGGGCTGTCATACAATAGACCACAGACTGGTTGGCTTAAACAATAAAAATTTATTTCTAACCATTCTGAAAGCTCAAAGTCCAAGATCAGGGTGCTAGCATGGTTGGGCTCTGTTGAGGGCTCTCTTCCTGGCCTGTAGATGGCCACCTTCTTGCTGTGTCCTCACATGGCTAAAAGAATGAGAGTCAGTTCTCCAGTATCTCTTCTTAGAAGGGCACTAATCCCAGCATGAAGGCCCACCCTCATGACCTTGTCTAAACTGAATTACCTCTAAATGGCCCCATCGTTAAACACTGTCACAGTGGGGCTTAGAGCTTCAACATATGAATTTCCGGGGACACAATTCAGTCCATAGCAGGGGTCAAGGCTGGGAATATGCTTTTGAGAGTCCAAAAGCAATTATTCAATAGATCCTACATATATAAAGTGAAAGAGAAAAACAGTGAGGTAAGGGACCCAGAAGCAGAGACCACTATGAAAGTCAGAGGAAGAGAAAGTTTCAAGGAGAAATTGGGTGCTCTACAGAGTCCACTGCTACTCAGTACACCGGAAGGGTCTTGGAAGCTGAGTAGCTTGAGTGATTTGGAGGTCTAGAATGTGCTGAGAAGCACAGGTGTTGAACGGAATGGAGAGTACACTTATTCTATTCACATGTTGTAAGTCAGAGGACTGTGATGCCTGGAGATAGAGAAACATTTGATGTTTCAGTCCTTGAGATTAACAACTAAAAAAGGAAAATGTGCAAACAAAGTAGTCAGAAAATAATGTTCACGGGGAACATGCACTTGAAGAGAAAGGGTTGGTAGCTTTTGAGAGATGATGGGTCAGAGATCTGAGTGTGTGGCATGGGAAGCAATAAGACATCTCATCCACCTCTCTGTGAATCAGCAAAAGGGAGAGGTGTGGCCCCTATTGGCAAGAGTTTCAAAGAAATTGTGACTTCAAGTGAAAGCTGAGTTTCAGTTCCTGTGAGGAGGTAGGGGAACTATTAGAGAATAAGTTGAGGTGATTGGGAGTTTGTTTTCAATGAGTAAGTAGGTCATAGGTCATGGTGGAGGACCAGGACTTCAGCATGCATGAGATTGGTAAGAGAAAGTGATAGTGCCGTGTAGAGCTTAATGCCTGGGATTTTGATCCTGAAAGATTCTGAAAGAGGTGAAAGAAGTGGGTGCTAGAGAGGGAGACTGGGGACATGTTAGTGACAGTGGCAGGTGAAGGCAAAAGATAGGGAGAATTAACCCATCCTCCAAGAACATACTGTTCATTCAGACTTGAGTGTTAGTCTGCCATTAAGAAGCCAGAGCCAACTCTTACAACTCAGTAATAAGACTGTCTTAGTCTGTTTTGTGCTGCTATAACACAATACCACAAATTGGGGGATTTGTAATGAACAGAAATGTATTTGGCCCACAGTTCTGGAGGCCAGGAAGTCCAAGATCAAGGGGCCACATCTGCTGAAGGTCTTCTTGCTGTGTCATAACATGGTGGAAGGCATCACATGGGTGTGAGAGAGTGCAAGAGAGAGCAAGAGGTGACCAGACTCTCTGTTATAACAAACCCCCTTCCACAATAATGAACTAACTCCCAAGATAATGACATTAATCCACTCATGAGAGTAGAGCCTCATGACCTAATTACCTCTTAAAGGTCCCTCCTCTGAGCACTGTTGCATTGGGAAGGGATTAAGTGTCCAACACATGAACTTTCGGGGACACATTCAAACCATAGCGAAGGCAAAATTACTCAATTTTTTTAAGTAAGCAGAAGATTTGAATAGACATTTTACCAAAGGGACGTATGAATAGCTAGCTAATGAGCACGTGAAATGAAACATATGCTCACATGAAGATTTGTACATGAACGATCACAGTAGTTTTCTTCATAATAGCCAAAAACCAGAAGCAATCTTAATGTCCATCAACAGGTGAGTGGATAAACAAAATGTGGTGTGTCCATACAGTGGACTAAACCATTCATCAACATAAAGGAATTACTGATGCCTACTACAGCATGATAAACCTCAGAAACATTATGTAAAGTGAAAAAAAAGGCAAATAAAAAAATTACATGTTGAATGGTCCCATTTATATGAAATTTCTAGAAAGAGGCAGAACTATAGAGTCAGAAAACAAATCAGTGGTTTCCTGGGGCTGAGAGAAGGAGTGAGGATAAACCACAAATGTGCATGAGGGAATTTTCTGGAATGTTGAGATGATCTAAAACTGGACTGTGATGATATGATAGCTGCACGTCTATGTAAATTTACTAAACATCATTTAATCACTTTAATTTACTAAACTTCACCGATCACTTAAAATTGGTGAGTTTTATGATCTATAAATTATACCTCAACAAAGCTGATTTATAAAAAACAGCCTGATGAAATTTTGGATGTTTAGGGCAAGTGTTGGGATTCTAAGCTTCTTGGCAGCCACACACACACAGCAATACCACCACCTCCCCAACAAACACACACAGACAGCGCAAAGGCCAAGGCTACCTCCATAGCCACAGTCACTCAGATACTTGACTGGAAATGTACGTAGGTTTCTGCAGATAGGATGGTGCTATTTCTTTCTCACTCTCATCGAAAGCCACTATTTTGTGCTACATAAAGGCTGAACCTGAATAATCTGTACTTAATGCTGCTTTGGGAAATGATTACTGATTGCATGGATAAATTTGCACAGTGTTTTACTTCCAGGACAGCACAATCTTGAATGTTGACATGGAACATTTCCAAAAGCATGTAATGAGCTGTGTGTATGTTGAAACCTACGACCAAAAACTTGCCTGCTTGTAGTTTGGGTTTTCTTTCTAGAAAATGTCCAAATGGAGGTTGGCTAAAGTCTGAATACTCTTTAAGTCCATTCAAACAAAATCGGAGTGTCACTACACTGGAAATCACTCACACCCTCCTCTGAACCCTTTTGCAATGGGTGTTGTAATTGTATTATACATTGTTCCACACTTAATACCAGTTCTTCCACTAAACTGTGTATTGACTTCCTTGTTCTCAGCCCTTATCTGCCTCATCTTTCTGAAGCGTTTAAAATTATTGTAACCCTCATTTTTCTTGAAATTTCCTCTTCCTTTGGTTTCTGGGACACTGAAACTTCCAGTTTTCCTCCTGTTTCTAGGTTGTTTTCTTTATCCTCAATGGCTTCTCTTCCTTCTGTCTTCCTTCTCTCAGATGTAGCTGTCTCCCAGGATCTTTGTCTTTAGGGGTCATCCTCCACCAACAGTTGGAACCATTCCCATCAATAACCACCTTTGATTCTCTCTACCTGGATGTCATCATCAGTGTCACAAATTTGCCACATCCAAAATCAAATTCTTTCCCGCCAAACCCTCGATTTCTCACCTCCTGGCTTTGATTAATGGCATCACCATTGTGTAATTTATCCACTCCTCATTCTTTTCAGTGTTTGACAAATGCATGCCGTTGTGTAACCACCACCCCAACAATCAGGACATAGAACAGTTCTATCATCTCAGAAAATTTCCTTATGCTCCTTTGTAGTCAACTTCTACCCTATCCCCAGGACCTGGAAATCAGAAAATCGGATTTATTTTCTGTCTCTAGAGTTTTACTTTTTCTAAAATGTCATATAAATGGAATCATGCAGTCAGTAGTCTTATGAGTCTGTCTCCTTTTACTTTGCATATTACATTTGAGAGCCATCCATGTTGTTGTATCAGTAGTAGTAATGTATCAGTAATTCATTCCTTTCTTATTGTGTCAAAAAAATACATAATATTTACCATCTGAACCATTTTTATTTTATGTTAAGTTCCAGGGTACATGTGCAAGATGTGCAGATTTGTTACATAGGTAAACATGTGCCATGGTGGTTTGCTGCACCTATCAACCCATCACCTGGGTATTAAGCTCGGCATGCATTAGCTGTTTTTCCTGATGCTCCTCCCCTCCCTTGATAGGCCCCATTGTGTGTTGTTCCCCTCCCTGTGTTCATGTGCTCTCATTGTTCAGCTCCCACTTAGTGAGAACTTGCGGTGTTTGGTTTTCTGTTCCTGCGTTAGTTTGCTAAGGATAACAGCTTCCAGCTTCATCCATGTCCCTGCAAAAGACATGATCTTGTTCCTTTTAATGGCTGCATAGAACCATTTTTAAATACACAGTACAGTATCATTAACTATACGAACATTGTTGTGCAATAGATCTCTAGAACTTTTTCATCTTGGAAAAATTGAAACTCTATATCCATTAAACAACAATTCTCCTCTCTCTCCCCCAGGCCCTGGCAACCACCATTCTACATTGTCTAAGAGTTTGACTACTTCAGATACCTCATATAAGTGGAATTATGCAGTATTTGTCTTTTTAGGACCGACTTATTTCATTTAGCAAAATATTCTCAATCTTCATCCATGTTGTGGTATATGACAAGATTTCCTTCTTTTTAAAGGCAGAATAATATTCCATCGTATATATATGCCACATTTTCTTTATCCGCTCATCTGTCAATGGACATTTAGGTTTCTTATACCTCTTGGCTATTGTGAATAGTGCTGCAGTGGCCATGGATGTAAAAATTCTCTTTGAGATCCTTTTTTTCAATTCTTTTGTATATACACACAGAAATAGGATTGCTGGATCATATGGTAATTTTATTTTCAATTTTTTGGGGACCTCTCTACTGTTTTCCACAGCAGACTAGTTCATCCCTTTTTGTTTTTGGGTAGTATTCCATTGTACAGATGTGCCACGTTTTATTTATCCATTCACCAGCTAAAGAACATTTGGGGCCAGGAGAGTTGGCTCATGCCTGTAATCCTAGCACGTTGGGAGGCCGAGGAGGGCAGATCACTTGATGTTAGGAGTTCGAGACCAGCCTAGCCAACATGGTAAAACCCCATCTCCACTAAAAATACAAAAAATTAGCCGGGAGTGGTGGCACATGCCTGTAATCCCAACTATTCAGGAGGCTGCGGCGGGACAGTCGCTTGAACCCTGGATGGCTTAGGTTGCAGTGAGCTGAGATCATGCCACTGCACTCCAGCCTGGATGACAGAGTGAGACCCGTCTCAAAAATAATAATAATAAAGAACATTTGAGTTCTTTCCAGTTTCAGGCAATTACTTATACATAATTGTAATGGCTATGACATTTGCTTGAAGGTTTTTCTGTGAACGTAATTTTTATTTCTCTTGGGTGAATATCTAGGTGTAAGAGTAACTAACTGGGTTGTAAGGTAAGTGTACATTCAACTTTATGAGAAACTGCCAACTAACTATTTTTCAAAATGGCTGTATCATTTTATGTCCCCACCAGCGATCCATAAGAGTTCCAGTTTTTCAGCATCCTCTCCCGCACTTGACATTGTCAGTTTTCTGATTGTTAGTCATTCTAATTGGTTGTAGTGGTGTCTCATTTTCTTTTTAATGTTTATTTCCCTAATGGCTAGTGATGTCGAGCCTCTTTTCATGAGCTTATTTGCCATCCTTATATCACCTTTAGTAAAGTGTCTACTCAAATCTTTTGCCTATGTATTTGTTAATACTTAATTTAGTTAGGGGTTATTTTATTGGCTTGTTTTTGTTTCTTATTATTGAATTGTTCGAGTTCTCTGTATATTCTGGATACAAGCATATCTTATGCGATACACTTTTGCCAATGCATTTTTTTTTCTTCTGGGACGAAGTCTCACTCTGTCACCCAGCCTGGAGTGCAGTGGTGCAATCTTGGCTCACTGCTACCTCTGCTTCTTGGGTTCAAGTGATTCTTGTACCTCAGCCTCGCCAGTAGCTGGGATTGCAGGCATAAGCCACCATGCCCAGCTAATTTTTGTATTTTTAGTAGAGACAGGGTTTCACCATGTTGGCCAGGCTCCTGACTTCAAGTGATCCGCCTGCCTTGGCCTCCCAAAGTGCTGGGATTACAGGCATGAGCCACCACGCCTAGCCCACAAATGCATTTTTCTAGTCTGTGGATTACCTTTTCGTTTATTTAATGGTATCCTTCAAAAAGCAAAAGCGTTTGATTTTGTTGAAAATTTTATCAGTTTATCAATTAATAAACCTTTATCAATTTATTCTTTTTTTTATTCTTTTATCAATCCTGGTGTCGATGTCGTATCTCCATGCATCTACTCTTGGATGGTCAGATTTGCCTATCATCATTCCTTGCTTACTTACCTCAGCAGCAACCCTCTCTATCACTTTTCATAGCTTACAACCATCTTTCGCATTTAATCATTTCTTTGATCATCACCTTCAGTAAAGTTAGGCCAGATATTCTCCAGATGAGCTTATTGCTGGTGCTCAGATGTTCAAAATGGCTTGACCAATGCCATACAGTAAGCATGGATGATAGCGCTCTCATGGCTTGAAACTAAAACTGACTTGTTTCCTAATGCACATGAATTGTACACCTCCCTCCCCTCACCCCTGCCCCACCCCCAACCGACACACACACACACACACACACACACACTCCAGCTTCTCTCTTCTTGGTCATCATCCTAATCAGCATCACCTCCTCTTTCACTGTCCCTCCCCTCACCCTGCTGTCAGCCCCACAATGCGTTCAGGGGAGTGTGGAGTGCAGATAATACAATGCTCTTCCTGGAAACCTTCTTCCTCTTACCCCTGTCCCATGAGTCCTCCAGCTATCTTCTGATACCCAGTTATTGCCCATGTCCTTTCATTCCTTGGAAAATTACCCAACTCCATCCACCTTTTATGGGACTTTGTCTCCAGACAAATCTATATGTAGCCTAGACTGTCAGATAGGGAGACCTGATCACAGAACTTTGACTTCCTCATCCTAAAATAAAACCAATTACATTACAGGGTTGTAACCAAGTACAATCCATTATAAGGATTAAATAAGATGTTTTGTAAAGGATATAATGCCTATGCATGAATCATTATATGACAAATACACTCTTTCACCACCCTAATTCCAGAGTAAAGCCTCATAGGCTTCCATGTTGTAGGTATGGAGTAGTGTCCCTCACCTATTCTTATTCAGAAACCTCCTAACTGGCCTCCATATTGTGAATCAACTTCTCCTTTCTGTTCTAAGCATGGTGCTTACAGATGCCATCTCCCTGAGCACAACTCAGCCATGTCCCATTGATTTCAGTCTAACGCACTTTTTTTTTTTTTTTTGGAGACAGAGTCTCACTCTGTCGCCCAAGCTGGAGTGCAGGGGTGCGATCTCAGCTCACTGCAACTTCCACCTCCCAGGTTCAAGCGATTGTCCTGCTTCAGCCTCCCAAGTAGCTGGGATTACAGGTGCACACCACCATGCCTGGCTAATTTTTGTATTTTTAGTAGAGACAGGGTTTCACCATGTTGGCCAGGCTGGTCCCGAACTCCTGACCTCAAGTGATCTGCCCACCTCGGCCTCCTAAAGTGCTGGGATTACAGATGTGAACCACCTTGTCCCGCCCTGTCTAACCCACTTTCAACATTTAAAAACCTCCACAGCACAGACCCATTTCAATCTTATGGGTCCCTAATCTCTTCCCCTACTCCAACATGTCAAGCAACATGAACTATTATACTTATGGTTTAATAAGAACACATATGCAGCCAGGCGCGGTGGCTCATGCCTGTAATCCTAGCACTTTGGGAGGCCGAGGAGGGTGGATCACCTGAGGTCAGGAGTTAGAGACCAGCCTGGCCAACATGGCGAAACCCCGTCTCTACTAAATATACAAAAATTAGCCGGGCATGGTGGCAGGTGCCTATAATCCCAGCTACTCAGGAGGCTGAGGCAGGAGAATCACTCCAACCTGGGAGGAAGAGGTTGCAGCGCACCAAGATTGCGCTGCTTCACTCCAGCCTGGGCGAAAGAGCGAAACTCCATCTCAAAAAAGAAAGAAAGAAAGAAGGAAAGAAAGAAAGAAAGAAAGAAAGAAGGAAAGAGAGAAAGAAAGAAAGAGAAAGAAAGAAAGAGAGAAAGAAAGAAAGAGAGAAAGAAAGAGAGAAAGAAAGAAGGAAGGAAGGAAAAGAAAGAAAGAAGGAAGGAAGGAAAGAAAGAAAAAGAAGAAGAAAGAAAGAAAGAGAAAAAGAAAGAAAGACAAGAAAAGAAAGAAAGAACACATGTGTACTGTTACTCCTGGCCCCAACCGCTCCACCCAAAACTCTGTCTCTGCCCTCATATTACCTGCACCTATAAAACAAAGTCTCCCTGTTCCTCAAGACCCACCTTACTGTCACTCTCTTCCTGCAGCCTTTCTCAGTACCCTACTATTATCTCTTTGACTTTTGGCAACCTTTGTATCTCTTTGATATTACTGCTCTATATTACAGCTGTTATCTTATTGTCCTGTGTGACAGTTATCTGCACAATTCTCTTAACCCTGTTCATTCAGCCCTGGGACCTATCTAGTAACTTGAATAGTAACCTACTCGTATGTGATCAAGGGTCAATTGATACTTGTTAAATTGATTTTAAATATTAATGCATATTCTGGGGCTTCAAAGTTAACACGATGATGTTGTCAGAAGTGACTATTGATTGTTAAGGTTTTCGGACTTTGAAAACTTCCATTTTGCAAAGCTGAATTAGACAGCAAAGTTCTGTAGCTCCCTCCTGGCAAGGGGTTTGAGTTTTCTGTTGGGATCAAGGCAGTCAGCAGCCATCAAGGGTTCTCGAACTTGGGCAAAGAAGTCATTAATGGTAATTTGTATCAGCAATTACAGCATCTACCTCATTTCTTTCTTTCAGCTGCAGTGTTCAAAGGCAGGCTTTATTCTCCTTCTTGCTGGGTACTACAAGCTACACTTGCCTCTCAGTTTTATGTCTTCCTACTCCAGCTGTCTGGTGTGGATTTTTCTTCTGCTCCAAGCTTCCTTCATTTCTTCCTCCTTATGCTTCCTACTCTTAGAGTGGCCCGGAAGTGTTGCTGGGCAAGAACTGCCCCCCTGGGTCCTGTCCACAGGGGCGGCCTCTGCCCATGCTGATTCTCCTCGTGTCATTCTTGCATGAGCACATGTCCGGGGGGAGATAATATCTATGACCTGGTCTATCCTGAGCACAGTGTTTTAAATCAAGAAATTGCATGTTTATTGAAGTTCAGTAGACCAAACAAGACCTAAGGGTCGGGAACTCTTAAATGTTTATCCCAGTGTGGACTCAGATATATTGGGGAATTTTTAGCAAGTCACTTAACCTCTCCGTGTCCCTGTGATCTTCCTATATAGTACTGATATGGCTATTTTATAAGAATCTAGTACTTTAACATCTTCATGTGACAGTTTTATTGAAATTAATTTTCAATAGAGAGACTTGTTGCCTTGCAGTTTTATTATTTCTGATTTTTAATATGTATTTTTACTTATGCTGATTTAGATCTTCCCATTTAATATGAACCTTTCAATGTGGTTACATTTCTTAAAGGGTATTTATGTTCAGTTTGAAACCACACAAATTTAAATTTTGGGAGGCTTTCTTCTTCTTTTACAAGTAATGTAAAATTGTAGTGAAGCTATTGGAAAAGAAAAGGATAGAAACATGTTAGTGCTTTGACACAGCGGGAGAGAATTTGGAAGAGGTATTCTACCAACTACAGATGGAATCTTCATCATCATGTAGACTCCAGATATTCTTTTAGAAAACTTTACGTTTACTTACAATCTAAACCTTACCTGTTTAAACAAGTCATGAAATGCATAGCTTAATAATTGCCTTTAAAAAAATTGTTGCCCAAAACAGAAACCGTATTGAGTATGCAAAGCCAAGTTTAGTTACCAAGACCTACTGATTTCCTTTCATATTTGTATGGTCATATCTCTCACCTGGACTGTCCTGTTTCTTGTTTTACTAGTGGTCCTTTGGCGTGCTCCTCTGGGAGCTGATGACAAGGGGAGCCCCACCTTATCCTGACGTGAACACCTTTGATATAACTGTTTACTTGTTGCAAGGGAGAAGGCTCCTACAACCCGAATACTGCCCAGACCCCTTGTAAGTAGTCTTTCTGTACCTCTTACGTTCTTTACTTTTACAGAAATGCCTGCCTTCAAAGGGTCTCTTACAGCATGTCTTTCTTTTTGGAACAGATATGAAGTAATGCTAAAATGCTGGCACCCTAAAGCCGAAATGCGCCCATCCTTTTCTGAACTGGTGTCCCGGATATCAGCGATCTTCTCTACTTTCATTGGGGAGCACTATGTCCATGTGAACGCTACTTATGTGAATGTAAAATGTGTTGCTCCATATCCTTCTCTGTTGTCATCAGAAGATAACGCTGATAATGAGGTGGACACACGACCAGCCTCCTTCTGGGAGACATCATAGTGCTAGTACTATGTCAAAGCAACAGTCCACACTTTGTCCAATGGTTTTTTCACTGCCTGACCTTTAAAAGACCATCGATATTCTTTGCTCTTGCCAAAATTGCACTATTACAGGACTTGTATTGTTATTTAAATTACTGGATTCTAAGGAATTTCTTATCTGACAGAGCATCAGAACCAGAGGCTTGGTCCCACAGGCCACGGACCAATGGCCTGCAGCCGTGACAACACTCCTGTCATATTGGAGTCCAAAACTTGAATTCTGGGTTGAATTTTTTAAAAATCAGGTGCCACTTGATTTCATATGGGAAACTGAAGCAGGGAATTTTGAGGGCTTCTTGATCACAGAAAACTCAGAAGAGATAGTAATGTTCAGGACAAGAGCGTCAGCCCCGGAACAGGCCACTCATTTAGAATTCTAGTGTTTCAAAACACTTTTGTGTGTTGTATGGTCAATAACATTTTTCATTACTGCTGGTGTCATTCACCCATTAGGTAAACATTCCCTTTTAAATTCTTGTTTGTTTTTTGAGACAGGGTCTCACTCTGTTGCCAGGGCTGGAGTGCAGTGGCGTGATCATAGCTCACTGCAACCTCCACCTCCCAGGCTCAAGCCTCCCGAATAGCTGGGACTATAGGCACACACCATCATTCCCGGCTAATTTTTGTATTTTTTGTAGAGACGGGGTTTTACCATGTTGCCAAGGCTGGTTTCAAACTCCTGGACTCAAGAAATCCACCCACCTCAGCCTCCCAAAGTGCTAGGATTACAGGCATGAGCCACTGTGCCCAGCCCTTATAAATTTTTGTATAGACATTCCTTTGGTTGGAAGAATATTTATAGGCAATACAGTCAAAGTTTCAAAATAGCATCACACAAAATGTGTTTATAAATGAACAGGATGTAATGTACATAGATGACATTAAGAAGATTTGTATGAAATAATTTAGTCATCATGAAATATTTAGTTGTCATATAAAAACCCACTGTTTGAGAATGATGCTACTCTGATCTAATGAATGTGAACATGTAGATGTTTTGTGTGTATTTTTTTAAATGAAAACTCAAAATAAGACAAGTAATTTGTTGATAAATATTTTTAAAGGTAACTCAGCATGTTTGTAAAGCAGGATACATTTTACTAAAAGGTTCATTGGTTCCAATCAAAGCTCATAGGTAGAGCAAAGAAAGGGTGGATGGATTGAAAAGATTAGCCTCTGTCTCGGTGGCAGCTTCCCACCCCACAAGCAATTGGAAACAAAACTTTTGGGGAGTTTTATTTTGCATTAGGGTGTGTTTTGTGTTAAGCAAAACGTACTTTAGAAACAATTGAAAAAGGCAATTGAAAATCCCGGCTATTTCACCTGGATGGAATAGCCACCCTGAGCAGGACTTTGTGATGTTTCATTCTGTGGAATTTTGTGCTTACTACTGTATAGTGCATGTGGTGTAGGTTACTCTAACTGGTTTTGTCAATGTAAACATTCAAAGTGTTATATTTTTTATAAAAATGTTTATTTTTAATGATATGAGAAAAATTTTGTTAGGCCACAAAAACACTGCACTGTGAACATTTTAGAAAAGGTATGTCAGACTGGGATTAATGACAGCATGATTTTCAATGACTGTAAATTGCGATAAGGAAATGTACTGATTGCCAATACACCCCACCCTCATTACGTCACCAGGACTTGAAGCCAAGGGTTAACCCAGCAAGCTGCAAAGAGGGTGTGTCACACTGAAACTCAATAGTTGAGTTTGGCTGTTGTTGCAGGAAAATGATTATAACTAAAAGCTCTCTGATAGTGCAGAGACTTACCAGAAGACACAAGGAATTGTATTGAAGAGCTATTACAATCCAAATATTGCTGTTTCATAAATGTAACAAGTAATACTAATTCACAGAGTATTGTAAGTGGTGGATGACAGAAGAAAATCTGCTCTGTGGAAAGAAAGAACTATCTCTACCGGGGTCAAGAGCATGAACACATCAATAGAAAGAACTCGGGGAAACATCCCATCAACAGGACCTCACACTTGTATATACATTCTTGAGAACACTGCAATGTGAAAATCACGTTTGCTATTCATAAACTTGTCCTTAGATTAATGTGTCTGGACAGATTGTGGGAGTAAGTGATTCTTCTAAGAATTAGATACTTGTCACTGCCTATACCTGCAGCTGAACTGAATGGTACTTTGTATGTTAATAGTTGTTCTGATAAATCATGCAATTAAAATAAAGTGATGCAACATCTTGTATACTGATAGTTGGTTATTGCCAGTCATGCTTGATTACCTACATTTGCATAATGATAGAGGAAGCCTAAGATTGATTTCACCTGGCTGCATAGAGCTCATCCATATAGGAGAGCCTTAGTCAAGTGAATGCTGAGGAAGCAGTAAAACAGCATGCATCCCCGAATCTCAGGAAGTCTCTATCTTTCCAAGGGTTTGGTCTAAGTTGCTGATTACCTGGATGCTAGAGCATCTGGTTCCTGTTTTAGCATGGTGCTATTCTCCAGCAAGGTGTGTCCTTCGACTAGAAGACACAAAAATGGAGCAGCAGCCACACTGTTGGCACACGGATACCTAGGTATGGGTTGGAGAGAGAGGCCTTCTTGCCCCATCAAAACTACTCTTTATCTACACAGGTGCCCACCCTTTTACCCCCAGTTACCAGAGAAATTACCTTCAGGTTATCTCCATGTATATTCTTGTAATGGTAAGGGAATTCAAAGGTGATAATTTCAGCCATCTAAGAATTGTGTGACACTTTGGGGGTAATCTAATTTTAAAAGAACCCAATTTAAAATAATACCTACAAAATACAATGGACACTGATCCTTTACTGGGAGATAATTCAACTCCCCCGCTTACAGCCAAAGTCTCCCACTCAAAAGATGCATTTCCACAGGAAGTTCAATCTAACTCTCTCCCACAAGGAGAAGAACCTGTCATCTTTACATCTCTAGAATCCGGCACTTAGTAGATTCTCAAATAATTGCTGAACCAAAACAGCATTTTCTTATTCCCCATCACTTTATTTATTTATTTATTTATTTATTTATTTATTTCCCCCCCCCCCCCCCCAGCTGGAGTGCAGTGGCATGATCTTGGCTCACTGCAACTTCCACCTCTTGGGTTCAAGCCATTCTCCTGCCTCAGCCTCCTGAGTAGCTGGAATTACAGGCACACGCCATCACGCCCAGCTGATTTTTGTATTTTTAGTAAAGACGGGGTCTCGCCATGTTGGCCAGGCTGGTCTCAAACTGCTGGCCTCGAGTGATCCACCTGCCTCAGCCTCCCAATGTGCTGGGATTACAGGCGTGAGCCACCACACTCAGCCTACTTTAAACCACCATGGATAGAGTTATTGCCTATGTAGCTCCCATGATGTTTGGAGAACACTGATATGGAGAATGCAGACTCCTCTGGGGAAAGAGAAATAGAAAGACCTTTAAGAAGTTTGGCTTGGTGCTACGCATTTTTAATTATCACAGGGTTTTTGCTTCACGATATAAGCATCAATTACATTTTTGCTCTCTGACCTACACAGTGGATTCCATCTTTAAAGAAATAGGGAGAAGGGATATATAATGTGTAGAAATACATCAAATGCTTGAATGCTGACATCTGGCATTGTTAATCTACCTGACTTAGTTCGGAAAACCAGTTAGCATTATATAAAAGAAATTGATTAGTATTTTATTTAATTCAACGAATATTTATCAAGCACCTGTACATGTCAGACACTGCTAGGTAATGGGGATATAAAAATAAACAGTCCCTCTCACCCCAAGGAATTTGATGAAACAGACAGACAAAATTACATAATTAATGAATATTAAAATTATTCATTTCTTAGATTTGTGAGTTGTCTTAAAGAGATATCACAGTTTAAACATACACAAAGTTCAGGCTCCTGTGCAACAGACCAAGCCCTAACTCAGATTGGGCAACATATTGGACTTCTCTAAACCTGTGTTCTCATCTGTCAAATATGTTAATCACGGTTACCCCCACAAAGTTGTTTGAGGACTTTTAAAAAAAAGTGTATTATAAAGGCACCTGGTACACCATAGTTGCTGAATAATCATAATATCATTATTATCTTTAGTCTTAGACAATAAAAGCCCATGTATAGGTAGCCTTAGTTGGCTAAAGGGAAATGAGACTTGGAGGGGCATTGCAGATGTTTAAATCCAAATTCTTACCCCATTCTTTTCTTTTTGTTTTTGTTTTTTGTTTTGTTTTTTGTTGTTGTTGTTTGTTTGTTTTGTTTTGTTTTGTTTTGAGACAGAGTCTCACTCTGTTGCCCAGGCTGGAGTGCAGTGGCATGATCTTTGCTCACTGCAACCTCCACCTCCCGGGTTCAAGCGATTCTCGTGCCTCAGCCTCCTGAGTAGCTGGGATTAGAGGTGTCCGCCACCACAACAGCTAATTTTTGCATTTTTAGTAGAAACGGGGTTTCACCATGTTGGCCAGGCTGGTCTTGAACTCCTGACCTCAGGTGATCTGCCCGCCTCAGCCTCCCAAAGTTCTGGGATTACAGGCATGAGCCACCATGCCCAGCCAACTTCTTACCCCATTCTTCACCTCACATCTGCTTTACATACAGTAGAAACAGCTGTGATTCTGCCTCATCCTGCATATGACAGTGAGGGTGAGAGAGGAGAAAGGTGGCAAGACAGTGGCACTGGCAAGAGAACTCCCTCACTTCTTTCTCTACACTCCCCGCTATCACTTTAATCACTTCCCCTGTGACAGGTTTCTTTTTTCTGTTTTAGCCTTTAGACTTGGAATACACAACAGACATGGAAGAGAACATTCTGTCTAAATGACAGGCATGTTGCACGAAGGTGCAAGAATAAGAGCCATAGTCTTCAGTATTGGTGTCTAGAAGTTACTATTATTCCTTATTTTTGCTCAAATGTTAATGGATGGTTAATGATCATTCAGGTTGAAGAAAAAGTAAACTAAGTACTAAGTATTGTTTTAGTTATGTGCTATGTGTTTGAAGACAAGGAATACATGACTAGACACACATAGCAAGTTACACAGGCACACATGACTCACTGTTGTAGCACTTCAGACAGTTTCAAGACGCAGAGAGGTATGCAGACGTTATGCCCCAAAGGAAGAAATGCTTATTGCTGTTTTTCTTTTTCATATTTGAGGGGTTCTTTCAGGACTATCTCAATTCCTTATCTATCAAAGAATTGGAAAGAACTTCAGTCATAAACCAATGAAATATTTCAGTTGGTGAATTGAAGGTAATAAAATGGATGCTTGCCCAAACTGTCCTTTGTTGTAAATTATTCCAGAGATCTAGATTACGTCAGCCAAAGATATTGATCACAATGCTGAGAGGTTTATAACTACTATTGACTTACCATGTGACCCCAGGGCAGAAATCTAGGAAAACTGCAAAAGCATATCTACTGTAATGAAAAGCCCATCATTAATAGGACTTACTATCTTGTCATCCAACTAGTACTATGTTGGCTTCAAGGCAAATATTTAACAAACATTTGAAACAGAAAGCACTTCTGTCTTCTCCCTTTTATCTTCCACTGATGTTCCCGAGCTATTCTGATGAATGTGTTTTTGTTCTTATCAATAAAACATGTAGGTTAAAATAAGCGAATATGTTTATAATTATTAGCCTATATAAATTAGCATCCAAATATTCAAATAGCTCCTACTTCTTTATTATTACTATCATTATTTTAATAAGGAGTTAGCTCCTCATGTAGACCAGTTTAGAATACGGCTCAAGTCCAATTCTCCTGCGTAGTTAAACCCTACCTGGTTAAGCATTCTGAAAACTAGTTACTTTTTTTTTTTTTTTTTAATGGAGTCTCTCTCTGTCATCCAGGCTGGAGTGCAGTGGTTCGATCTCAGCTCACTGCAACCTCCACCTCCTGGGTTCAAGTGATTCTCCTGCCTCAACATCCCAAGTAGCTGGAATTACAGGCATGCATCACCACACCCAGTTAATTTTTGTATTTTCAGTAGAGATGGGGTTTCGCCATGTTGGCCAGGCTGATCTCCAGTTCCTGGCCTCAAGTGATCACCCACCTCAGCCTTCCAAAGTGCTGGGATTACAGGTGTGAGCCACCACACCTGGTGGAAAACTAGGTACTCTTAGAGAAGCAATTCTGAGATGAAAATGGCCATATTTGGGATGCATAAACAGAAATCTCTGATTTAAATTAACTACTAATTTAACGTTATTTTTGAAGCACTGGGCCCAAATTACAATGAGAATTAATTCTTATTCCTTTCTTGAAGAGAAGCCCTTTGTCTTTGTGCATTCAATTTTTCACTGTCACATGAGTACATTCTTTTCACCACATGAGTCCCAGGCTGGCAGAAACATCCACTAATCCTTAGACCTCTTGGCTGGAACGACAAAAATGCATAAAATCTTACCAGGCCAAAAGAGATCAACTTTAAAAATCTTTGGCATCCAAACATGTCAGAACTGTTTTTCGCTGGTTCTCCAAACCATTTGTGTTCTTCATTTATGGTCCAGGGGATCTGTAATGTCAGTTCCTACTTTTATTGGGCAGCCTGGAATTTTTAAGCACCATATTTCATTTACCTTTCTTGATGGTTTATAATTTTCACTGCTGTTTTTACGAGTTTTCTTCTCTATGTCTCTAAGCCTAAGTGTGGAAATGTGGTAATAGACAGCCCGCTCTTTGCCAATCAAAGCCCTTACTTTGACATTGGCCACTTTGTTCCTGTGACATCTGCTCTTTCCATTATAGACAAACTGGGGCTTTCCTTCTGCAGAACTGTGACTAAACAACCACCATATTCATCAGTGGCAACAATTCTTGTAAACAAGAAACACTGAATTCAAAGGCTTTGTGAAATCCTGCCCCCAAGAGGCCACATGTCTAAAGTCAGTCACGTGGTCCTCAAATGATTTTAGAAGTCTCAGTAAAGAAAAATTACAGAGACACTCAAATATCCTAGTGTGATACTGTTGCAAAATTGTTTCTAATTTTTTGTTAAGCTGTGAGAAAGGGCCTATGGAAGCACCTGGATGAAGCAGCAAATCACTGTCCCAAAGTCACTAAAAATCATATTTCAGAAAGGAAATATCTAGCGTTAAAATAACATAGATGCATTTTTGAAAACAAATTGAATTGAGAAAAATAATAATGATAACAATAATGATCTAATCCCAGGATATGTCACAGGAATTAATGATGGCCTAAAAGCTGATGGTCTAAGGTAATGCTCTCAGGAATTAGTCTTGTTTAATGAACTGCTATTGGTTTAGTAAACGAATGCTTATAGTGACAGAAAGTAAAAAATCAGGGCTGCCATTATGGAGCCTGGTTGATTCAAAGGGGGGTCGGGGGAGAAGCTAAAGCAAAAAAGAAAAAAAAAATGCATCGTTTGATCATTTGCTGTTCTTACTCAATTTTTTAAATTTGTTTGTGGTTCACAAATTGCAGATCCTTTATCATTTTTTCTTTCATGTATCTGTATGTACTTTCACTTTTGTTCTTTTGTACTTTTACTCTAAGGATATGTTTACTTATGCATTGTTTTATTGACAGAGAAGTAATCTGTTAATAAAAATGCAACTCCCTCTAGTGCAGGCATATCAAAGATCTAACATTATGTTTGCTTCAAATCGTTTTATTTGAAATACTCTGATCTGAAGAAAATGTGGATCCTTGGCGAGGCGCAGTGGCTCATGTCTGTAATTCCAGCACTTTGGGAGGCCGAGGCGGGTGGATCACCTGAGGTCAGGAGTTTGAGACTAGCCTGGCCAACATGGTGAAACCCCGTCTCCTACTAAAAATACCAAAATTGGCTGGGCGTGGTGGCAGGTGCCTGTAATCCCAGCTACTCGGGAGGCTGAGGCATGAGAATCGCTTGAACCTGGGAGGCAGAGGTTGCAGTGAGCCGAGATTGCACCGCTGCACTCCAGCTTGGGCAACAGAGCGAGACTTTGTCTCAAAACAAAACAAAACAAAAAAGGAGTGGATCTTCCACGTGGGCTTTAGAATAGTGTCTCAAAATTATACTTCACTTAGAACTTATTACTCAACACCTTATTTCAAGAGTATTCTAACAGCTGACTTCTTAATTCTACCTTTCCGTATTGCCTCTTCCTTATAACCCCAAAACAGCTACCAAAATTATATATCTGATCACTTCACTTTCCTGCTTAAAAACCTATGCCCATTCCTAGATGTTCTCTGCACAGATCCTTTGTTGTTTCGTTTTGTTTATTTTTATTATAAAATATATTTTTGAGAAAATTTTTAAATTGGACAAAAAGATGTAAAGTGAACAGGAAATATCCTCCGACCACTTTCTCTCCCCCTCCATCCTCATTCCCCATGAGTAGCTAATATTAACGCACTTTTTCAGAAATGTTCCACTCTGCATCAGTGGAACTGAACTAAACCAGACACTTTAGTAATCCTTCAATAACTTTTGTCTTATTGACCGAACTATGACTTAGCACACACTTCCCCAGTCAAGAAGATTGTTCTTCTACATCTGTGACTTTGAACTTCCAACAGAAATATCCCCCTTTGGGGTATGAGCCATATAAACAGGGCTAGACCAAGCTCTGTGAACTACCCCCTCCCCCACTGACTTATAATTTGATATTGCTTCAAACCAGTATCCTTTACATTTGTTTTGCCCAACTTTTATTTAAATGGAGAGGAGATTTAAATGATTTTCTCTTAATAAAAAATTAAAGAAACAGATTCACTTGTTTCTATTTGCCAAAGCAGAATAAATATATTTTTAATCAACAAAATAGTATGCTTTTCTAAAATTTTAGTTCTGTTTTTCAATGGAAATTTGCAGAGAAAGTTTCCAGATGCTTGGAAGTTATAAAAAGTTTTAAACTTAGGTAATAAAAATAAATCACCCATTTATGATAAGCAGCACTCTGTGAAAGATTATTTCAGAATCTCAGCTGACTGACAACTTTTAGGGGGCTGAACTGTACTTAAGTGTGGCAAACATGCATCATAGAGATGGGTTGTTTACTGTAGCAAGTTACTTGCCTTCAGTCCAACTGTCCTTTTGGCAGAAGCACACCAATCTAATTTTGCCTGTTACATAAAGAGCCACATGTGGAAACCTGAGTCGCCTGACATCATATTACTGACTTAATCCAGTCATAATTCAGTGCCCAGAGACCGCCTGGCAGGCCCACCCGCCCCCCACTCTCACTCTGGATGTATTCATGATAGTACAGAGGTTAGCTGGACACACTTGGGAATCAGACACCCTAGGTCAGACTCATTTTCACCACTTACCGGTAGTGCGATTTTGGACCAATTGTGTAACCCGCCTAAGCCTCAGTTTCTGAATCCATAAAGTAGAAATACTAACAGTGGCTTCCTCATAAGATTGTGCAAAGTTTGAATGAAACAATGTGTGCAAAGCTCTCAAAGGGTGGCAGTCATTATTGCTGGAGACCTTGATTTTACTTTTTTAATTTTTATTCAAGACTCTAGAATAAAATTACCTCCACAGATGTCCAAAGTTTGGCACAGTTCAGAAAAGTCTGAAGGTAAAAATCATGAAAACAGACATTGATTTTCTTCATTCTTTTTGGTAGTATCAACGTCATAGATACTGGACCATGGTCCTGATCCAGTCTGACTTTACTGGCTATATGTGACCTTCCACATTACTAAAAAGTTGTGCTTTTCTTGTCTATAAAAAAATTAAGATTATACCTCACTGCATTGATTGCAAATGTAAATTGTATAAGATTTTATACAAGTACAAGGTGTTATTATGTTTCATCAGAATGTATTTTTTTTTACTTTAAAAATCTCCATAGAACTCATCTGATTCACAAAATTCCCTCTAACCAACCCCAGCACTTCATTTGCTCCCATATAATTGCTGGAGTTGTTTACACAAATCTGTACTCAGAATCAAAGAGCTCAAGGCTGGAGAAGGCAGGGAATCTGGCCCTGGGCCTCTGCTTGAACATTCTGGGTGCTGGTCGCTAGCTGACCCTTAAACAACTCCATGTCCTCTTTGGAGTTCAAAGTTTGGGGGTAAAATCACTACCCCCTCTCAAAGATAAACACAAATGGAGCTCCGAGGTGGTGTCCGGTGTCAACATGAGACATGTTGAGTGTGAATCTCATCAGAGCAGTGTTTTTCCAACATAATAAACTGCTCTTTGTTCAAATCAGAAACTGATTTCACTCGATTTTCCCAAATCGGCCCTGCCAGGTTTCCTTGATTTAATTGTATATTTTTTGTCTGCTGACAATGGAAAGCAGAAGAAAATAGTCTCGCTAAGGAAATGAAATATTACCAAGAAAAACAGGCATTCTCACACTGTATGAGGTGGGTTTTTTTTCTTCACATTCAATTTGTATAAGAAAAAAGGTCTCTACCCTTTGAAACGACAGCATTATTGCAGTGACTATTAGGTCATATCTACATGGCCCAAAAGAAAATGTTGGAAAGAAAATTGACTAGTTCATAAGGGTATGGGTAACATTATTTTTAAAAGGAAATGGTTCTTCATACATAGAAAGAATAATAAATGGGAGCAAAAAAATGCAAGTTAGGCAATTATTTAAATAATTCCAACTTTAAAATGTGTACTTAACTAAAGCATCCGTGGAGTTCAGGTAAAATCATTCAGAGGGAACACAAATTAACCAAATCACTGCTGAAATTCTTTACTTTTTTAGCTAAAATTGCTTGTTCTTGCTTTAATACCAGAGAAGACCTGAGTCCTGGTTGACTGTTAGTGAGGAGTTGTATCAAAAGAACAAAGGTTTGAAGCAAGTTAGGGCCAGGTGCCTATCTCAGCTCTGCCATCTACTCATCATTTGCCCAACAGCAAATTTGATTTTTCATTTATTTGATTTAAAAATATTACTGAGACCCTTCTACATGATAGGTGCTATTGCAAAGAAGGAAGATACAGCAGGCAATATACTAGCCAAGACTGTTGCTCCCAAGGGGCATTTATTCCAAAGCAGGGAGAAAGAAAGACAAAAGGCACGGGGAGGGAGGAAGGAAGGGAGAAAAGGGGAAAGGAATGAAAGAGAAAAAAGAGAAAGATGACAGATAAACAAGAAAACTATCAACATTTGGTGGTATGAAGCCATGGAACCAGAATGAGACTATCTAGGGATCCATACCAGAAAGGGCCAAGGATGCAGCCTTAGGGCACTACAGTGCTTAGAGGTCAGGGTGGTGAGATTGAAGAGGCCTTACTTATCATCATAAAATGCTAGGTTATCACCTACAAAGATTTTTTTTTTTTTTTTTTGAGACTGAGTCTCGCTCTATCCCCCAGGCTGGAGGGCAGTGGTGTAATCTCGGCTCACTGCAACCTCTGCCTCTCAGGTTCAAGCAATTCTCGTGCCTCAGCCTCCCGAGGAGCTGGGATTACAGTTGCACGCCACCATGCCCGGCTAATTTTTGTATTTTTAGTAGGGACCGTGGCCACGTTGGCCAGGCTAGTCTCAAACTCCTGGTTTCAAGTGATCTGCCCACCTCAGCCTCCCAAAGTGCTGGGATTACAAGCATGAGCCACTGAGCCCGGCCGATTTTTTTAAAATTATGTACATTTTGCTACTAGCCTATTAAAGATACCCAACAAATGTTAATTTCTTCCTTTTTTTTTTTTAAATCCTCTCCCTCCTCACCAACTCCCACCATGCAAATATAATTAATCTCTGGTTCTAAAAAAAAAGACACTGAGCCCCTGCATACCAAAGGAATAAAAAACTAACACTTCCTTTAGCTCAATTTATCTAGGCCCCACTGAATGTAATAGTGAGCAAAGATCATACAACAGCAAATCATTATAGATCACAACTAGTAATCCCGAATGACAGGTCTCCTCTGTTCTGAATTTCCTTTCATTGAAATTGTTCCAAAGTTTGCGTCTTAAATTACACAAATTATATCCACTACTGTCTTCTATTTTAAAAGGGGAAAATTGTGCATTCCTCATTTACCTGTTCCCTTTAAACATCTTAACTCCTGCTTACACTTGTATGAAAGCATTGATCTTATCATAATTAGAGAAAGTTCCTAAAAACAAAAAAAGCAATGACACACAATTAATCTACAGTGTGTATATCAGAATTAGGTTCAGAAAATCCCAAAACAACTGTGGCTTACAGGAGATGAGCTTTTTCTCTTACACAAAACAGGTTGGAGGATGGGCAGTTGGGGGCTGGTGTAGAAGCTGCACGATGTTATCAGGGACCCAGGCTCCCATGCTTCTACTCCATTATCCCAAGGCATGCCTTCTATCCTCAGGGTCACCTTGTGGTCCAGGTGGCTTCCTGTCCTTCAGGAAGGAGGAGGGAAAGCCTGAGTCAACACACTTTACAAACCTTCCTTATAATAGAAGGGGTTGAGGAAGGTCGTGTGGAAGATGCTTCTGAGTTGGGCCCAGATGGACAGGTAGGAAAAGGACATCCTCCACAGAGTGGATCACTTCAGCAACGAAGTCAGAAAAGTACAAGTATGGTTAAGGAACAAGAAAGATTCATCTCAATATAATAATATTTGGGAAAAATAGTAATGTGTCTATTGATGATGAGCCTTGGGGTAAAATTGACTACAAGCCTCCCCACCTATAACAGAATAATTCTCTTATTTTCTCATGATCTGGGGAAGTAGGTTTGGTAATTCAAGGCAGGGGTGGAATAATAGGAAAATATAATCAGAATAAAGAGAATGAGTTTTTTGTTCTTTTGGTCTTCCAGCCCCTCAGCTCTGGCCATGCCAATGCACCCCTTTCCTGGAGCGAGTCCGCCCAGAACCCTTCATGCCCATGGACATGCTGCAATGCTGTGCACTGGGTTATCTCTCTTGGAAGAACACAAGCACACAGGCTGGCGCACAGTAAGCACTGCAGAAATATTGTGGATGAAGAATCTAGAAACTAGGGTGCATGCTCCAGGAGTGTAGAGAGAGCCCAAATCAAGATGCACCTTTAATATCACTCTAAGGTGTTGGGAAATGGGGAATGAGGAGAGGCTTTCAAAACAGAGAGGCAACAAAATCAGAACTATTATTTGGAATAGTAACTCCAACAGCATTAATTGGAAGAGGAAATATCTTAAAAGATGAGTTAGGAGACTATTTCAATCACATAGGAGGGTCTAGGTAACTAAAACAGAAACAACAGTCATATTGAAGAAGACTGGCAAGAGGTCAGCATCCCATGATCACGTTGCACTGTTGCTTTATATGATTGTGTTTGATGGCATGATTGTTTACAACCCTCGACTTTCTTCTCTGCTTTATCATTAGCATTACTTTAGAATAATGAAGCCTGTTCCATCCATTAACTCCACTAACATTTGATCTCCCCATAGGCTGAGGTTAAAAATTAATTACTCTTCCAACATATTGATTACATGACTATAAATATAAAAACAGAACTACAGAGTAACTACAAGGACCCTTTGTTTAAACAGCATGTTTGCTCTTTTTAAAGGAGGTAATTAATGGCAAAGGACTTTGGAACTGGAGGAACATGCTAGAAAAGCAACCCTTGAGTGCCATCTAGTGTTGACAACACATTTAAATGTAGTGTATCAACGAAGGGTCTGGTTTCTTATATTGTAGGTGACTTAATTGTGAAAGCAGGTAATGTTTGAATAGTAAAAAACCAAACTTGCCCTGCCTTTGTTGCTTGCCACCCGGGTATTAACATGAATCTTCATTTTTGAACTTCAGTGGGAGGAAGGCTTCATTTCAGCTTCTAGGTCAAGGTGCGTTAACAGAATTGGAGGGCGTTGAGTTTAGCTCACACAACTCTTTTTGTCATTCCGGGAAAAAGTTAGCCCTAAGGTAAAGCTAGCATGTAACTCCTCCTTTTCCTCCCTTTTACCAGTTAGTTTCAGACTATTTCACCTAATTAAAAATGAACTCATAATATTTCATGAATTAAAGAATGGAGAACATAGAAGAGGTTAACAACTGGTGTTGAAATCTCCTGCCATGGAAATTCATTGTTACTGAGGTGGCTCATATATCAGAGCACTGCCTTCTGCGGACATTAAAATTCACTTTGTTTCGTGTCCCTAATACCGCCCAGCCCTTGGGAAGCACGAAGCTGACATTGTATTAGGCAATTCACGCTGACCTAGTAACTCACAGCAATCATCACTGGTAACTGAAAGTGACTACACTCCAAAAGAAATAGAGCCTAAGGTCACAGTTATAAATCTTACCACAGGAAGGCCAAAGATTATAATCTTTATGCCAAGTGCTGCAGATCCCTTTCTGCTGAAGAGAGTCATATTTCAAAGACTTCACTAATCTGAAACCTATAGGTGGTTGTGACAATAGCAGATATGGCTTACATGACATCAAATCCACATTTTAATGAACACTGGGTAAATCAGTAAAAAAGGTACAATTACATTTATTATATCTGCAGCCAAGACTGTATACTTTTACCTTCACACTATACTAAAATGCAGTATCATAATTGTTTATGAACTAAAAGGCCTAACATATAATAAAAGCATAGTTAACTAAGGAGGTGTGTGATCCTCTATCAGTGTATATTTGCATAATTTGCAAGCAGTCTCTGAGTTTGCTATAATGATGTGTAAACAGAGGGCATTTGTTCAGTTGGAACTTTGTGCTGTGGAGACTAAAGTCAAAGGTTTGATGCCTAATCAGGACAGACAGCTTCACTGTTGGGTGCCTGAAAGCACTTTATCATTATGCTTCCTCAAGATCGAGGGGCTTTAGGACAGTGAACATATAAGTTGCCCAGTGCTAAAAAAAAAATGTTTTAAATGTTTTTATTTGACTTTTTTTTACATAAGGAATGTATGCCTTCTATGTGCAAAATAAGATGTGATTTTTTTAAAGCTAACATTCTTGCGGACCCTAACAATCTCCTCCCGCATCCCCTCTGTTCTCATAGATTCTCTCACCTCCATATTTACATGCCTCTCATTTTTATAGAAAGATATACACATATGTTGATTTTAGAGTTTTAAATAAAAATAAGACCATGCTGTATACATAATTTGCAACAGTTTATTTTGACTTTGCAGCATATCACAGGTATTCCTCCAGTTTATAATTCGGTCTTTCTCATTGCTACTTGACCATCTGTAGAATGGATGTTACAATCCACTCAGGCTGTTTCCAGTTTTTGTTTGTTTATTTTGTTTACTGTTACAAACAATGCTACAAAAAAAAAATTTTACATATAATCTAATATATTGACCTTTTATTCTAGGATACAGTCCCAAAAGTGGGGTCACTAAGTCAAACGCTGTTTGTATTTTATTAGATATAAGGCAAGTTATTTTCCCCAAAGGCTGCACTTTTTCACACTCCCAACGATATTTGAAAATACTTATTTCCCTATTTTGTACCAGCGCGGGACATCAGCACTCTTTTTCATTACTGCCAATTAAGTAAACAATGGTTTCTTACTGTTGTCATAATTTGCTTTTCCATGATTAACAGTGAAGTTGACTTCCTGTGTTTATGTGTTTTGTAGCCATCTGCATTTCTTTAAATTGCCTTTCCACAGCCTTTGCCCCATTTATTCTTTCCTCATTTTTTAATTCAATTGTTTGTCTTTCAGCAAGTGGCAAAATCTTCTTGTAAAATAGATACATTAACCTTTTGGCTGGGCGCGGTGGCTCACGCTTGTAATCCCAGCACTTTGGGAGGCTGAGGCAGGCAGATCACTTGAGGTCAGGAGATTTGGACCAGCCTGGCCAACATGGTGAAACCCTGTAACTACTAAAAATACAAAAGTTAGCTGGGCATGGTGGTGCACGCCTGTAATCCCAGCTACTCGGGAGGCTGAGGCAGGAGAATTGCTTGAATCCAGGAGGTGGAGGTTGCAGTGAGCCGAGATCACACCACTGTAACCCCGCGTGGGCAGCAGAGTGAGACTTTGTCTCAAAAAAAAAAAAAAAAGAATGAAAGAAAGAAAGATTAACCCTTTGTCTTTATTACAAATTAGTTTCCCGACAATCATTTGTCCTTTGACTATGTTTACGTCTTTTGCCATATAAAAATTTTAAATTTATATGTAATCCAATATATCTATCTTTTCTGGCATTATGTCCTCCACCCTTAAAAGGTCTTAGAGAGTCTTCCCAGACCCAATATTGTAGAAAAACAATTTCAAATACATACCTTAAAGATGGACTTTTAATCCAGGGATCTCAAACAAACCCCCACAGAAGTCTGGCAGGTCATGGAAAGTTATGATACCCAACCAATAAGAAAAACAGGGTATACTGGGGGCTGTGATAAAATACAGCATGTACACCCCATCTAAAGGAGACAGTCAGTACTGTCAACCTAAAATAACCAAAAGGATCAGGGTTTAATTTAAAGAGAGTTTATTCGAGCGCAAAGTTTGAGGATGGCCCACATGGAAACACAAACTCCAAAGGAAGGAATCAGTGCTTCAAAATACGGAAGTTAAGGTTTCACTTATTCATACAGAATTAGAGAGTTTTTAGCAAGATTATGACATTTTTCATACAAGGTTGATGCATAGTTACAGCAATTTAATATGTTACAGGCAGCATTTCTTTTGGGAAGATACATTTAACATTTTTTACAGACAGTGTAAGAGTCATGGGATTTTTGTCATGTGTTCTAAGCAAAGCAGGACAATAAAGGGAAAGTTAATCTGTAATAAGGACCATTAACTAAGAAGGCAGGAGGTTTTTGTCGCTGACATCACTTAATTCTCTCCAGTCACTGTACAGAACAAGAAAAATAAAATAGCAAGTTAATCTATAATCTGAAAAACAGAAGTTGTAACTACATGTGACTCAGATCACAGTCACATCTCTTTCAAGACTTAAAGTGTTTGAGGGAGTCCAGCAGCTTTTTTTTTTTTTTTTTTTTTTAGATGGAGTTTCACTCTTGTTGCCCAGGCTGGAGTGCAGTGGTGGGATCTTGGCTTACTGCAACTTCCACCTCCCAGGTTCAAGCTGTTCTGCCTCAGCCTTCCAAGTAGCTGGGATTGCCCACCACCACACCCAGCTAATTTTGTGTACTTTTAGTAGAGATGGGGTTTCATCATACTGGCCAGGCTGGTTTTGAACTCCTGATCTCAGGTGATCTGCCTGCCTTGGCCTCCCAAAGTGCTGGAATTACAGGTGTGAGCCACTGCGCCCAGCCTCCAGCAGCTTCTAAGTTATATTTATTTTCATAGTTCTAAACTCCAGTCAGGATTGGCCCTTGAGTAATTCAGGCTAAATGTTACCACATCTTATTTTTCTCTCTGAGAAAAGCCAGCTAACCAGAATTTTATATAAAATTTCCCAACTTTAAAATATATGTTAGCCCTTTTTATTATTTATTTATTTGGAACAGCGTCTCACTCTATCACCCAGGCTGGAATGCAATGGCACGATCATGGCTCACTGCAGCCTTGACTTACCGGGCTCAAGTGACCCTCTCACCTCAGCCTCCTGAGTAGCTAGAACCACCGATACATGCCACCACACTTGGCTCATTTTTTAAACGTTTTTGCAGAGGTGGAGTTTCACTATATTGCCCAGGCTGGTCTCAAACTCCTGGGCTCAAGGTATCCTCCTGCTGTGACCTCCCAAAGTGCTAGGTTCACAGGCATGAGCAACCATGCCTGGCCTTAATCCATTTTTTATCCCCCTGAGACTGAGTCTTACACTGTCACCCAGGCTTGAGTGTAGTGGCATTGATCTTGGCTCACTGCAACCTCCACCTCTTGGGTTCAAGCATTCTCCTGCCTCAGTCTCCCAAGTAGCTGGGATTACAAGTGCGCGCCACCACACCCAGCTAATTTTTGTATTTTTAATAGATACGGGGTTTCACCATGTTGGCCAGGCTGGTCTCAAACTCCTGACCACATGATGGGCCTGCCTTGGCCTCCCAAAGTGCTAGGATTACAGGCGTGAGCCACTGTGCCCGGCCAACCCATTTTTTAAAAAATAAAATTGCTCAGGCCAAACCAAATGTGTCTGTGAGCCCCTGATATAAAGCTTAGTTACTCGTGGTACTTGCACTATGAGAGAAAAAAAAGCCAAGGATTTACTATGCATCAGGCATTGAAACTCATATACATCATTTTTTTAATCCTCAAAATAGCTTACCACTTAGTGTTAGTATGATCATTTTACAGATAAGAAAACTGAAATTAAGGATGGATTAAAAATTTATCCACATTAATCAGCTAGTAACAGAGCCAAGATTTCAACCCAGTTTTTCCAGCTCTAAAGAGTAGCTCTTCCAACCTTATCATTCTATAACTCTCACGAATTCCAAAGTAGAAGGTCATCTTTATTTTCCCACTTTTTAGAAAGTGAACCGTAAAGATCTTAAAGGGCATCTCCAGCATTGTTTGAAATGCAGAACTCCGCCAGGCACAGTGGCTCACGCCTGTAATCCCAGCACTTTGGGAGGCTGAGGTGGGTGGATCACTTGAGGTCAGGAATTCCAGACCAGCCTGGCCAATATGGTGAAACTCCATCTCTAATAAAAATACAAAAATTAGCTGGGCATGGCGGCAGGCGCCTGGGATTCCAGCTACGCAGGAGACTGAGGCAGGAGAATCGCCTGCACCCGGGAGGTGGAGGTTGCAGTGAGCCAAGATCAAGCCACTGTACTCCAGCCTGGGTGAAAGAGCAAGACTGTCTCAAAACAAAAAAATAGAAAATAAAAACAGAAATATAAAACTAGACGAGACTTTCCACATGTCAGAGATGAAGATTACTACCCAATTCAGTATTAACCTCAAAATTAAAATTGTCACTGGACATCAGGGAAGACTTTTCCAGTGTGAAGTATGGGAATGGCATGGAGTTCTCTTGGGATAAGGAGGTAGCAGTGGCTGAAAACTCAAAATTAACCAGCGCCAACCTCAAGACCTACCCTTGGTACTGAGGATCTGCCCTTCAGCTTCATGCTCCCATAGGAGAGCCTTAGAAAGATGTGTGGCCAGATAAGCTGCAGAGATTGCAGACAAACCAAAAAGGAGAATAGAGTGGTGATCAAAGCAGTTCCTTCGAGAAACGAATGTTATTTCTCTCCTTCTGAGAAACTGAACACCCATGGCAAAGATTACGATTTTGCCAAACATGGGGATTTGAAGAAAGCAGTGTTATCTGCTCCATAAGAACTTTTGTTTGAATGAAGTAACCTGTTAATAAGGACAGATAATATTGATTTGTTTTATGTGAATTTGCCTGGGGAGGTAACCACAGTCATAATAATTTATAAGTTCCCGGGTTCTGAGGACCATGGCTTCTGTTCTTGGTATCACTCCCATTGGTTTTCTTTTTTCAAATATATTGATTAAATTAATCCGGGTCTTGGAATAACATATTCTGCACAGAAATCAAAGAGACAGAAAAAGTGATAAATAATTGATGCAGCCTCTGATATGTTAAACATGCAATGTTGAAAGAAAATTTTTCTCCTTTGACACACGATAAGTCTGATCATGTGTCATAATAAAAAGACCTTGCCACATTCTTAAGGTTGGGGAGAAAACTAAAAATGAAAAAGAACAACTTTTTATGTTGATATCATGATCTTCAGCATACTCTCTGCCAAAATTACTTCCTATGCAGTGATTTCATAAGATGTAGCAACATTAAATTTTTATCTTTGTTCTGCAATTCAGGTACGAGTTAAGTAAAAATCTAAACAAGACATTCTTGGGCCTAAGATGCTCCCCAAAAGAGCATTTCAAAAGAAATTTGTTGCCACTTGATTTTATAAGTATATGACAAACTGGAATGACATGAAGTTAGAGCAAAGAACTTGTCCAAGGCCTGGCTTAGTCACTTTTTAATAGTCAGCATTTATTGAGAGATTGCCGTGTGCCAAACATTACATAAAATGCTTTACATTGATTAACAAAAATAATCTTTAGCCCATCTGATGAGCTACATACTATTATTATCCTCATTTTGATTTTTAAAAAAAACTAGGCCACAGAGGATTATAGAATTCACCCACGATTGTATTACTACCAGAAACCAAACACAGGTAGTGTTCCTCTAGGAATTCATGCTTTTAATCAATGTCCTGTAAACGGATAACCTTAAGCCCTTTCCTTCCTAAGGCTCAGATAACTTGTCTCAAACATGAAGATAATAAAACCGATTCTACCTATTTCCCTTGGTTATTTTGAGGAACAAGTGAGATCATTGCATGTAAAGGTCTCAATAGGCTGAGCACAATGACTCACGCCTGTAATCCCAGCACTTTGGGAAGCCGAGGCAGGAGGATCACTTGATGCCAGGAGTTCAAGACCAGCCTGGGCAACATAGTGAGACCCCATCTCTACAAAAATTAAAATTAAAAAATTAGCTGGGCATGGTGTCACATGCCTATAGTCCCAGCTACTCGGGAGGCTGAAGCAGGAGGATTGCTTGGGCACAGGAGTTCAAGGCTATAGTGAGATATGATCACGCCCCTGGGCAACAGAGTGAGACCGTGTCTCTTTTTAAAAAAAAAGTCTCAATAAGTTATAAATCATTACAATCTTTAGCTTATTTCCTAGTTTTCAGAAATGAGCAAGCTGAACCCTAAGTAAAATTCTTAAGTAGACGACCCTTTTCAACAGAAAGGTTTCTATGCTTAGGCAAATCACACAATATTGACCTTACAACATTATTATACTTTGAAATTGCTGTGTCAAAGAAGAATAATGCGCAACTTACACAGGAGAGGGAGAAGGAAAGGATGTCATGGGCAGGGAGCCAGCTCCGGGTCCACAGTGTCCCAAAGACTGTGGAGAGACTGACTTTGCTGACTTTGGGTGGGTTATTTTGGGGGAAAGCGTTGTTTTAGTCACAATTGGCTGGGGCTATTTCCTTGACTTCGGCCCCCACCTTCCACATGGAAATTATGTTTTCATTCATCCTTTCATTTATGTACCAAAATATGTGGTGTGCATCTACCGTGTGCCTGGCATTGTGTTAATTATGTTCAACACTGGGGACACAACAGTAATGAAAATAGATTCCCTATCCTCATAGAACTTACATTCTAGAGAGGGAGATGTAACAGACAACACATGAAACTAAGTTATAACAGCATGGGATAAGTGCTAGAAGGAAATTAACATTGACAGGCGAGATGCTGGTGTGGGAAAGACCCACTTCAGGTGGGCAGTAGCAAGAATGGGAATGCTGAAGGTGGAAAAGGACAGACAGATTTGAGGCATCTTTTAAAGGAAGAATGGACATACTTACTGATGGATCTGATGTAGAGGATGAGGAAAGAGAGGATTAGGAGATGACTACTAGGTTTCTGCAATAAGCAATTAAAGGACAAGGTCCCTGTCACCATTTACTCATATGTGGACAATTGGAAGGGGGGGTGTGGAAGTCAATAATACCATTTGGGATATGTCACTTTTCAAATGCCTGTAAGACATTCAAATGTCAAATTGAACTTATGAGCCCAGAACCCAAAGGAAAGTTCTGGATTGAGAAAAAGGTGAGATGTCGTGAGCTTATAGACAGTATTTAAAATCATGTTAACATTCTGTTTAGGCCAGGCACGGTGATTCACACCTGTAATCCCAGCACTTTGGGAGGCTGAGGTGGGTGGACCACCTGAGGTCGGGAGTTCAAGGCCAGCCTGACCAACATGGAGAAACCCTGTTTCTACTAAAAATACAAAATCAGCTGGGCATGGTGGCGCATGCTTGTAATCCCAGCTACTTGGGAGGCTGAGGCAGGATAATTGCTTGAACCTGGGAGGCAGAAGTTGCGGTGAGCTGAGATCGCGCCATTGCACTCCAGCCTGGGCAACAAGAGCAAACCTCCCTCTCAGGAAAAAAAAAAAAAATTCTGTTTAACAAGTCTGAAAAACCTTCAAGAACAGGTTTTCTTTAATCCCAAATAGTGAAATTTCAGGAAGGCAATAAGTTTCAAAAAATATATTTCCACCCAGAAATTAATTAGGTCCCTGCAAATCATCCCAATGGAGTAACCCACTGCTCCAGTGAGAAAATGGTGTAACAGAATGAGACAGGACTTGAACTAAGGACATGGGCTTGAATTCCAGCTCTGCCATTGCTAATGATGTAGGCTTATGAAAGTTTCTTTACTCGTTTGATCCTCTTTTTAATTATCTATACAATGGAAATTTAAAAATACCTTGAGGGTTGTTGTGAACAATGTAAATAACATCTGCAAAAATGTCCAGCACAGGGTAGAATTAGTAAATAGTAGCAATATTAAATTTCTCTCTTTTTTTGCATGGTAAAATGTCTTGAAAGACACAACCTCTACTTGCAGGCCTCCTTCATTCCTGGATTCACTCCAGTCGTTTCCCGTCTCTCATTCCACTGGATCTGCTCTGGTCAAAGTCACCAACGGTGTTGATTTTGCCTTCAGTTTTATACTCCTTCTCAACAGCATTTAACCCAATTGATCACTTCTTCTTCCTTGGTTAGCTTTCTTCTCAGCTTCAGTGACACCATACCATCCTGATTTTCCACATATGTCACAGAAAGATCCTTCTTAGTCTCCTTTGCTCAACCGTTTTCCCAAGCAGAAATGCTAAATGTTGGAGAACTTAGGCTGTCCTAGAGCCTCATTTTTTCCATCCTCCCTCCCTCCGTAGATAACATTATCCAGTCCTATAGTTTAAATAACATCTATCAAATCCCAAATTCACATCTTTCCCTGAACTCTAAATTCATATATTTAATTGTCTCTTTGGCATCTTCATGTGACAAGCACCTCCAGTTTAACAAGTAAAAATAGAACTCTTGACCACCAACAGCCATTCCTCAAGTCTTCCACCATTCAGCAAATGGCATCATTATCCATCCAATGGTGCTCTGTCAAAATCCTACCTATAAGTACATACTATTAGCTCCATTCCTAAAATACAGCCACAATCTGTCTCAACTCTGCTTCCAAACCCCAAGATCAGGGCACCATCATTTCTCAGGGTTTCAGGCTTCCACTTCAATCCATTCTTCCATACGAGACATTGTGATCTTTTGAAAACATTAATCAGGCCATGTAACTTTCCCATCTGAAATCTTTCCATGGCTTTCTGTTGCACTTAGAATGAAATCCAAGTTGTTTACCACAGTTCATTAAGGCTTACATGGTTGGGCTTCAGCTTCCTCTCCAAGCCGTCTCCTTTCACCACCCCCTCTAGCACACTACCCTCCCCCAATTCAGGATCTTACCCTAATTGTTTCCTCTGCCTGGAACTCTCTGCTCCAGATCTTTCCATCGGCTGGCCCCTTCTCATAATTCTCAGAGAGGCCTTCCCTCCATCCAGTCTCAAATAGCTTTCACTCTCTAGTGATGCCCTGTCATGTAACCCTGTGTTATTTTCTTTTTATTATGTGTAATTACTTGAAATCACTTTGTTGATCTATGTGTTTACATCTGTGTTCTCTCTCTCTCCTCCACTAGAATATATGCTCCAGGAGAACAGGAACTGATTTCTCACTCATCTCTGTATAGCGCCTACACAGAGCTGACACATAATAGACATTCAAAAATATTCGTCAAATGAGTGAATGAACGAATTCACAGTAGTTGTCATTGCCCTGCTATGTACAAATCTGTGGCACAGGTGGTACGGAATACCACCCTCTACTTGGTTCCATTTTTGCCACCTGGCCAGCTCCTTCCACTTTAACCAACTGTGTTTTCTTCTCTTTATCTGCTTCCACCCACATTTTGTTTATTTATTTATTTATTTATTTTAACTTCTATTTTAGGTTCAGTGGCATATGTGCAGGTTTGTTATATAGGTAAGCTACATGTCACAAGGGTTTAGCATACAGATTATTTTGTCACCCAGGTAATAAGCATAGTACCTGATAGGTATTTTTTCTGATCCCTTTCCTCCTCCCACCCTTTACCTTCCAGTAGGCCCCAATATCTGTTGTTCCCCTCTTTACATCCATGTGTTCTCATCACTTAGCTCTTACTTATAAGTGAGAACATGCAGTATTCGGTATTCTGTTCCTGCGTTAGTTTGCTAAGGACAATGGCCTCCAGCTCCATCCATGTTCCTGCAAAGGATATGATCTTGTTCTTTTTTATAGCTGTGTAGCATTTCATGGTGTATATGTACCACATTTTCTTTATCCGGCCTACCATTGATGGGCATTTAGGTTGATTTCATGTCTTTGCTACTGTGAATAGTACTGTGATGAACATATGTGTGCATGTGTCTTTATGGTAGAATGATTTATACTCCTTTGGGTATATGCCCAATAATGGGATTGCTACATCAAATGGTAATTCTGTTTCAAGTTCTTTGAGGAATCGACACACTGCTTTCCACAATGGCTGAACTAATTTACACTCCCACCAGCAGTGTATAATCATTCCCTTTTCTTCACAATCTCGCCAGCATCTGTTATTTTTTGACTTTTTAATAACAGCCATCTGACTGGTGTGAGATGGTATATCATTGTGGTTTTGATTTGCATTCCTCTAATAATTAATAATGTTGACTGTAATCCCAGCACCTTGGGAGGCGGAGGCAGGTGGATCACGAGGTCAGGAGATCGAGACCATCCTGGCTAACACTGTGAAATCCCATCTCTACTAAAAATACAAAAACAGCCGGGCGTGGTGGCCGGCGCCTATAGTCCCAGCTACTCGGGAGGCCGAGGCAGGAGAAAGGCACGAACCCGGGAGGCGAAGGTTGCAGTGAGCCGAGATCGCGCCACTGCACTCCAGCCTGGGCGACAGAGCGAGACTCCGTCTCAAAAAATAAATAAATAAATAAATAAATAAATAAATAAATATTTTAAAAAATGTTGAGCATTTTTATATGCTTGTTGGCCTCATGTATGTCTTCTTTTGAAAAGTGATTGTTCATGTCTTTTGCCCACTTATTAATGGAGTTGTTTGTTTTTTGCTTGCAAATTTGCTTAAGTTTCTTATAGATTCTGGATATTAGACCTTTGTTGGATGCATGGTTTGCAAATATTTTCTCCCATTCTGTAGGTTGTCTGTTTATTCTGTTGATAGTTTGTTTTGGTGTGCAGAAACTCTTTAGTTTAATTAGATTCCAGTTTCCAATTTTTGTTTCAGTTGCAATTGCTTTTGTCATCTTCATCATTAAATCTTTGCCAAGTCCTATGTACAGCATGGTATTTCCTAGGTTATCTTCTAGGGTTTTTTTAATTAATTAATTAATGTTTTTACTATACTTTAAGTTCTGGGATACAAGTGCAGAACGTGCAGGTTTGTTACATAGGTATACATGTGCCATGGTTGCTGCACCCATCAACCTGTCATCTACATTAGGTATTTCTTCTAATACTATCCCTCCCCTTGCCCCCACCCCTAAATGACAGGCCCCAGTGTGTGATGTACCCCTCCCTGTGCCCATATGTTCTCATTGTTCAACTCTCACTTATGAGTGAAAACATGCAGTGTTTGGTTTTCTGTTCCTATGTTAGCTTGCTGAGAATTATGGTTTCCAGTTTCACCCACGTCCTCGCAAAGGTCATGAACTCTTTCTTTTTTATGGCTGCGTAGTATTCCATGGTGTATATGTGCCACATTTTCTTTATCCAGTCTATCATTGGTGGACATTTGGGTTGGTTCTGAGTATTTGCTGGTGTGAATAGTGCTGCAGTAAACATACATGTGCATGTGTCTTTATAGTAGAATGATTTATAATCCTTTGGGTATATACCCAGTAATGGGATTGCTGGGTCAAAAGTATTTCTAGTTTTAGATCCTTAAGGAATTGGCACACTGTCTTCCACAATGGTTGAACTAATTTACACTCCCACCAACAGTGTAAAAGCATTCCCTATTTCTCCACATCCTCTCCAGCATCTGTTATTCCCTGACTTTTTGATGCTCACCATTCTAACTGGTATGAGATGGTATCTCATTGTGGTTTTGATTTGCATTTCTCTAATGACCAGTGATGATGAGCTGTTTTTCATGTTTGTTGGCAGCATAAATGTCTTTTGAGAAGTGTCTGTTCATACCGTTCACCCACTTTTTGATGGGGTTGTTTATATATTTCTTGTAAATTTGTTTAAGTCCCTTGTAGATTCTGGATTGCTGACAAAGGGCTTCTAGGGTTTTTATAGTTTTAGGTTTTACATTTAAGTTTTCAATCCATCTTGAGTTGATTTTTGGATGTGGTGTAAGGTAAACATTGGCGTACTGGCTAGCCATATACAGAAGCTTTTGTATGTGGTGTAAGGTAGAGGTTGGCTCAGTCCTAGAGCCCCATTTTTCCATCCTCCTTCCCCCCATAGGTTGGCCTCTACCTTTTACTACGCACCATTTACTGAATGGGGAATCCTTTCGCCGTTGCTTGTTGCTTGTTTTTTGTCAGTTTTGTCAAAGGTTAGATGGTTGTAGGTGTGTGCCATTATTTCTGGGCTCTCTATTCCGTTCCATTGGTCTATGTCTCTGTTTTTGTAACAGTAACATGCTGTTTTGGTTACTGTAGCCCTGTAGTACGATTTGAAGTCAGATAATACGATGCCTCCAGCTTTGTTCCTTTTGCTTGGGATTGCCTTGGCTATTTGCACCCTCTTTTTGGTCCCATATGAGTTTTAAAATAGTTTTTTTTAATTCTGTGAGGAATGTCATTGGTAGTTTTATAGGAATAGCATTGAATCTGTAAATCACTTTGGGTAGTACGGCCATTTTAATTATATTGATTCTTCCTATCCATGAGCATGGAATGTTTTTTCATTTGTCATCTCTGATTTCTTTGGACAGTGTTTTGTAATTCTTATTGTACAGATATTTCACCTCCCTGGTTAGCTGTATTCCTAGGTATTTTATTCTCTTTGTGGGAATGCTACTGATTTTTGTACATTGATTTCGTATTCTTAAAATTTGTTGAAATTGTTTCTCAGATCAAGGAGCTTTGGGGCAAAAGCTATGGAGTTTTCTAAATATAGAATCATGTCATTTGCAAACAAGGATACTTTGACTTCCTCTCTCCCTATTTAGATGCCTTTTATTTATTTCTCTTGCCTGATTGCTCTGGCCAGAAATTCCAATACTGTGTTGAACAGGATTGGTGAGAGGGGGCATCCTTGTCTTGTGCTGGTTTTCAAAGAGAATGCTTCCAGCTTTTGCCCATTCAATATGATGTGGGCTGTGGGTTTGCCATAGATGGCTCTTATTGTTTTGAAGCGTGTTCCTTCTATGCCTAGTTTATTGAGAATTTTTAATGTGAATAGACGTTCAATTTTATCAAAAGCCTTTTCTGCACCTATTGAGATAATCATGTAGTTTTTGTTTTTAGTTCTGTTTATGTGGTGAATCACATTTATTGATTTGTGTATGTTGAACCAATTTTGCATCCTGGAGATAAAGCCTACTTGATTATGGTGGATTGGCTTTTTGATGTCCTGCTGGATCCAGTTTGCTAGTATTTTGTGGAGGATTTTTGCATCTATGTTCATCAAAGATATTGGCCTGAAGTTTTCTTTTTTTGGTGTCTCTGCCAGGTTTCAGTATCACGATGATGCTGGCTGGCCTCATAGAATGAGTTGGGAAGGAGTCCCTCCTCCTCAATTTTCTGAAAGAGTCTCAGCTCTTCTTTATACATCTAGTAGAATTTGGCTGTGAATCCATCTGTCCTGGACTTCTTTTGGTTGGGAGGCTTTTTATTACTGATTCAGTTTCATTATTGGTCTGTTCAGGGATTCAATTTCTTCCTGGTTCAGTCTTGGGAGGTTGTATGTGTCCAGAAACTTATCCATTTCTTCTAGATTTTCTAGTTTGTGTGCATAGAGGTGTACATAGTAGTCTCTGATTAATTTTTGTAGTTCTGTGGGGTCAGTGGTAACGTCCCCTTTGTCATTTCTAATTGTGTTTATTTGGATCTTCTCTCTTTTTTTATTAGTCTAGCTAGCAGTCTATCTTATTATTTTTTTCCAGTAACCAACTCCTGGATTTGTTGATTTTTTGTATGGTTTTTCACATCTCAGTCTCCTTCAGTTCAGCTCTGATTTTGGTTATTTCTGGTGGTCTGCTAGCTTTGGGGTTGGTACACTCTTGCTTCTCTATTTCTTCTAGTTGTAATGTTAGGTTGTTGATTTGAGATCTTCCTAATTTTTGATGTGGGTGTTTAGTGCTATAAGCTTCCCTCTTAACACTGCCTTAGCTACATCCCAGAGATTCTTCATGTTTTATCTTTGTTCTCATTAGTTTCAAAGAACTTTCTGGTTTCTCCCTTAATTTCATTATTAACTCAAAAGTCATTCAGGAGCAGGTTGTGTAATTTCCATGTATGGTTTTGAGTGATTTTTAGTCTTGACTTCTATTTTTATTACACTGTGGTCCGAGAGTGTGGTTGGTATGATTTCTGGCTTTTTTGCATTTGCTAAGGATTGTTTTATGTCCAATTGTGTGGTCAACTTTAGAGTATGTGCAATGTGTTGATGGGAAGAATGTATATTCTGGCATTTTGGGGTGGAGAGTTCTGTAGATGTACAATAGGTCCATTTGGTCAAGGTCAAGTGCTGAGTTCATGTCCTGAATATCTTTGTTAATTTTCTGCCTCAATGATCTCTCTAATACTGTCAGTGGGGTGTTGAAGTCTCCCAGAATTATTATGTGGGAAGCTAAGTCTCTTCATAGGTCTCTAAGAACTTGCTTTATGAATCTGGGTGCTCCTGTGTTGGGTCCGTGTATATTTAGGATAGTTAGGTCTTCTTGTTGAATAGAGTCCTTTACCGTTATATAATGGCCTTCTTTATCTTTTTTTTTTAAGTCTTTTTTAGTTTAAAATCTGTTTTGCCTGAAATTCGGATAGCAACCCCTGCTTTTTTCTGTTTTTCATTTGCTTGGTAGATTTTTCTCCAACCCTTTATTTTGATCCAATGGATGTCACTGTATGTAAGATGGGTCTCTCAAAGACAGCATACCATTGGGTCTTGCTTCTTCATCGAACTTGCCACTCTGTGCCTTTTAATTGAAGCATTTAACCCACTTACATTCAAGGTTAGTATTGATATGTGTGGATTTGACCCTATCATCATGTTGTTAGCTGATTTTTTATGGAGACTTGTTTGCATAGTTGTTTATAATGTCACTGGTCTGTGTAGTTAAGTGTGTTCTTGTAGTGGTTGGTAACAGTCTTTCCTTTCCATATTTAGTGCTCCTTTCAGGACCTTTTGTAAGGTAGGTCTGCTGTTAGCCTGATGAAATTTCCTTTGTAGGTAATCTGCCCCTTCTTGCTAGCTGTCTTTAAGATTTTTTCTTTCATTTTGACCTTGGAGAATCTGATAATTATGTGTCTTGGGAATGGTCTTCTTGTGCAATATCTTGCGGGAGTTCTCTGCATTTCCTGAGTTTGAATGCTGGCCTCTCTAGTGAAGTTGGGGAAGTTTTCATGGATAATACACTAAAAATATATTTTCCAAATTGCTTGCTTTATGCCCATCTCTTTCAGGGATGCCAATGAGCTGTAGATTTACATAATCCCATATTTCTTAAAGATTTTGTTCATTCTTTTTTATTCTTTTTTCTTGTCTGACTATTTCAGAGAGTTCTGAGATTCTTTCCTCAGTCTGATCTATTTTTCGGCTCTATTAGGTCCGTTAGGTTCTTTTTATAGTGGCTATTTTGCTTACGAGCTCCTGTATCATTTTATTGTAATTCTTGGCTTCCTTGGATTGAATTTTGACATTCTCCTGGATCTCAATGGACTTAATTTCTATCCATATTCTGAATTCTATTTCTGTCATTTCAGCCATTTCAGTCCAGTTAAGAACCCTTACTGGGGAACAAGTTTAGTCATTTGGAGGAAAGAAGACACTGTGGCTTTTTGAGTTGCCAGAGTTCTTGCTCTGGTTGTTTCTCATCTGTGTGAGCTGGTGGCCTTTAACTGTGGTATAAATTGAATATAGTCAGTAGACTTATTTCCTGGATGTTTTCAGAGGATCGAGAATTTGTGTAGAGTCTTTATTTGTAGCTGAATTATTGTCCTTGGTTTCACAGAGGGGTATATTAGCAAAGCATTTTTGGTGTTGAAGTTTGGGGCTGTGATTCAGTAGGTGGCACTTAAACACAATGGAAGTAGGTAGGCTCTTGCTCAGTCACGTGGCTCCTCTGTATTTTCTCATAATTGCAGCCATCTACCTTTCAGTGCTCTGAAAGTGTAGGTTCCTCTCCCACGTGATTGCTGGCTACAGATCTCAGCTTGGCACCCACAGGTTGCACATTGCAGCTCCAGGGCGATCTTGGGCTTTATGTTCCCTCCCCAGCTTGGAGGCAACATGGGAAGGGACTTTAGCAGTGGTTGTGGCAGAGGGGCTTTCACTTGTCTCTTGGGGCTCCACCCCAGAAAGATGCAGACCAGCTATCAATCGTATGATCAGCCCAGAATGGGCTGGCTGTGCTGTGGGCCCAAGCCGGTAAGACCCTGCCTGGTAATAAGCAGCAGGGTGGATGACACCTGGGGTAGACAAACTGGCCTCTCCTTAGGGCAACTGCAGCTTGCTGGAGGCATGGCTAAAGCACTCAGGGTTTTTGCTCCTTCCCTGGTCAGAGGGCAGCAAGGGCAGTACCACTGCAGCGACAGCACCCACACTTTAAATGTTAGTGTTTCCTAAGGCTCAAGTAGTTATTAAAATTCTATATCTTTTTTTTTTCTTTTTTTGTGATGGGGTCTCACTTTATCATCCAGGCTGGCGTGTAGTGGAACAATCATGGCTCACTGCAGCCTCAACCTCCCAGGCTCAAGCCATCCTTCCACCTCAGCCTCCTCAATAGCTGGGACCACAGATGCACACCACCACACCTGGCTAAATTTATTATTATTATTTTTTGTAGACACAGGCTCTCCCTGTGTTTCCCAGGCTGGCCTCAAACTCCTGGGCTCAAGTGATCTTCCCACCTCACCCTCCCAAAGCACTGAGATTCTAAGCATGAGCCACCAGGCCCTGCCTAAAACTCTTATCACTTAAATATCTCTTATGTCTTTGTCTTCTTTTGTTTTTCTACTGCCTTACCTCAGGCTTTCGTTAACTTTTACCTTAACCTCTTAAATGGTCTCCTAGTTGGTCTTTCTCCCTCCAGTTTCACCATTTCTAAATTCAATTTCCAATTTTTCTAATACACACATTTTCAGTTAATCTCCAAAGTTTCCACCTTTTATACACCGTCCTAAGTAAAGTTTGAAAAGGACCTCAGTGATTAGGCCCCTGCCTCCCTGAGCACCACAGTTCACAGCTCTTCCGTATTCACCTATGCTCCAGCCACTCCAAAAGACTTTTACGTGTCCCCCATTTTCCTGTCTTTGCTCTCATACAGACTGTTCCTTCATCTGTAAATGCCTTTCCATCAGCCCCCACCCCTCCCATCTGTCTGGCAGATGTTAAACTCATACTCTTCCTTTAATACCCAACTCAAGGATCTCCTCTTCTGCAGAATCTTCCCCAATCTACCAAATTCCACACTGGCCCTGATTTTTCTGTGCTGCCACTTTCCCTAATACATACGTTTGTAATTTTACTTTTCAAGCTATATGACAATTATTTATTAACTTGTTGCTATATTGTGAGCTTATGTTTTATTTTTGCATCTCTATCAGTCTTCTTGGGATATAATAATATGTTACTAATAAACACTAGTTGATGGAGAAAATAAAGACACTAAAGATAAATACATACAGCCACTCATTAAACACGCATTATAAAGAAGTTGTGGTTCCAAATTATCATTTTAGAAGTATACACAGAAGATAAGTCATACATAGTTACTTTTTAGTATTTCTAATTCAAAAAGTGATGAAGAATAGAAATCATATATTCTGGAACCCTTACTTAATAATTTAGGTTAAATCTCAAACACTTTGAAATCTGGTGTTTGAGAACTGATAGTCATCACCTCCTGTCTTCTCTGTTGCCACTTTGAAAATGACCAGTTAACAACATTCTTTACTTTGCATGTATCTTATAATTAGTTAGTTAAAAAAAAAAAAAAGCCAGTCATCTGTTTTTTTGTTTTCTTTCTTGAGGCAGAGTCTCACTCTACCACTCTATTGCCCAGGCTGGAGTACAGTGGCACGATCTCAGCACTGCAACCTCTGCCTCCCAGGTTTAAGCAATTCTCCTGCCTCAGCCTCCCAAGCAGCTAGGTGGGGGCTACAGGTATGTGCCACCATGTCCAGCTTATTTCTGTTTTTTGTTTTGTTTTGTTTTTTGTTTGTTTGTTTTAGTAGAGACGGGGTTTCTCCATGATGACCAGGCTGGTCTCAAATTCCTGACCTCAGGTGATCTGCCCACCTAGACTTCCCAAAGTCCTGGGATTACAGGCATGAGCCACCGCTCCCAGCCCAGAAATCTGTTTATTATGACAGTTCCAGGTTATTTTGGAATTCCTGGACCAAACATATAAATCCGTTCTTTTAATAGTCCTTGGAAACACGGAGCATCTGAGTAGATGCCAAAAGGAAGGGAGATGCTTGGTATTCTTTTGGTGGGTCCTGAAAACACTGGGAACACTAATAACTGCTAGAACTGTTGAATAGCAGAGTCACCACTAATGGTGAAAATGCGCTATTAATATAACCCTCTTTTTTGCAGGGAGTGGAGAGGCTTTTATTCCCTAAAAACATCTGAAAGACGAAAGCAGGATATGCATCTCAACTGTAGCATTAGGCCTCGTCTGCCCCAAACAATCTTCCCTACCTCTTAAGATCTGTTCTTCCTACCATTAAAATTAGCATATCGTCTTTATAAAATCCCTGCTAAAAAGTACCTAGGAAAGTTTCTCCCATGCAAAAAATAATTATCGTTACTGTGTTGGCCGCTTCGTTTGTCAGATTTTCAAAGTGACAGCAAAACCCAAAGAGATACGAGTGGTAAGAAACAAGAAGTTGGAGCTAGATAAGGAAGTCTGAAAAGAGAAGGATAAGACAAGGCAAAATTCTGTCTGCTTTTGACTAAGGCAAAAGCGGTTTTTACATAAAGATGTGGTGATTTTAAAAACTGAATATCAAGAAACCAAAGCTGTCGCTTCCTAAAGATACCCAGATTAGGCCGGGCGCGGTGGCTCACGCCTGTAATCCCAGCACTTTGGGAGGCTGAGGCGAATGGATCACGAGGTCAGGAGATCGAGACCATCCTGGCTAACACGGTGAAACCTCGTCTCTACTAAAAATACAAAAAATTAGCCGGGTGTGGCGGCGAACGCCTGTAGTTCCACCTACTTGGGAGGCTGAGGCAGGAGAATGGCGGGAACCCGGGAGGCGGAGCTTGCAGTGAGCTGAGATCGTGCCACTGCACTCCAGTCTGGGTGACAGAGCAAGACTCCGTCTCAAAAAAAAAAAAAAATATTCTGATTAGAGTTTCAGATTCAACCTCAAGAGTCTCTGGGCCCCAGATGATTCTCAGTTCTCCAAAGAAATGCAACCTTTGTTTTGTGCTTACTTACTTCAGTAACTAAGTGAGGACTCCTGAGTTAATGGTCTGCAAAAGCATTGAAGATTAAGAGCAATAAACAGAATTCCTAGCTTGGGGTGGGCTTCACTTATAGAGCCTTCCATGAGACCTGGCTAAATGAAACCACTCTACATTTTCATTTTTAATGAAAGTCTGAGAAAACCAAGAACTCTTCCTAAAATGTCAGAACTAGGAGGAAAATCCACAGTACCTTTTATAAAATGAAAGTTTAAGTAAATGATTGTACTTGATAACAATATTAGAATCCATCCTGCTTCTGGCAAAGACAACTTTGCCTATTGTAACAAGTTTGGCTGGTCTGCTTTTTAATTTCTCCATTTCCTGCTTCCTACATTGCCACTCGTTTCTACCTCAAAGGTGATCAGTCTTCAGTGGCCTGTTCTATGTACCTACCATTTTGAACTTGTAATATCTCCCATTTATTTCATGCTGTTCTTTCTGGAATCTGTTGGCTGTGGGGGTCTGTTCTGCTGTGGTATAGTATGTACCGGCAGTTCTGTGTTTGTCTTGTTTCTTGCTTTGTCACAAGAAAAGTATTTCATTACTGTGGTGTTTTCTGTTTTTTTGCTTTGAGATGGAGTTTTGATCTTGTCGCCCAGGCTAGAGTGCAATGGCACAGCCTCGGCTCACTGCAACCTCTGCCTCACTGCAACCTTTGCCTCCTGGGTTCAAGCAATTCTCCTGCCTCAGCCTCCCAAGTAGCTGGGATTACAGGAGCCTGCCACCACACCCAGCTAATTTTTGTATTTTTTTAGTAGAGATGGGGTTTCATCATGTTGGCCAGGCCGGTCTCGTACTCCTGACCTCAGGTTATCTGCCACCTCCGCCTCCCAAAGTGCTGGCATTACAAGCGTGAGCCACCACGCCCAGCCTACTGTGGATTTTTATAGGTCATTAACTCATGCATTTGAGACTGGGGCAGGAAATAAATAAGATAGTCCTTTTGGAAATACACAGTAATTGGGCAAATCCCTAAAGAAAGAAAGATGCTTGATGTTATTTTGGTAAGTCCTGAAAATACCCACCAAACAAGATGATCCTGGAGCATTTTCCAGTCCTAGAAAAGTAAGAAAATCCTAAAATAAAGATACATGTATACATTGTGTAAAGATACACAATGATGGGGACATAAAACCTAACTGAAAGAGTGCCCAGTGGCCAAAGCTGGTACAATTTGAGCAACAATATAAAGAAATATCATAGGCCTGGTGCGGTGGCTCAGCAATTTGAGAGGCCAAGGCGGGTGGATCACGAGGTCAGGAGTTCAAGACCAGCCTGTCCAAGATGGTGAAACCCTGTCTCTACTAAAAACACAAAAATTAGCCGAGCGTGGTGGCAGGCACCTGTGATCCCAGCTACTTGGGAGGCTGAGGCAGGAGAATCGCTTGAACCCGGAGGGCGGAGGTTGCAGTGAGTTGAGATCGCACCACTGCTCCCCAGCCTGGGCAACAGAATAAGACTCCGTCACAAAAATAAAAAATAAATAAAACAAAATATCATATTATAACCTAAAGTATAAAATAAATATTCATAAATCAGTAGTGATATAAATGATTGAATAAATAAATGGAGGAGAAGGGAAAAGTCTCCCATGCAGAATTCCAGATAATTTACATAGCCTCTCCTCCCTCAAAAAGTCAAGCATAATCCCCCATTCCCTAAGTAGGATCTGAGCATAGTGACTTCCTTCCAAAGAGTACAGTTATGGAAAGGGAGAGAGAATGAGAATTTTACAGTAGAGAAACCTGGCAGACACTACCTCAGCCAGGTGATCAAAATCAGCATCAACAATGCTAAGTCATGTTGGTCATAGGCAGCCTTAATATGATATGGTGAAAACAGCACTTGACCTCTGTGGTCTTCCTCCTGAAAACACACAACTCCAGTCTAATCATGGGGAAAATGTCAGATAAATCCCGAATGAGGGACAGTCTTCAAAATATCTAACCAGTGCTCCTCAAAACTACCAAGGTCATCAAGAACAATGAAAGTCTGAAAGACTGTTACAGCCAAGGGGACCTAAGGAGACGTGAGGACTAACTATAATGCAGTGTCCTAGATGAGATCTTAGAACAGAAAAAGAACATGATGGCATGGCATGGTGGCTCCCGCCTGTACTCCTAGCATTGAGACTTGGGGTAATCAGATAAGAGAAATTTTATATAAATGAAACTATGCCAACATGTTACTTTCTCCAGTTTGCATTTATTTTCCAATAAATATTTCACAAATGACCCTGAGTGATATAATGGTCAGGACAGGTCAGCAGGGAAAAAATATAGGTAGATACATTTTGTTTTTAAAAATAAGCTTTTACTTTTAGAACAGTTTTAGATATACAGAAAAATGTGGCCAGCTGTGATGACTCACGCTTGTAATCCCAGCACTTTGGGAGGCCAAGGAAGGCAGATCACTTAAGCCCAGGAGTTCGAGACCAGCCAGAGCAACATAGCAAGATACCCATCTCTACAAATAATTTTAAAAATTAGCCAGCATGGTGGCGTGTACCTGTGGTCCCAGCTGCTCAGATGGCTGAGGTAGGGGGATCACCTGAGCCTAGGAGATCACAGCTGCAGTGAGCCGTGATTGTGCTACCGCACTCTAGCCTGAGTGACGGAGTGAGACCCTGTTTCAAAAAGAAAAAAAGAAAAAAAAAGAACATTACCTAAAAACTGAGGAAATCTGAATAAACTAGAGGCTTCAGTTAATAATAGTGTATCAATTTTGGTTTAACAATTGTGACAAATGTAGCATACTAATGTCTTATGTTAATAATATGGGAAACTAGGTGTGGCGTATGGGCAAACACTGTGTACTATCTTCACATTCTTCTGTACATCAAATTTTTTTTTTGTTTGTTTGTTTGAGACGGAGTGTCGCTGTGTCGCCCAGGCTAGAGTGCAGTGGCGCGATCTTGACTCACTGCAACCTCTGCCTCCCAGGTTCAAGCAATTCTCCTGCCTCCGCCTCTTGAGTAGCTGGAATTACAGGTGCCCTCACCATGCCCAGCTAATTTTTAAAATTATTTGTAGAGATGGGGATCTTGCTATGATGCTCAGGCTGGTCTCAAACACCTGGGCTCAAGTGATCTGCCCTCCTTGGCTTCACAAAGTTCTGGGATTACAGGCGTGAGCCATCACACCCGGCCATATTTTTATGTATATCTAAAACTGTTCTAAAAGTAAAAGCTTATTTTTAAAAACTAAATGTATCTACCTGTATTTTTCCCCTGCTGACCTGTCCTGACCATTGTACCACTCAGGGTCATTTGTGAAATATTTATTGGAAAATAAATGTAAACTGGAGAAAGTAACATGTTGGCATAGTTTCATTTATATAAAATTTCTCTTATCTGATTACCCCAAGTATCAATTTGTGGTCTGTAGATCCTTCAGAAGGCCCTAAGTAATGGTAAGGGATCCCCAATTTATGTGCCTGTGTTTCTCAGCCAGGTGCATATAACCCTTGAGTCAGTGGCAACACACCAGCAAATGAGTGAAGTCACATGACAATTTTACTGGAAGATTGGTTCAGCACACGAGGAGAAGGAGTTAGTGGTTAGGTTTAAAAATACATCATAGAATACAAATTTCAAAGTGAAGTACACTTTCAGTCTCCTGGTTACACTTCTTTTGCCATTGAAAATACTCCAGCATAAGAGTTTGAGAAGCACTGCCATGAACAACCCAAGTATTGTTCATAGATTGAACACCTGATACATGGTACATAATGTGAATACAGATATACATTCATACATATTACTGTTTTTTAAGGGAACATGGATGCTGCTGTGATTAATAAAACCCACTTAGATATATCAGAAGAGGAAGGCTCAGTGGAGGCTCAGCTACTGTCTCAGCCAAAGTCCTTGCCCTGCAACCCCTCGCTCCACCCTCAGCACCTTGCCTGGGGTCTAATTGTTCTGACCTCCAGCTTCTCCGGCACCTGAGTTCCCCTCTAGCTGGGCGCGAATTAGCCCCTTTCTACCTGTCAGCTCCTGTTGCCCAGCATCTACCTGATGGCCACACTTCCTGCTCCTGCAGCTCAGAATCAACAATTTCAGCGGCACCTGTCTCTTAACACTCCTCTTAGCCTAGCTCTGGTGTCAGAATGCTTCTGTTTTTAGTGTCTGCTGCCTTTCTTATTTTTTTCCCCAGAAACCGAAAAGCTGAATCAGTACTCAATTTTCCCAACTTTAACAAGGATTTACTTTGAAAAGTTGTCCAGCATTTTTAGACTACTTCCTTTGACAGAAGCTCAGACTTATCAAAACATGTATACCCTGTATGACTGCTTTCCTCTCACAATTGGGCCCATAGAACATACAGACAGAAGGGAGGCAGAGAAGATGAGAGAGTATATTAATTTCCTGGGACTGCCATAACAAAGTACCACAAACAGGCCAGGCAGGGTGGCTCACGCCTGTAATCCCAGTAATTTGGGAGGCCAAGGTGGGTGTATCAACTGAGGTCAGGAGTTCGAGACCAGCCTGACCAACATGGTGAAACCCCATCTCTACTAAAAATACAAAAATGATCCGGGTGTGGTGGCAGGCACCTGTAATCCCAGCTACTCAGGAGGCTGAGGCAGGAGAATCGCTTGAACTCAGGAGGTGGGGGTTGCAGTGAGCTGAGATCACAACATTGCACTCCAGCCTGGGCAACAGAGGGAGACTCCGTCTCAAAAAAAAAAAAAAAAAAAAGTACCACAAACCAACGGGTTTGCTTACACGACAGAAATGGATTCTCCCATAGTTCTAGAGGCCAGAAGCCTGAGATCAAAGAGTCAATAGGGTTAGTTCCTGCGGAGGGCTATGAGAAAGAATCTGTAATTATGAAAAAAAAATGATAATGAACAGTAACGGAGCATCTTTTGTGCAAGCTTCCATGCTAAGCTCAAAAACATAATATTGAAGGAAAGGACTGAAATATACACACACACACACATATATATATACACACACGCATATATAAAATGTGTGTGTATATTTTATATATATATATATATATACACATATCATTATTTTGCTTTTTTTATATTATTACCCCAAATAAACACTAACCTCTTGGGATAAATATTTTGAGACATTTATCCTATTATTTAGGATAATAATATAAAGAAAAACAAAACAATGATTAACACAAAACTCAGGACAGTAGTTACCTGGGGTGAAGGTGCAGACAGGAAGGGGATGCAATGGGGGAAGGGGGACATGGTGGCTTCAAAGCACTGGTAAAATATGTCATTAGCTGGATGGATGGAGGGTGCATGAATGTTTATTCTTCTTTAAACAATGTAAATGCTTTATACACCTATCGGAAGTTGGGATTATAGGAAACAGCCTCTGAGATGGAGATTATTATGTAAGAGATTTATCAGGGTGTGTTCTTGGAATCAACAACTGTGGCAGGAAATTGAAGGAAGCAGAATCCAGTAGGGGAAGAAGTTGATCGGCAAAGCAGCCTCAGTGGAGGTCTTGGTCAACCACATAGAGAGTTTTGAATCTCGGATGGCCCTTTGGAGTTGTCCTGATTTGGTGACGGGAGACAGCTCTTTATGCACCATGTTAGTCAGTCACTGCATGCAGCCCACCTGGGAGAAGATCTTGACCTTGGGAAAAGAAGCTCTCATCAGCTGAGGCCATCCACACAGGGTGCTGACAACTAAAGGCTTTTTGCTGGCAACGTTCCCAGCAGCCGAGACAAAGTCCTTCGTTCCTGAAAGGAATTGAGAAGCACCTCACAGTGTCCACCACAACACGGGTTTATATATTTATATATTTTTCACAATAAAAGTTGTTATTTAAAAAAAGAAAATGGTTAAGGCAAGAAGGCCAAGCTATAAAAGGGTATCCTTTAGGAGTGGTACAAAATCTCAGACAAAACGAAGTCAAGAGCATAGCTGGAGGAATACCGATGTGGAAGAAAGCTGAGTGCAGGGTTGGGAGTGTCTGTCCATGGAGTTGTACACAGGTTTTCTGCTGGTGGAGGTGAAACCAGTGAATCCGGTGTGATTCGGTAATATAACCCAGACTATGACTAACAGACATCGTGGAGTCAGCTTCACTGGGGTGAGTTAGTTTGACAACTCCCAGAAAACTAATGTTGCTAACTGGCCTCTGCTTGGTCCCCACCCAACTGTAAGGAGCATAAGTAGATAGAGACTTTTTGTTTGTTTGTTTGAGGTGAAGTTTTACTCTTGTCTCCCAGGCTGGAGCACAATGGCGTGATCTTGGTTCACTGCAACCTCCATCTCCTGGGTTCAAGCAATGCTCCTGGCTCAGCCTCCCGAGTAGTTGGAATTACCGGTGTGTGCCACCATGCCTGGCTAATTTTTTTGTACTTTTAGTAGAGATGGGGTTTCACCATGTTGTCCAGGCTGGTCTCAAATTCCTGGCCTCAGGTGATCCACCTGCCTCGGTCTCCCAAAGTGCTGGAATTACAGGCATGAGCCACTGCACCTGGCCTGTGGATGGAGACTTTTATCCTCAGGCTGAGAGATGTGTGTTTCTTTGATTATACAATGGAAGAGGGTCCACTCGGGTGCTGAAAGATACCTTGAGAATTCTAGTGTTAAAATATACTCAAATCATCATAGGAGGCCACTTCGTCTTCTTTCCCATTGCCAACCATCTCATAAGAATAAAAGCTACTGTTTATTAATTCTTTGCTATGAATCAGGCGCTGTCCTAAGTGCTTTACCTGTGTTATCTCAGTCATTCTTTACAACAGCTAAATGACACGGATACTATCAATATTTTCTATTGTGTTGATAACAAACGGGAGGTACAATTGCATGTGCTTCAATTGCTTACTCAATGTCTCCAAGCTAGTAAGTAATAAGACCAGCACTGTTTGTAGGCTGGCTGCCCCAGAGGCTATCTTTTGTCTGAACACTTCACTGCCTGCCAGAGATAGGAGAGCATCAAGCTCGGTTTTGACAAGAGCTGCATGTGTTGCACAATTCTCTGGGCATGGATACCGCTTGACTTACTGGTCAAATAGGAAGGGCTCAGTGCTGAGATGCAGACGTAGCGTCCAGGCATGGAGGGCAGGCCTGTGGGGAGAATGCTGGTGGGGACAGACAGCAAGGGCTGTGACATCTGGAGACAATCTTAACGTGGCTCCAGCTCTGACTCCAAAGCAGCCCCCAGGATCTCCACTCCAAACCCCCAAGACAGTTCCACATGGGAATTCACTCCTCATGAGCACAAATATGGGGATCAACTAGAATCATGACCTGAAGTTCTTGTCTGGAGATGGATTTTGAGAGTGAGGTGAGCAATACCACTAGACAAGGAAGGGTGCTGAAGATTTCTTAATTCCTTGAAGAGGCAACAGAAGCTAAGTGAAAAATCAAAAGGAAAAAATGTCTTCTCTGAAGCAGAAAATGTCAACACTAGGATGGGAACTTTTAGGGTTATTCCCACTGAAGATGGATTAACAGCCAGACCCTGGAGGCAAACTGGCTAGGTCAATGACCTAACTCCAAAATTGGGTAATGAGTGACCCTAGAAAAGTTACTGAAACTCTCTGTACCTTCGTTAGCATGGACACCCACCTCCTAGCACTGCCGCCAAGTGTATACGGCAACACCTGTCAAGTGTTTAGAACAGGGCCTCACCTGTTTTAAGTACCTATGTGCTATTATTATTAGCAATCCCTACTTCTTTCTAGGTAGAAGGACATCATTGTTCACCTTGACAATTCCATCCCAGCCTTTCTTTTTTTCCTCCAGGAAGTCAGGGTGTGGTTCAGGGATCAAAATCATTCAGAGTAACAGAGCAGTGAGTCATCATTCTGTCTAGAAGGCAGGCAAGTATCTACACTAATAAGCAAGTATACCTGGAAATACATCAAACTTTATGATTTAAAAAATAGAAGAAGTCGGACTTGGTGGTACACACCTGCTACTCGGGAGGCTGAGGTGGGAGGATCACTTGAGCCCAGGAGTTCAAAGTTACAATGAGCTATGATGGTGCTATTGCACTCCAGCCTGGGCAACAAAGCAACACTTTGTCTCTAAAAAAGCAAAATAAATAAATAAATAAAGTAATAAAAATTAAAAATAGAAGACACAATCACACTCTCTGGCCCTATGATTCCTTATGTGTAAAGTGTGGTAGGGATTGTGGATTCCACTGCGGGCTCACAAATTGGGTTCTGCAGAGCCCTGGTATTCCCCAAAGGTGTACTGGCCTCCCAGGACGTATGGAGGGGAAGCCATGCAGGCAGGACCCCAGCCCCCACTTCAGCCAGAACAGCTCCACTTGCATCTGTTTTCTACATTGTAACTGTAAGAATAAAATACCTGTAGATGGAAATGGAGCAGGCCCCTGATGAAAAATGTAATCAAGCTCTTCCTGGAGAAGAGTCTCAAAGCTCCTCTTTTTGTAATTAAGGACGCAGCCATTAAAATATTACACCCTTTTCTTTTATTCATGACAAATCCAAATGAGCACAATTTGGAAAGCAGCAGGGAGGGGAATGAACAAATTGAATTAATTTCTATGCTGAATATTAATATCGTGCCACAGAAAGGGAGATGCTTTGCAAATTTAAGGCAGTTAAGAAAATATTTTTATGCTTCTTAGTAATTTAGACAGCACTGCTTCTGAAAAGTGCTCTTCTCCTGGCAGTTGTGTACGTTTGGTCCAGCAGGCAGACTCACTACAGTTGACTTCTCTGTTAGGCACGGTGCCTAGGGCCCATGACACTTTTAGGGATCCACAAAAATGTTGTAACTTTCATTTCTATTAAAATCCAAATATATGTATATACATATACAATTACATATAATAATGAATTCAGCCTGGATTACACTCCTCTTTGGGCCAGTGTAGTCATCGGGTTTATGAATGCAAAGTGCCCACAGCCCCCTAAAGTCATAAATCTGTCCTGATGACTGCAACTCACTGCAGTGAAAGGGTCACAACGGGGACCTGCTGTGCAAACCAAGCCCAGCTTAGACTCCACCTTAAGTGTCAAGTCTGTGCAATGTGTTGTGGACTTAGCTGTGTCCACAGCCTCCTGTTTTTCCCAATGATCCCTTGCCTATGAATGTGATCCCTTTCTATTCAAACTGTGGTGGCAGATTGACAGGATGGGCATCACCTGGAGACTTGGTAAAAATGCATTATCTCTAGCCCCACCTAAGACCTACTGAATCAAAATCTGCATTGTACCACATCCTCTTCCCCTATCTAGCCCCAGATTGAGGAGGTCACATCCCAACAAGGGCCTGTGCACAGGGCTTCAAGGAGGTGACCAGCAGCAAAGTGACCGAGGTGCACAGCGAAGGCAGAATCAATGCAGAAGATTGGGAGACACCTACCTTCAGCTTCCAAGTAACCACATTAGTGGGGGTGAAAGAAACATCTGCTTTCTCCCTGTGTCCTAGATAAAAGGGAGATGGGTGCTAGTTCTTAGGTTACATTAAGTTTTCTTCTTAAAGAGGTGTTTGCATTGTTTCGAAATGTTTGAAAACTCTCTAAATTGAATGAACTCATAAGTTCCTCCCTGATATAAGTGGCCTATTTCAGCCCTAATCCTCCTGGCCTCGGGAAGTTTGGCAGCATCAATCACTTCTCTCCAGCTTCTAACCGGTTGGAGAAACGTGCACAAGGAGCCTGAAGATGATAAAAGGACAGTGCCAGCTTTTCTACCAGTAAAGCTGAATGGGGAAGAAAATAAACTCCCACCCCCTTGGAAAGTCCTGGTTGTCCTACAGCCATATCACTAAGTGGCACTCAGAACCGGTTTGGAACCTGGTCAAGCCAGCAACAGCAATTTGCTTTGGTGAAGAGCTTTTACAAGTTGTTTACAATCAGCATTAGCTGCTTACTTCTGAAAGCCAGCCAATCACAGACTCACCTCAATAAATACGCTATAGTGACAACCAATTAGCAATAGCCTCATCTGTGTACCCATACCTCTGCAGATGATGTTGAAGCTTTAAGCCTCTGCAACTTCACCAATCACTGAACTTCACACTTCCGTGAGACTCTATATAAATTAGCAGTCTGCTCCAAGAGACTGTGCCCCCTTTACTATGCTTAACAATCCATTCAATTTTGTCTTTTTTATTTTTAATATGGGATGATAGTCTCATCATACTCTGATACCCTGATCCTCAGAATCTGCATGAATATAACCTCCCCAACCAAATCCAGGTAGAGAAGTTTAATTGGCTAACTAAACTTCATATTTTAACTACATAGAAGAGGCCAACAGGGCCCTGGCATCCTCTTAGTAATATGTCCAGCAGGTAGGGGAAGAGAGAGAATAAGAGGAATCCTGTTTTTCACTGTCCATGGAGTGGGAGGCCCACTGGACTCTCTCTCTCCATCTTACCAGCATGTTAGTTACTTCTCAGGGGAGGGAGGATGAGGAAGAGGAAAGATGAGGGGATGGAGAGAGAAGGTGGAAAAAATATTTCAAAATGGTTTACTATGGTGTGAATGTTTCCATTTCCCCAAAATTCGTATGTTAAAATCCTAACCCCAAAGGCATGATATTAAAGAGGTGGGACCTGTGGGAGGAAAGTACATCATGAGGGTGGAGACTTCGGACTGGGATTAATGTCCTTATAGAAGAGACCCCAGAGAGCTGTATAGCCCCTTCCACAGCATGAAGACACAGCAAGAAGACACTATCTACGAAGCAGAAAGCCCTTGCCAAAACCCAAATCTGCAAGTGTCTTGATCTTGGACTTCGTAGCCTCTAGTTGTGTGAGAAACAAATTTCTGTTGTTTATAAGCTACCCAGTTCATGGTACTTTGTTATAGCAGTCCAAATGGACAAAGATACTGTTCCTTCCAGAGACTGGAGCCAAATCTCCTCATAGAAACAGGAGAAAGAGACAATAAGGGCTTCCCGTAAACATTCTTTATCCTAACAGTTTTGCAAATTGGTTGGGGAGAGAAGGTGTAAATACTTAAAGCAATTGATATGGTTTGGCTCTGTCTCCCCACCCAAATCTCATCTCAAACTGTAATCCCCACGTGTTGAAGGTGGGGCCTGGTGGGAAGTGATTAGATCATGGGCGTGGTTTCTAACTGTTTAGTACCATCTCCCTAGTGATGGCTCATGAGTGAGTTCTCACGAGATCTGATGGTTTAAAAGTGTGTGGCACCTCCCGCTTTGCACTCTCTCTCCTGTGCCATGTGAGACGTGTCTTGCTTCCCCTTTGACGTCAGCCGTGATTGTAAGTTTCCTGAGGCCTCCCCAGCCAGGTGGAACTGTGAGTCAATTAGACCTCTTTTCTTTATAATTTACCCAGTCTCAGGTAGTTCTTTATAGTAGTGTGAAAATGGACTAATGCAGCAGTTAAGAAACACTTACAGGGCAAAATATTCTGAGAATAAGACTATTGGTAATAATGTGAAGAAGCATTCATAGAAAAGATGGAATTTGAGATGATCTTGGAAAGATGAACTAAATTCATGAAAAATCACCCGGTGATTATGAAGCACCACAGTGTCCAGCATTGAGTGCTGAGCTGTATAAACAACCAGTCACCATTTCTACCCTCAAGAAGCTCACAGTCTGAGTCTTCTGGTTCTCAAATCTAGTTATACTTTAGAATCACCTGAGAAGCTTTTTTTAAAAATGCCCATAATCCTGATTTAATTGGTCTGAGTGAGTCCTGGCCATCAGTATCTTTAAAAGCCTCAGGTGTAGGAAAAGAGTTCTTGAAGAGACAAAACAAAAGATAACCATAAAAGAAAAAAATGTTTAACTTAATTAAAATTAAGACTATTAAAAGACATCACCAGGAAAGTGAAAAGACAAGCCACAGACTGATTGAAGAGATTGACAATGCATATATCCAACTGGAAACAACACAAATGTCCCTCAATAGGAGAATGGATAAATAAATTGTAGTACATTGATAGAAGGAGACACTAGACAATAAAAATTATGAACTACTGACACATGGAACAAGTTAGATGAATCTCATAGGCACTTTATTGAGAGAAAGGAGACAAAAGAGTACATACTGAGTAACTCAATTGTTAAAATTTTAAGAATATAGGTAAAACTAATTTATGGCAATTGACAGTCATCTTTTAGTGACTTAACTGGGAAAGGACACAGCAGAATGTTCTGAAGAACTGTGGATATTTGTTTTTTGAATCTCAACCTGGGAGGCATGATACAGAGGGTATATACAAGGATAATCCTTAGAGAAGATGGCTGGAGCCATCAGCAACCAACACACCCAGCCACTGGGGGAAATGAGCATCTTAGTCCTGGGAGGGAGATCTGGGCAGAGTCTCAGCATCCACTACACCCTACACCAGGTGATCCTAATGTGGAACTCGGGGCTGAGACGTACTGGTCTAAATCAGTGATTCTCAAAGGGTGGTCCCTGACTAGTAGCATCAGCACCATCTGAGAGCTGGTTAGAAATGCAAATTATTGACCCTCTACTGAGTTGGAAACTCTGGGTTGAGCCTAGCAGTCGGCTTTCGTAAGCCCTCCAGGTGATTTCAATATGCACTAACATTTGAGAACAACTGGTCCAAAGGGGTTTCACTTGAGATTGAGAGGGGATTTTTTTTTTTTTAAATGGAAGGAATCCTGGCAATGTCACAAAGCATGTCAAATATAACATGAACAGAGAATGCAGTTTGGAGAAAAGTGAATGAGAAAACTGTTTAGCAAATGGGACTAATTACTAGATCTTATTTAAAATTTTTTTCTCTTAATCCAATAGACCATATGGAAATCATGTAGATTCCTAAACAGCCTGGCAGAGGAGCAAGGTAAAACAGAGGGAAGAGAGTCGCTATACAGTGAAAATCTAATAGGAGACATTCGAAATCATCTTTGTGAAAAATAAGGAGGATAAAAAGTTTGAGTGTTAACAGTAAAAATGGGAAGGAAAAAATGACTCTGAGAGACTCCACAATGATTTGCATCAGAATTTGAATCTCCAGTGGGGTGAGGAAGTAAAAGTTACTATAAAGTATTTCTGTTTTTACATTAAAAATAGAGGCAGGGTCTTGCTATGTCGCCCGGGATGGTCTCAAATTCCTAGGCTCAAGTGATCCTCCCATTTCTGCATCCCAAAGTGCTGGGATTACTGGCATGAGCTACCATGCCTGGCCACTACAAAGTTTTGAGATTTTCATCACTAGGACAAATAGGAGTCGCCAACACAAATGGGGAAGTCAGGAAGAGAATCCATACTGAAAGGAACATGAATTTTGTCTTCTGTTTTGGAAAGTAAGCCTATTACATCCAGGTGGAGCTGTTTTATAAACAGCTAGAAATGTAGGACAGGCGGAGTGCAGTGGTTTATGCCTGTAATCCCAACACCTTGGAAGGCCGAGGCAGGAGGATGGTTTGAGCCCAGGAGTTCAAGACCAGGCTGGGCAACATATGAAAAAATGTCTTACGTGTTGACAGAAACGTGTTTGGTAGAAGTCAAGCAAAATGAGGCATAAGAAAGGATCATCGAATGGTGATAAAAATGAGGTCCGAAGTGATCTTATTGCATGTTTTGGTCCATGTAAACTGAATCCTACCCATTTCTCCAACGTGTAACACTCTTATAACTAGTCACCTTTCCACTTATACAGTAAGCTATTCAGGAAAGTGACTTGGAACTGTCAGAGTGGAATCCAGAATGTGACCCATTTCTTCCCTTTGCATTTCTTTCCCTCTTCCTGCCTCCTATCCCCATCACTTGTATGGCTCATTTCATCCATTGGGCCTCAGCTCAACTGGCACTCCTCAGAAGGACTTTCTATGGCTACCCCCAGGGTCCCCTCTAGTTACCTATTTACCTGTTTATTTCTCCTATAGTACTTTTAGAGCAAACCCTTCTTAAAAATAAACTCTAAAATACAACTGAGGGCTCTTTTTCCAGATGCTTGACTGGCAATTCATGTTACTCATCATCTTGCTTCCAATGTTCCACCACCCTGCCTCTTGGATTTGGGTACAGACACCTTTCCCAGGGCTTGGGCGTGGCTTTCTAAGATTTACATTGATCAACCTAGGGTTAAAACCCTTTCAGGCTGCTGGCACTTCTGCTTGCGCTAGTGTGAGGGCTTATCTAACCACTGAAATGCTGGTTCTCCTGCAGTTGCACTTGCTGGGTCCAGTTTCCCTTTTCTGTAAGCCACAGAGGGTGGGGAAAAGAGCTCTGCCTTTTCCTGTTTCTGTTCACTCTTCTTTCCCCTCTACTTCCTCAGTGTGCCACACCCCAGGCTCCCAGCCTCCTCCAGCCCAGCCAAAGGAAGCCTCAGAAGACCTTTCTCATCTCCCAGTAGGCTCTGGACACTCACAAAAACAATTCTGAATTAGCAGTCAAAAATACCTACGTAAGTTTTGTTTACCTAGAATCTCAACTCTCTCAAAATCCCCTGTTTACCTCACAGCTGGATTTTACATGTATCAACAAGCACAGCAAAATGCAAGATAATTTTTATGAAATGTAAACCTCTCTGTGACTTATAAGGGGAGAAATGTAGTCTTTTATTCCCACCTCAGATCTGCCAGAGTTGCCTTCTTAGTTTGAATATAAATTTGAGTTACAATAAATTATCCTGAGCCATTCCAGGCTAACCACTATTTCGGTTTCCAGATCAGTCCCCATTATACATCAAAATTGCAAGATACGTCACCTCAGTGGAGCCATTGCCTTGATTTGCAATGTTTAATCTGGCACCAATACAGGTTTCTTGACTTCTTAATATACTGTTTCTTATTTTTTCACTAAAATTAACAAAAATGAATTTAGTATTTTGCTTAAGTAGAAAATTGAAACATTCCAAGCATTACACATCTTAAATTATGTAAGTATGCAAGTATTTTTTTTCTGCTTTCTTTCATACACATTACCACCTGTACAGGAGAAGTAAAGGTGAAACTCAGCCGGGCGCGGTGGCTCACGCCTGTAATCCCAGCACTTTGGGAGGCTGAGGTGGGCAGATCACCAGGTCAGGAGATCGAGACCATCCTGGCCAACACTTTAAAACCCGGCTCTGTTAAAATTACAAAAACATTAGCCAGGCGTGGTGGCGGGTGCCTGTAGTCCCAGCTACTTGGGAGGCTGAGGCAGGAGAATGGCGTGAACCCAGGAGGTGGAGCTTGCAGTGAGCCGAGATGGTGCCACCGTACTCCAGCCTGGGCGAAAGAGAGAGACTCCATCTTAAAAAAAAAAAAAAAGAGAGAGAGAAAGTGAAACCCAAGAATCCTCTAGCTGTAGGAGAGGAGGAATGGCTAGAGGCAAGAGAAAATTAAACTTGACTAAAATGTGTCATACAATTTCTTATATTTCATTGGGTTATCCTTCCCTCCCATGAGCACTGGATTTATTTAGGAGGCTCATCATCTTATAAGTTACTTTAATACAATTGTTCCAGAAAACGAAAGAATTATTAGACTTTTATTTTGAAAAAGAAGCCTCAAACTCAGTAATAAGAACCCAAATACCACAACAATTAAAAAACGAGTCAAAGGCCAGATGCAGTGGCTCATGCCTGTGATCCCAGCCTTTAAGAGGGAGGACTGCTTGAGACCTGGAGTTTGAGGTCAGCCTGGGCAACATAATGAGACCCCATCTCTACAAAAAATAAAAAATTAGTCTAATGTGGTAGCACATGCCTGTAGTCCTAGCTACTCAGGAGGCTTAGGCAGGAGGGTCTTTTGAGCCCAGGAGTTTAAGGCTCCAGTGAACTATGATTGTGCCACTTGTACTCTAGCCTGGGTGACAGAGTGAGACCTCACCTCTTAAAAAATATAGAACCAAAGACCTTAAAAGACACATCACCAAAGAAGACATACACATGACAAATAAGCATATGAAAAGATGCTCCATTCATATGAGAAATGCAAATTAAAACGAGATACCAGCACTTACCTGTTAGAATGGCCAAAATCCAGAACACTGACAACACCAAATACCGGTGAGGATGTAGAGCTACAGGAACTCTTACTCATTGCTGGTAGGAATGCGAATTGGTACAGCTACTTTGGAAGACAGTTTGCCAATTTCTTATAAAATTAAACATATTGTTACCATATGATCCAGTAATCACACTCCTTGGTATTTACTCAAAGAAGCTGAAAACTTATGCCTACACAAAAATCTGCACACAGATGTTTATAGCAGCTTTACTCATAATTGCCAAAACTTGGAAGCAACCAAGATACCCCCAGTAGGTGAATGGATAAATAAACTGTGGTACATCCAGACAATGGAATATGATTCAGTGCTAAGAGAATGAGATATCAAGCCATGAAAAGACATAGAGGAAACTTGCATACATATTACTAAGTAAAATAAGGAAATAAGGCAGTTTGAAAAGGTTATACACTGTATAATTTCAATTATATGCCATTCTAGTGAAGGTAAAACTTGAAGACAGAAAAAAAAAAAAAAAAAAAAAAAATCAGTGCTTGCCAGAGATAAGTGGGAGGAAGGGATAGATAGGCAGAGCACAGAGGATTTTTAGGGTTCCTGTTGCTCTACTCTGTATGATACTATAGTGATAGATATACATCATTGTAAGTTTGTCCATTTGTATAATGGGTGAACCGTCATGTAAACTGTGGATTCTAGTGATAATGATGTGTACATGTAGGTTCATCATTTGTGACAACTGTACCACTCTAGTGGGGATGTTGATAATGGAAGAGTCTATGTATGTGTGGGGGCAGAAGATACATGGAAAATATGTCGTCTATTCAATTTTTCTATGAACCTGAAACTACTCTAAAATATAAAGTCTCTTTTTTTAAATATGCTTCTGTGTTTTAAAAACAAGGACTGTAGAATTATTAATGTTTTCCAAGATGAAAATCACTGTAATCACTTATCAATGAAAGGAAAATGTTATATATTATCAATTAGATTCTAATAAACAGAATATAATTTATTTGAAGAAGCACAGAATTGATTTATCTCCAGAGATGAGTTTAGCATTCAAATCATCAGAGATACAGATTACCAACAATTAAATACTATGCTATAGCATGGTAGTTTCCAAGCTTCTAAAGTATAAAAACATATTTTCAATATCAAAAATATTTTCAGAATGTCACTTCATAAGTACCATGTATTAATCATTTAATAAGAAAAATGGCACCTAAGAGTAGACTATGAGGCCGTATGGAATGAGATCTTTGCCCAGCAGAGATGACAGGTACTAACTCTACCAATCAGATTCTCCTTATTGCAGGTTTGAAATGGAGACACACAAAGTCATGAACCAGCAGGGAGCCTGAGGCAGCAAAACCCTTGAGTAACCAAGAAGCCTCTCGAATGAACAGGAGACCAGTTGAGTGGTACTTACCTCCCTCCAACCACATTTCATTTGGTTCATCTTTTTTATTTATTTTTGCTTTTCCATACAAATAAGAAGGGGCTGGGCAGAGGAGAGTAGAAGTAAGTTAATTAATTTACAGCTTTGGACGGGACAGCAGCAGGGCCAGGAAGGAGTTGAGTCACGTTAATGGCTCAGCAGAGTAGGGACTCCCAGGGTAAACAGATAACCTAGAGCTGCCTTGAGCCTGTCTGGAATGATCTTGCCAGTCCAGAAGGAGTCTGTTCTCCAGGAAGCTCAGGCACAATTATGTTCCTATTTTCCTGCTCAGAGATGGAGGAGTTCCTGTTCTTGATACCTCATCACCTGACCGAGACCCCCCATCTTCCTCAATTCCCCTATTTCCTTGTAATACATACTTCAGAATCGAGGTAACTTGAGTTTATCATTGTTCTTTATACCTAAAACTTATAGCTAGCACAGAAATTAAATTTATTTTGTCATAATGAATATTTGTCAACCATGAAGACAAACAAAAATATACTTAGCATTGTACATTATTTTTCTTACTCCTCCTACTTTTTATCTTTTTAAAAGGAAAGCAGAAGGCAGTCTTTTAGGTGATAAGGAATTGTAAAATAAAGAAAACCTGCCTTCTGTTTTAATCACTGGTACAGTAAATGTATTCTTTCTCAATGGGATATAGTTACCTATAAATGAGGCTCTTTTAGGAGTTTAGAATACTTTCTCTTAAAGTTCCAAATGTTTGTAGTGTAAATAACCAGTTTCACTGATGTTTAGAAGGGAAGGTAGAGGCCAGGCGCGGTGGCTCACACCTGTAATCCCAGCACTTTGGGAGGCCGAGGCGGGAGGATTACGAGGTCAGGAGATCGAGATCATCCTGGCTAACACGGTGAAACCCCGTCTCTACTAAAAATACAAAAAATTAGCCAGACGTGGTAGCAGGCACCTGTAGTCCCAGCTACTTGGGAGGCTGAGGCAGGAGAATGGCGTGAACCTGGGAGGTGGAGGTTGCAGTGAACCAAGGTCGTGCCACTGCACTCCAGCCTGGGCAACAGAGTGAGACTCTGTCTCAAAAAAAAAAAAAAAAGAAGGGAAGGTAGAGAGGAATGTTATGATTCACAAGCATCATGAATGGTTCTCTTCAAAAGTTCATTTGGATAAAAATTTGGCCGAATTTGGAAGTACTGGTTACAGTTACTGATTACAGAGCCTATTTTTATATATCATGTTTCAAATTTGTTACTTTTGCTAATAAGTGTGTGATAATCATGTCTGTGTGTGTGAATTGTTTCAAGGTTTATCATTCCATTAAAGTTAGGGTTATGCAATGTGGCAGAATTATAATATTAATAGTATAATGTGATTTAATCTAGAATTCAATGACTATCTTGTTGAGGGTGCCTACTAGAATTAGAATTTTTTTATACAAGACAAATGCATGTTTACTTTCATGTTTGACAATTGAGTAAATGATCTGTAATTTTAGGATATCTAATCCATCAAGGACACTATAACAATTGCAGCATGGTTATCTTAAATATTTAACACTGAAGAGAATCAAACTAATCATCCCAAATCATATTTCCACTTAGAAAGGCCTCCAACATTTCTACCTTCCATTTTTATTCTTCAGAATATCCAGGTGTAATGGGTTTAAGTATCAAAGTGTTTAAAGGGTATATCTTCACATTCTGATATTACTGTTTTACTATATCGCTTTTTTGGAGCATTTGTTTGCTTATTGTTGCTGTACCCCCAACAAAAACCTGGATGCCTAATAAAGAAGCAGGCAAATCATTGCAAAACATTGTGTAGTTTTTAATTTTGTTTGTATTCTAAAGTTAGTTTTGCTTTTTGCTTTCATTTGCAAAACTCAAATAATGAAAATAGTTTATTGCTGCCTAAAAAGCATCAAATAGTTTAACTTGACTTTATATCATCCAGTGATCAAGGGGCTTACAAAGAAGCAAAAGAAGTCCAGTGATAGAGCTGAGAGAACGAGGGAATGTAGTAAAGGATGAGCTGGTGACACCAAAGCCTGCAAGGCAGAGGTGAATGATTTGAGTATCTAAATGCCTGGGGAGATAATGTGTAAAATGACCATGTATTCAACATGATGGAGCTGCAAAACCAATGGTCAAAGGGGGAGTACAATCCTTGCCTACAGACGCTCAAATTCAATTTGACTTTGAAACAAACAACACTGCTGCAAAAATACATGTCTATTTCACCATAAATTTGTGCCTCCATATGGTTTTGGAACTCATGCTTAGGAATTGGATCTTTATGTAAAAGCATTAGAAAAGAAGCTGCTGAAATAGAAGTAGGGTGGAGAGAGTGACACTATCAGATTTGTATTTTGAAAAACAGTATTTTAGAAAAAAAACCCAAAATCCCAAAAACTTCTCAGTAATATTCTTACTGTGGTAGATAGTACATCCATGCATCCATGAAACCAAAACAGGATGTTCTTTCCAGCTGCAGTATAGTAACTGAATAGGAGGTCATAGGTAGATTTGGTGAACAGAACATGTGTCTGATTTTTTTCCCTCCCTAAACCCTCTAGAAATAATTTTTTTGGCCAGGTGCGGTGGTTCATGCCTGTAATCCCAGCACTTTGAGGCCAAAGTGGGTGGATCACCTGAGGTCAGGAGTTCAAGACCAGCCTGGCCAACATGGCAAAACACCATCTCTACTAAAAATACAAAGCTTAGCCAGGCATGGTGGCACACACCTATAATCCCAGTTACTTGGGAGGCTGAGTTAGGAGAATCGCTTGAACCCGGGAGGCAGAGGTTGCTGTGAGCTGAGATCGTGCCACTGCACTCCAGCCTGGGAGACTCCATCTCAAAAAACAAAATTTTTTTTAAGTTAACAAGCACACAAAAATAGTGGAAAAAAGGGAAAGAGACAAGACCGCTTGAAATGTTGAGGCCAGAAAGCAGATGGAGGGTTGTAGCCAACTTGGAGAGCTCAAAAAGCCAAATCCTAATCTGGTGATGGTGAACGCCAAGAACCAGGCTGATTTGTAACCACAGAATCCCCAAAGATCCATGACATGATAGCCCCAAGCACCTCTGGAAATGGTGGTGAAGTGGGGCCCCAAATCAGGAGGTCCAGATGAAGGCTGCTTGAAAAGCCAGTAGCTTCCCAGGCCTCCCCCATCTCCTCTGTGCTGCTGAGCAACTTGTCCCTTCTGCACCTAGGCTGGAGTGTGGAGGCAACTTGTCCCTTCTGCACCTAGGCTGGAGTGTGGAGGCAACTTGTCCCTTCCCACCTGGGCTGGAGTGCGGAGGCAACTTGTCCCTTCCCACCTGGGCTGGAGTGTGGAGGCAACTTGTCCCTTCCCACCTGGGCTGGAGTGTGGAGGCAACTTGTTCCTTCCCACCTGGGCTGGGGTGAAGTGTATTCTTTGGAGAGGGCAAAATAAATGGATTCTGGACCAGTGGATACCGAACATAGTTGAGGATTAAAATCTTATACCCAAAACAGGGCTTAAGGGAATACGTGGATAGTGGATGCTGAGACAGCTTTCCCTCTTTCTCTACTTGGCTTCTAAAATACTCCTAGCCAGGACTTTCAGATCAGGAGAGTCTTCTATGCTATGCAATTTCTGACCAAAGCAAGGTGAGAATCATAAAATGGCCCATTCATACCATCCTAAGGTAAAATTCAACTATTTAATCAAACACTCATAAGCATGAGTCAATAACAAGTAACAGGAAAAACTCAGTAGTAGGGTTAGTCAGGACCATTACTCAAAAAGTAGGACCAAAAAAAAAAAATACATTAAACGTAAGAATGAAAAACATTTTTTTAAATTAGAGCACCAATCCAGGAGAAAGACTTTTCAAACAAGTGGAGTTGCAGGGTGGAAAAATAAAAAATAAAAAATAAATGGAGAAAGAGGAAGAATGCAAGTCGTCAATGAAATAATTTAAGAAATTTTTCAAAACAGAAAAACATGATTTTCCAGAATGGAAGGACCCACAGGTCTCTGATATTGTGATGTGTGGTAATAAGAAATGTATATTCTGTCTTCACCCCTAGTTCCTAGCACAGAGCTTTTAAAACCCTTGGAATTTCCTCAGTGATGGGGTGAAAGGTTTTTTTTCATAATTTCATTTGTAATAAGTTCCTTTCAACCGTACCTGAGTTTATGTTAAGTAGGTACCTCTGGGAGGATGGGGCTGGTGGTCAAAGGAACCAACAACCATGTGGCTAGAGGGTCAGAACTTTCAGCCCCACCTCCAGGGAAGGAAAAAGGGCTGGAGATTGAGTCAATCAGCAATGGCCAACGAAAACATGGAGGTGCTGGAAACGTGCTATGCCCACAGAGGGCATGAAAGCCCTACACCCCTTCACACATACCTTCCCTATACGTCTCTTCCATTTGGCTTTTCCTGACAGGAATTTACCAAAAAAATTCTAGAGACAATGAAGCAGTCTTCAAAATTCTGAATGAAAGTTAATTCCAATCTAGAATTCTATGCCCATCCAAACTATCCACGAAACATAAGGGTCAAATAAAGACGTTTTCAGATATGTACGGTTACAAAAATTGACCTCCTGGATATTTTTTCTCAGGAAGCTTTTGGACAATATATTCTACAAACATGAGTAGACCAAGAGAGAAGAAGTCACTGGATGCTGAAAATAAATAGGAAATCTCAAGCGGATTTAACAAAGGATACTAAAGGAATTTCCAAGAGAACGAGAGAGGGAGACACCAGATGACACCTATGCACCTAGCAAAGAAGGGAATACATCCAGAAAAAATACTTGTCCAGGTGTATGGCTCACACCTGTATTCCCAGCACTTTGTGTGTCTGAAGTGGGAGGATGGTTTGAGGCTAGGAGTTCAAGACCAGGCTGGGCAACACTGTGAGACCTCATCTCTATAAAAAATTTTTTTTAAATTAGCCAGGCATGGTGGTGCATGCCTGTAGTCTTAGGTATTTGGGCGTCTGAGCGGGGAGAATCACTTGAACTCAGGAGTTCAAGGATGTAATGAGCTATAATCATGCCACTGTACTCTAGCCTGGGCAACAGAGCAAGACCATGTATGCAAAGGAAAAAAAATGAATTGGAGGAAGGCTAAAGCGGAGGCCACTTCCTAAAATTGTTCCCCTTTTATAATAGGTCTATGATTCTGTTCTACTTTCAAGCTAGTAAGTTAGCTTGCTATAGTTTCACGGATGCTAGCAGAAAACATAAGACCCCAGATTCAAAGACAAAGGATTTTATTACTCGTGGCACATCAAGCATCAAGAGCAGCAGCGTTATTTGCATTAGTTTCTCTCATTCCCACGTCTCATGGGGCAACACAGACGGCTCCAGATGGAAGCCTGCACACACAATAAGGTGCATTACAGAAGAGAATCCTTGAGCTTAGGGAGCTCAGGTTTCTTATATGGGCAGTAAGCATCCTTGTGCTTTGCTCTCAAGGGTGATGCTATCTTCCAATGCTGTTTGCTATGCAAACTTCCTTTAAAAAGGTAGTCCAGAGCAAAGGGTGATCAGTCTGCTTCAAAGTTGTGCAGGAATGTGAAAGACCCATTGAGAATTCTCACCCCAACCTACCTACTCAAATGGCCTTGTACATTTCTTTCACCGTACTTATCACAGTTGCAATTGCATAGTTATTTGAGTGATTGTTTACTATTTGTTATTCCTCTAAATCATAAGCTCTATGAAGGAACAGACCATGTCTGCTTTGTTCATTGCTACATCTCCAATGACTGGCAGAGTGCAGATATATAGTAGAAGCACAATAAATGTTTTTTGAAGAACTACTCATGGATCACCAAACTTGAGTACACTAGATACACAAATGAAAGATGAGCAACAGGCTACAGATGTCACGAGGCATAACGTACTTTAATGATATTTCTTTTTTTTTTTTTTTTTTTTTTTTGAGACGGAGTCTCGCTCTGTCGCCCAGGCTGGAGTGCAGTGGCGCGATCTCTGCTCATTGCAAGCTCCGCCTCCTGGGTTCACTCCATTCTCCTGCCTCAGCCTCTCCGAGTAGCTGGGACTACAGGCGCCCGCAACCACTCCTTGATATTTCTTTACATTTCTCTGGCACTTATTTTACAAAGCACCTTTCATGCATTATTTCATGGAGGCTTCACAATAAAACTCTGAATTAGATGAAGAGGTTAAGAGACTTGTCCAAGATCACTGGACTTTTTACGTGGGAAAAAAACAAACCAACAAGGCCGGGCGCGGTGGCTCACGCTTGTAATCCCAGCACTTTGGGAGGCCGAGGCGGGCGGATCACGAGGTCAGGAGATCGAGACCACGGTGAAACCCCGTCTCTACTAAAAATACCAAAAAATTAGCCGGGCTTGGTGGCGGGCGCCTGTAGTCCCAGCTACTCGGAGAGGCTGAGGCAGGAGAATGGCGTGAACCCGGGAGGCGGAGCTTGCAGTGAGCCGAGATCGCGCCACTGCACTCCAGCCTGGGTGATAGAGCAAGACTCCGTCTCAAAAAAAAAAAAAAAAAAAAAAAAAAAACCAACAAACAAAGCCAGGCCTGAAATCTGGGCATTTTAAGCCAATACTTTGTCCTCTATTTTTTTTAGTGATAGTGTCTCTGTCACCCAGGCTGGAGTGCAGTGGCACAATCATAGCTCACTGTAACCTCAAATTCCTGGCTCAAGCGATTCTTTCAAATAACTAGGACTACAGGCACATGCCACCATGTGTGGCTAATTATTTTTAATTTTTTTAGAGACAAAGTCTCACTATGTTGCCCAGGCTGGTCTCAAATTCCTGTCCTCAAGCAATCCTCCAACCTCAGTCTCCCAAAGCACTGGGATAAAGACACAAGTCTCTGTACTTGGCCTTTGTTCTTCTATTTCATAAGACATTATTACCTATGACAATTACAAAGTAGAATAATGTCAAAAGCAAAACTAGGGGAAATATTTTCAATGCTTACTTTAAATGAAAGTTTAAACATCTGTGAAAATATTTCATTTATTTACTACAGTTATCACAGTGAAGATGAAAGAGCAGAATTCAGTTTTCATCATTCTATGAATTAAAAATAGCAATGCTTTATGTATTTATAAAGCATAAAATATACATCACTTTATTCTCGCAAAATGCAATGAGCTAGATATTACACATCTTTCACTTAACAGATGATGAAATTGAGGCTCAGAATGCTTTAGCTAGTAGACAGAAATCACACAGCTAATTCTCCCATAAGTTAAAATATAGATATGAAGGGCCTTAGGCTGAAAATATGATGCCTTCTCATAAAAGGAAATTACTTTCCCAAGAGGCAGATGTTCCTTTCTTCAATATCTCTCAAAACCCAAACATAATAGAATACACTCAGTATATTCTAATATGTTCTACTATTCATTAATCTCTTACTTTGTCTTACTATGATAAATATTGTGAAATTAAGAAACCGTTTTCTAAAATAAGCCACTCATCTAAGAAGTGATTGAAAGCCATTACATGTACACTTATCTTTAGAATTAGATTTTCTCTGGAAGTATTAAGAATTTGATTAAAAATAAATATTACTAGTTTAACATTGTAATATACCTCCAACTCATACTTCAGTCATCAGATAGTCACTGTAGCAAGTTAAGAAATACATAATACAAGTATAATTTTAAAGTTTCCATTTCTTCCTTCCATTCCTTGTTTCAATATGTTTCACTTCTAATTTCATATGTATAAATGAAACATTTCTCATTTGTGCCGTTTATTTTGCACTTATAAATTGCTTTGTAGGGTTATCTTTTTACACATTGAATTCTAGCCTTTCACAACCAGAATGTAAGCTACTTTAGGACATGGATCATGTCCTATAGTTTAAGACTTTCTCTCCTGTCTGAGCCCAGTAGATCATTGTAATCCCAGCAATTTGGGAGGCTAAAGTGGGAGGATCACTTGAGGCTGGAAGTTCAAGGCCAGCTTGGGCCACATAGTGAGGCCTCATCTCTATGAAAATTTAAAAAATTAGCTGGACATGATGGTACCTTCCTGTAGTCCTAGCTACTAAGGAGACTGAGGTGAGAGGATCACTTGAGCCTAGGAACCCAGAAGTTTGAGGCTGCAGTGAGCTATGATTATGCCACTACACTACAGCCTGGGTGACAGAGCAAGGCCCTGTCTCTAGAAACCATAATCACAACAAAAACAACTTTCTCCACTCCAGCTCTCTGCTTTGCACCTTGTCAAGCTCAATTCAGGTGAGTTCCTGGCTTTGCTCTCTTTATTCCTCTCCCCATTTAAAGTCACCTGAAAAATTAGCCATACTCTATTCCCAGGGTTAACCTAACTAAAGCAAGAGTAGATTACCACCCTTCAAAATCAGTATTTTAGAGCTTATCCTCAAAGACAGGCCAGCCCTGATGACCTGGCTCCAAGGTTAACAACTGGCCTCCCACCTCCAGTCTGGAGCCCAAAGTGGCCTCATGTGAATGACATGCCCTCTGTTCCATTGCTGTTCCCATATTGCTAATCTGGGAATTTTTCATGATGTTTTAGTCATTCCCAGGAAAGAGGGAAAAGGCAAACAAAGTTGAGACTGGCTTTCTCCCCCAGGAAGATCTGGAATGTAAATTACACCTCAGAGTTTTCCTGACCTGAAGCAAGTGAGCTGGGTCTTTTTACTCCATCATCTGGCAGTCATTGGTTAAGAGCTGTGCCAGGGGACCTAAAATCCCAGCTCTGTGCTCACTGGCAAAGCAGCCCCAGACGCACAAGAGCAGTCCTCCAAAGAATAAATACAGGTACTGTGAAGCAGAGGGAAATAGCACTGAAGCACAGAAATAGTGAAAGTGATCCCAGCAGATCTGGTCAAAGCACTTACTGCAGCTCTATCCATCAGAAGAAGACCATAAAAACCTGGGCCCCCACAACACAGCCTGGGACAACTGCTGGGGATGACCAGAGCCTACCTGCAATAGAAGCAGCTAATCCCACAAGGAGAAGATGAGGTGATATGAGCACAGAGCCCTGTGTCCCAGGAGAGGAGCATCAGGACAGATTTTAGAGCTGTAACAATGGGAGAGGTCTGATGAAAGAAAGCTCAGAGATGATAAAGGCCAATGTCAAAGGACAGTAAAGGACAGCAGTGTGAGCAATTTTGAATGCAAATGAATCACTGTGGCATCCCCAAACAGCCAAAAGGAAGGCATTTGAGTGGATGCTGTTGCAATTCCTTGGGCTAGACCTGAGTTAGAGAAATATAATTGTATTGGAGGTTGATGTGGCTTGGGGAAAGATAAACCACAAACTTCATTTTCTGCTACACTGCTATTCTGCTATTACTGAGTCCAAATAAAAGTTAAAAGTATTGTCAGACATTAAAGGTAAAAAAAATTAAATATACCGGCTGGGCGCAGTGGCTCACGCTTGTAATCCCAGCACTTTGGGAGGCCGAGGCGGGCGGATCACGAGGTCAGGAGATCGAGACCACGGTGAAACCCCGTCTCTGCTAAAAATACAAAAAATTAGCCGGGCATGGTGGCGGGCGCCTGTAGTCCCAGCTACTCGGAGAGGCTGAGGCAGGAGAATGGCGTGAACCCGGGAGGCGGAGCTTGCAGTGAGCCGAGACTGCGCCACTGCACTCCAGCCTGGGTGACAGAGCGAGACTCCGTCTCAAAAAAAAAAAAAAAAATTAAAGATACCGGATCGGATCTGTCTTTTCACTCCCTACCAGCAAATCTATGCATTGTGTTGCTTCATCTTTCTAGGTCAAGAGTCTGACTTATCTTTTCATTTATGCCCCACAATTTATACTGCCATATAGGGAGATTTTTTAAAAGACAGTAATTAGTCTAAAGATCTCTATCCATGTTGTTTACGAAAATATGCAAAAAAAACTAATCCTTTCTTTCTTTCTCTTTCTTTCTTTCTTTCTCTTTCTTTCTTTCTCTTTCTCTCTTTCTTTATTTTGAGACAGAGTTTTGCTCTTGTTGCCCAGGCTGGAGTGCAATGGCGCGATCTCGGCTCACCGCAACCTCTGCCTCCGAAGTTCAAGCAATTCTCCTGCCTCAGCCTCCCGAATAGCTGGGATTACAGGCATGCGCCACCACGCCCAGCTGATTTTGTACTTTTAATAGAGGCGGGTTTTCTCCATGTTGGTCAGGCTGGTCTCGAACTCCCGACCTCAGGTGATCTGACCTCCTCAGTATCCCAAAGTGCTGGGATTACAAGCGTAAGCCACCATGCCCAGCTTCATAAATATTTTTAAAGTTAGGTGCCACGTTAGGCAGATAAAAAGGAGTGTTCCTGTGTTGAAAAAGAAGCAACATACATGGAAATGATAAACATGAGATTCAGGTTGGTGGTTACCTGAAGGAAGAAGAAAAGGGAATGGGATCTGGAAGGGTTAAACCATGCTTTTTTGTATGCCTGAAATGTCATGTTACAATAATTCAAAAAAGTAAATGAAAATAGAGGCCAGGCACGGGGGTTCCTACCTGTAATCCCAGCACTTTGGGAGGCTGAGGCAGGAAAGATCACTTGAGTTCAGGAATTCAAGACTAGCCTAGGCAACATAGCAAAACCCCCTGTCTACTAAAAATTTTAAAAACTTGCCAGGTATGGTGTTGCATGCCTGTAGTCCCAACTAGTCAGGTGGCTGAGGTGGGAGGATCACTTGAGCCCAGGAGATGGAGGCTACAGTGAGCTATGATCACGCCGCTGCACTCCAGCTTGAGTGACACAGCAAGTCTTGTCTCAAAAAAAAAATCATAATAATAATGCAGAAGAAAATAGAAGCTTTAGTATTTCCTTGCTTCACCCTAAAGGATCACTTTGAATACTCCCTGTCCCCTGTACTTTGTTTGGGACATGGTATGAAGATACTAAAGGCTTGAACTTATAGTGACAGGAGAATTAAAGAGTAAGAAATCAACTAGGGAGACATTTAAGTGGTGACTGAACATGGAGTAGTAAAGACTTGGAGATATTTGTATGATTTTGAGGTTTTTGGGAAAAAATTGTTCACTTTCCCATTCTGGAGTCCCCAGTCCACATTTTAGAACAATCTCTAAATCCCGTATGTGTTGCTAAATCAACTTTTCAGCTCTCATTTAGGGATGCGAAATAAAAGTGTTGTTTAATCCATATGCATTCCAACAAAGCTTTATTAAGCATTTATTTGCCAGACATTGTATGTGCCAGACATGTCCTTAAAGACCAGATTGGTATTATAATATGCTGATAATAGCTAATATTTATTGAGACCTTTACTAAGGCCTGCACTGTGTGCTAAGCACTTTGTCTGTGTTGTCTTGTTAAATCCTCACAGCAGCCCTACAAATGTGGTACTATTGTTATCCCTAATGTATAGATGAAGAAATGGAAGCCTGCAGAGTAAGTTCCTTAAGGTTAACTAGAGCTAGAACAAAGATCAGAATCCAGGATTTAGTGATTATAAAATCTATGTACCTCATCACTGGGATACACAACAAAAATCAATGGAAAGGTTTCTATGGTAATCTAGAAGAAATTATTAGCTTAGCTAGAGGATTCAATGAGAGTTTCAAAGAAAACCGACAACAGAATTTTAAAGGATAGGTAGCAAACAACATTCCAGAAAGAGCTTTGACAGAAGCCTGAGAGCATATGATATATATGCAGCTTTGTGTGTTTCAATGACATATGCATTCAGGGGCAGTGGCAGAGGTGGGTCTAGTGAGGTTGGTAGGAAGGAAATTAGGAAGCATAGCACATTCGGGAGGGAGGAGGGGTAGATAAAGAAGTGTCGGACGGGCGAGGTGGCTCACGCCTGTAATCCCAGCACTTTGGGAGGCTGAGGCTGGTGAATCACGAGGTCAGGAGATCGAGACCATCCTGGCCAACATGGTGAAAACCTGTCTCTACTAAAAATACAAAATTTAGCTGGGTGTGGTGGCACACACCTGTAATCCCAGCTACTAGGGAGGCTGAGGCAAGAGAATCAGTTGAACCTGGGAGGCAGAGATTGCAGTGAGCAAAGATGGCGCCCCGGCACTCCAGCCTGGCAAAAGAGCGAGGCAAGACTCCATCTCAAAAAAAATAAATAAATAAGAAAAGAAGGTCTTCAATAATTCCTGAGTAACTCTAGAATGATCTATGTCAGGCTTCTCCAGGGGCACTACTTGTGTGTACCTTTTCAAAACTAGCTGAGGAAATGGACCACAGGTAGGATACACTCAACTATAAATAACTTAAGCAATTATTTGTTTAGAAAGATAATTACTTTTAAAATATATGTGATTTTTTACACTTTTCCACAGCCGTAAAGGACTTTACTTGAGACCAGTTGTGTTAATTTACCATGACATTAACAAACAACCAAATGTTAGTTGTCTAACACTGATAGTTTTTCTCAGAAGCGAGGTAAGTCAAACTTTTAAGCTGCAGATGTTAGTTTTCTGGTGCAGAGATGGTACTATAGAAGTCTATATCTGGCACAATCATTTAATGATCACACAGTAATACTATTATTCATCTTATTTTACGTTATTTGATATGGATATGTACATGAAAGAACATGAGTCTGACCATCAGGATGCTTGGATCCTAAAATAATATTAGCTAGATGTGCAATTTTTATTATGATGTCATTTATTTATCTAAGGCTCAACTCATCTGTAAAGAGAGAGGTTTGTAGTAGATGCACCCTAAGATTGTTTTTCTGTGAAATTGGGTAACCTCTGGTCTTGACAAGTTTAAAATGTAGTTGAATAATTCAAGTACATCCATAGGAAAATAGATGTAAAAGTATACAAGTAACTTAAAAACAAACACTATAAAAGGAAGAAAAATTCTAGTGATGTAAATTGGAAAGACCAAGAACAGACCACGAATGAGTAGAAGAGAGGTCAGTTTGGCCGGGCGTGGTGGCTCACGCCTGTAATCCTAGCACTTTGGGAGGCCGAGGTGGGTGGATCACAAGCTCAGGAGTTTGAGACCAGCCTGAGCAACATGGTGAAACCCTGTCTCTACTAAAAATACAAAAATTAGCTGGGCATAGTGGAAGGTACCTGTGGTCCCAGCTACTCGGGAGGCTGAGGCGGGAGAATAGCTTGAACCCGGGAGGCAGAGGTTGCAGTGAGCCAAGATCACGCCACTGCACTCCAGCCTGGGCAACAGAGCAAGACTCTGTCTCAAAAAAAAAAAAGAGAGGTAAGTTTGGAAATTAATTAAGAAAAGGGTAGAAATTCTTAGTAGGTAAAATCATGTATAGGATAAATATTTTGTTTATTTTCTCCTCCTCATAAAATAACTGACTAACCAAGAATACTAGTACATTTCTCCTTGCAGTCATATAACAATCATTTCATATTTTACCTATTTGTGTGACAGCTTAAACTCTTTCTAGAATACATAGGCTACGTAAATTTCAGAATTCCTTTTAATTGTACAAAGAGGGTAGTATTGGAAGCTTACTGAAAAGATTATCAGAAATTATACATAATTGTGGGTTGTGTCACTATGGGAAACCACATGTATTGTATCACTAAGGTTGCAATTATAAACACACTCTGACTCAAATTATTGCAAAACATTACCATATTTGGGTGAGGTTTCTAGAGGAAGAGAGCAGCCAATTAATCAAGCAATAATATTTGCTGAGTATCCACTGTATACAAAATACTAATATAGGTGTTGCTGAGTAAACAGAAAAAAAGACAGGAAAAAAAACAAAACCAGAAGTACTGCTGATGCAGCACAGGATGGTGAATTCAATTTACAGGATGGGATAGTAATTGCCTTCATTAAGTTTTATTTGGTGGAGAGTGCCCAGACTTAAGAGGAAGAAAGAAAAATCTTGCAGTGGAAAGGACATGAAATATAAAATAAGATGCCTAGGTTCCAATCCCAGCTCGGTCACTTAGGAGCTATGCTATCTTTTTCTTTCTTTCTTTCTTTCTTTCTTTTTTTTTTTTTGAGATGGAATTTTGCTCTTGTTGCCCAGGCAACCTCCGCCTCCTGGGTTCAAGTGATTCTCTTGCCTCAGCCTCCCAAGTAGCTGGGATTACAGGCGTGAGCCACCACGCCCAGCTAATTTTTGTATTTTTAGTAGAGACAGGGTTTCCTCATGTTGGCCAGCCTGGTCTCAAACTCCTGACCTCAGGTGATCTGCCCACCTCAGCCTCCCAAAGTGCTGGGATCTATGTAATCTTAAATCATTTAGCCTCATTTTTTTCTTCTGTAAAATGGATATAATGGTACTGATAAGCACCTCACTTGATGAGGCTGCAGTGAAAAATCAATGAAGCAATGATTTGTAATCTATAAGAGTAAACATGTTAATTTTCATCCAGTGTTACCCTTGGTTAAACTATGTGGTTTATTCTCTTTATCATCTTCATAACGTTTATCCTCGAAAGGACATCTGCTTTTTTCTGCATGTGTCAGCGTGCTTCTCCTTCCTGTTCTCTCCCCAAATGAACCATCAGTTTTTCAATAGCATAGCTTCTGTTTGCCGTCCATTCACAAAAAACAATGATTTGCACATTATGAACACCCAGTAAATTACTTAATAATAGGGTCTTGCATCTGAACATTTATTTGATACTCTCACATTTCATTTATGTGCAGCTGTCAGATTCATCTTGCCGCACGTATTTCTGATCATGTCATGTCACTGTTCAAAAGTTCTCAACAGTTCCTCACGGAATCTGAACGCCTATCTTAAACCCTAAGGCCGTACCACTCAAAATGTGGTCTCCAGATCAGGAGCACTGGCATCAGCTGGGAGCCCGTTATTCTACAGGCTGTATTCTGGAGGATATAGATTCTCCAGCCTCATGCCACATCTAATGAATTAGCAACTTCGTTTTCACAAGATTCCCAATTGATTGATATATACGCAGCTTTGATTACATGTTTAATCTCTCATAAACTTCAAGCTTCAAAAGCAGGGTTGCTAGATTTAGCAAATAAAAGTAAAGGATGTCCAGTAAAATTTGAAAACAATGAGTAATTTTTTAGTTTAAGTATGTCTCCACTGCTTCATGGGACATACTTTTTAAAAGATTGCTTATCTGCTGTTCACATTTGATTAAGTGTCCTATATTTAATATGGCAACCCTATTCAGGAGGGTAGGATCCATGTCTAACATAGCTTTGTATTCCCCTGGAATAGTACAGTGCCTTCCCCAACTGTTTTTGTTTTGTTTTGTTTTGTTTTGTTTTGTTTTGTTTTTTGAGACAGAGTCTTGCTCTGTCACCCAGGCTGGAGTACAGTGGCGCGACCTCGGCTGACTGCAACCTCCATCTCCCCGGTTGCAGTGACAGGGAAAACCTCTGCCTCCCGGGTTGCAATGACTTCTGCAACTCTCCTTCCTCAGCCTCCCGAGTAGCTGGTATTACAGGCATGCGCCACCACGCCCCGGCTAATTTTTGTATTTTTAGTAGAGACGGGATTTCTTCATGTTGGCCAATCTGGTCACCAACTCCCGACCTCAGATGATCTGCCCACTGAGGCCTCCCAAATTGCTGGGAATTACAGGCCTGAGCCACCGCGCCCGGCCCCAACTGTTCAATATGTTTGTTTAATGAGTAGAAAATGAGCTTCTTGAGAACAGAAGTTTCTCTTTTTATTTCAACAGTTTTGGAGCACAGGTGGATTTTTGGTTACATGGATAAGTCCTTTAGTGGTAACTTCTGAGATTTTAGTGCACCCATCACCTAAGCAGTGTACCCTGTACCCAATATGTAGTAATTTATCCCCTCCCAAGTCCCCAAAGTCCATTTTATCATTCTTATGCCTTTGCACCCTCATAGCTTAGCTCCCACTTATAAGTGAGAACATAAAATATTTGGTTTCCCATTCCTGAGTTACTTCACTTAGAATAATGGCCTCCAGCTCCTTCCAAGTTGCTGCAAAAGGCATTATTTCGTTCCTTTTTATGGCTGAGTAGTATTCCATGGCGTATACACCCACATTTGCTCTATCCACTCATTGGTTGATGGACACTTAGGTTGGTTCCATCTCTTTGTAATTGCAAATTGTGCTGCTATGAACATGCATGTCTAGCTTGCTTTTTTCCCCCTCAACACTATATCCCCAGAGACTAACACAGTGCCCTGCACCCCGTTAAAGGACCAAAAAATATTTGTTGGATGAATAAAGGAGTATATCAAGAGCAATATTTCAATTATGGAGCGGGTCGTGATGTGTATTTTAATGAAAGCCGACTATCTTCTCCAATATTTGAAAAAACAATGTTTAAAAGGCTTCTATTTGTACACCTTTTCACACTTTAGCTGGCAGAGTTCAGGACTTGATGGAAACATAATGAAGGGCTCAGAATGTACTCATCGCAGACTGAGCCCATATGGTCACTGTGGGGAGAGAACGCTATACTCACGATGCTAGCAAGCCGGCAGCAGGCGGCCCGGCAAGACACCGTACCCCGCCCGGCCACCAGGCGCCCGCGCACGCGCACAGCCGCGCTCAGTCCGCGAGGGCCGGGTCGAGGGAGGCGGGGCTCCCCGGGCGCGTGCGCGGCGGCCTGAGCGGCAGGCCCCTCCCTTAGCGGGGGCGCGCGGCGCTGAGGACCGCACGGAAACGGGGAAGTCAGGTGGCCGCTGCCGCCGCCGCCGCCGCGGTTTGTCGCCAGAAGGAAGATGGCGGATCTGGAGGAGCAGTTGTCTGATGAAGAGAAGGTAAGAGTCGCGGGGGCGGCGGCGCGGGCTGTCAGGAGCCGGCTCAGCCCGGGCGGGTGGGCCCGGAGTCTGGTCGCAGGGGAAGGGCATTGGCCCGCAGCCGGCCTTGCCCTCGGTTGCCCTTCCTCCCCCATCCTTGCTGCGCCCAGTGCCTGCCCCTGTCGGTCACCCGAGGCCCCGCGCGGGGGCAGGTCTCTGCCAGGCCTGCTCGCTCCGCTCCTTGTAGGGTGTGTACTCCGAAAATAGGAAGCGGGAGCCGGGCGACGGCGGGCGGGGGCGCGGGCGCAGGGGAGGGCGGCGGCTGCCCAGGACCCGCTCCTGCTGTCGGGCCGCGGGGCCTGCGCCGGGGGCCGGGGACGGGGGACCGGGGACGCAAAGGGGTCTGCGTCCGTGCCTGGGAGCGGCCCAAGGGCAGTGCCCAGCGCGGCGGCCTGGCCTGTGAGTGTAGCGGCGGGTGAGGGGAAGGGAAAAATCGCTTAGGAAGCAGACCTTCACTTCTCCCTTCTACTTCCCCTTCCACAAAGCAAAATGCTTCCTTTTCTGATTCTCTACGGTTTATCCTTTTTTTTTTCCTTTCCCCATAGAGGCCTCTCGCCCTCCTTCTCTCTTTCCTTTCGTGGCTCTAGCAGTAAGCTTTGCAGCTCCCATGTTCCCCAGGAGGCAGCAGAGTTGCTCACAAAAAGACGACCCCCTCCCCATAGTTGTTTTCTGCCCACGTTGGCAGCAGCAACCCCGGGGGTCGATTTGGTGGCACCTCAGCTTCCTGCTAGGACTTCTTCCGAAGAGGGGAAAATGTGCAACTCCTTTTACTGTATGTTAGATACTGTGACAGCAATGGAACCAGATGAACGACTTAAGTTCTCAGATATTTAAAACGAGAAATAGAATAATTCATTGAACTGCTGCTCTCTTAATTAGCCCCTTTCGTTTGGCTTTTGGGAACGTCCCATTCCCGAGGGTGGTGGGGTAGGGGAGAACCCTGCAAATTTTGACTATTTCTCGGAAAGGACCCTTAGAAGTAACTGACAGAACATAGGAATGAGTTAGTTGCAGGGTTGGAAATGTCCACTCTTCGTTAAAGAGTGCTTCATTTTTAAATTTCAAAACAATACAGCCAATGCAGGAAAATACAGGTACATTTAGGTACGTTGTGGTGTTTAAGAAATCTTCATGTAAGTCTGAGAATATTTTCGTTTGGGACCCTCTGCTCTAGATGTTTTTATATGCTGTGTTCTTGCACCGAAATAGAAGGTTCTGTCCCATTCCCAATGTGAATGGTCAGAAGTCAGCCTCATCTTTATTTTCGGAAATCTTTTTTTCTCTTGTGTTCTTCGGTGAAAGTGATAATACAACAACAAAATGGGGGCGGGCAACATCTCCATAGCCCACAGACCCAGTAGGCAGATCCCCGTATCCACAAAAGTTGCTGTACGGTATTCAATGTATAATCTTGGTAAATAACCCTATGTAGGTGACTGAAAATGTACAGGAGTGCACAAACACATATTTAAAATTGAGTCGTGCTAAAAAGCTTAAAAAGAGATTGTCGTGTTTTCATTCTACCATTCTTAAGTGATGATTAGTAGCTCAAGTGGCTAGAAATCTAGCTGAAGAGAGACTACTCAGTGTGGGAGTCAATATAGACCTGCCATGTGTTGTAAAGACCTAAAATAAAAAAGTTTTTTAAAAATGAGATAACAAGATGCCTTATTATCCGGCACTCTCAGGGCACTAAGCTTCATAAAGAGGAATGAGGAGGTTGTGTGTCTTAAAGCCTGCGCCGCCTAGTAGCAAAATGTTTTATGGTTAAATGAATGAAAATTCTAATTTGATTTTTGGTTGTTTTGTGAGAATATTATGTAGATATTTTACATACAAATTTCATCACTATATTTACTAATTTAAAAACTGACAAAACTTTTAGGTTAAATTCAAGTAACCAGTTAAGTGAAATTTTAACGTTCTTGTCACTTGAGATATCCAAAGGTTATTTTCATTTTGGGGGAGGAGGATGTGTCCAGTATGGGATCAGAAAACAGAGAGGACTTAAAAGTGATATTTTAATATTACTCTTTCTACCGCCTTATTGGTAATTTTCAAAAATAAGCTCTCAAGCTGGGCACGGTGATTTACACCTGTAATGCCAGCTACTTTGGATGCCAAGGTGTGGAGGATCGCTTGAGCCCAGGAGTTGTAAACCAGCCTGGTAACATAGCGAGACCTCATCTCTAAAAAAATAATATTGTTTTGAATGCTTTTAAGTTTTTGAAATTTCCATTCTAGATTGCAAATCTAAGGAAGGGAAGCTATTAAGATGTATCTAGTACCATACTGTATATATGCTTGGCTCAGTTAGATACATTCATTACTTAATTTGTTGTTGTAAGAGGTAGTTGTTCTATTACTATTTCACAGATGAGTAGAGTGAGGTTCAAAAGCTTTAAGTAGTTCACCCAAGGACAGTCAAGATGAGGTAGTATTTAAAGTTTGTCTTAGTCCAAGGTTGATGTTCTTGTGACATTATGCTCTCTTCTTTTTTTTTTTGAGACAGAGTCCCACTCTCGCCCAGGCTGGAGTGCAGTGGTGCAATCTCGGCTCACTGCAACCTCCGCCTCCCGGGCTCAAGCGATTCTCCTGCCTCAGCCTCCTGAGTAGCTGGGATAACAGGCACATGCCAGCATGCCCAGCTAATTTTTGTATCTTTAGTAGAGACGGGGTTTGCTATGTTGGCCAGGCTGGTCTTGAACTCCTGACCTCAGGTGATCCACCCCCCTCGGCCTCCCAAAGTTCTGGGATTACAGGTATGAGCCACCGTGCCCAGCAGACATTATGCTTTCTTAAACAAAATTGATAAGAACCTCTTCTGGTTTTGTCTCTTCATTTTTAATTTGTTGACAGCTCATTTTGAAAAAGGAGAAACGTTGATTCTTCCTTTTTTGTTTTTTAGACGGGTTCTCACTCTGTCACCCAGGCTGGAGTGCAGTGATGATTATGGCTCACTGCAACCTCAACTTCCTGGGCTCAAGCAGTCCTCTCACCTCAGTCTCCCCAAGTAGCTGGGAGTACAGGCAGGCGTGCCACGACACCCAGCAAATTTAAAACAATTTTTTGTAGAGACAAGATCTCACGATGTTGTCCAGGCTGGTCTCAAACTCCTGGCTCAAATGATCCTACCACTTGGGCCTCCTAAAGTGCTGGGATTACAGGCATGAGCCATGATTCCTAGCCCTTTTAAAAAAAGTAATACCAAGCAAATAGTGTTAGGTTCTAAATTTTTGTCTTGATCATTTTAGAATAAAGTTTATTATTAATACATTTAAATGTGTTATGTTACTGGTAGGAAGCATTTTAGAAATTAATATAGAATAATAGTTTTGTTTTTTAAAATCATACACAATTGCTTTTTGAGGATACCACTATGAAGTTTAATAACCTTTTCTCCTTTGGCCACTGGGTGAATGGGAAATAAATTTAGCTGAAGAACACAATGAAGTTCTTTAAAGCTCTTAACTTGCTATAGCGTGTCCCATAGACTTTTTTTTTTTTTTTTTTTTTTTTTTTCTCAGCTCACTGCAAGCTCCGCCTCCTGGGTTCACACCATTCTCCTGCCTCAGCCTCCCAAGTAGCTGGGACTACAGGCGCCCGCCACCGCGCCCAGCTAATTTTTTGTATTTTTAGTAGAGACAGGGTTTCACCGTGTTAGCCAGGATGGTCTCGATCTCCTGACCTCGTAATCCGCCTGCCTTGGCCTCCCGAAGTGCTGGGATTACAGGCGTGAGCCACCGTGCCCGGCCTCCCATAGACTTTTACATAGTTACAGAAACCCTAGGCCAAAAACAGTTCATTTTCATTCCTGGGTCAGCTGTATTGTACAGTAAAGCATTCTTGTGAATTTGAAATTGTATGAAATTATGGTGTAAGGCTGAATTGAAAAGACCCATTCCGAAACCTCTCTCTGGATGAGAGATTCAAGTTCCAGAAGGAATGCACTTAGTTACTGATGGGAAAGGATCTTTTTTCTTCCTGTAACCCTTTACCTCAGTGATTACAATAATCTATCCCATAGCTGCAACTTTTAGATCTTTGCAGTTGTCTCCCAGGTACATAGCTGTAGCACTAACTTCTTTTCCTGATTACTGGTCAGATTTTTATCTGCTAGTCATGTTCACTGGAGATGGTTAATTAGGTATGTTCAAATGGAGCTTGCCTGGAAGTAAATTTATAAACGCCCATCGTCTTTCCTCTCACACGAAGGGGGGTATAATCTATCTTCTCTTGATAATTTTTCGCTTTATATCTTTATTCCCATTATTCCAGTCATCTTGGTTTTTAAATTCAGATTTATTCTAACTTTTTTTGGCCCCGTACCTTACAATCAACTGGTATAAATTGTCACTTCCATCGTCAAAATATGTATTATACAAATAACTTATTTCTTGCTTGAAAAGTTAATTCATTTATATTAATACTTGGTTTATTATCTCTGCATTGACCTGATTATTAAATAATGTTTGGTAACAAAATTTCACTGTACAAACAGAATGCAACTTGATTATACTTGTTCTGTGCCAACAGTTAAGTCAAGAAAAATGTCTCATATCTGTTCTTTCCCTTCTGTTATATTTGCCACTGTTAGGCTTTTACTAGAAAGTTTCTAGACTAATCCCTCCTGTTTCCCGTATCTAAGCCATGCTTTATTATGTCATTTCTCTACTCTCAAAATTTAGTGCCTTTACAAGGAAGCCAAGCTCTTAAAATGGTATTCATGGCCTTGTATTCCATTTTAACCTAAATAGTTCTGACATTTTCAATATATATTGTCACTTAATCGTGCTGTGAATTTAGAGAGACTTCAGAGAGCTGCATACTAGTCCATTTCTCTCTCTTTTTTTTTTGAGACAGATTCTCACTCTCTCACCCAGGCTGGAGTGCAGTGGCATGATCTCGGCTCACTGCAACCTCCGTCTCCCAGGCCCAAGCAATTCTCCTGTCTTAGCCTCCTGAGTAGCTGGGACTACAGGCACACACCTGCGTGCCTGGCTAATTTTTGTGTTTTTAGTGGAGATGGGGTTTCGCCATGTTGCCCAGGCTGGTCTGGAACTCCTGAGCTCAGGTGATCTGCCAGCTTTGGCCTCCTAAAGTGCTGGGATTACAGGCATGAGTGACCACGCCCAGCCACTCGTCCATTTCTAGCACCTCAGATAAATCGTTTAATCTCTCAGCCTCAGTTTGCTCTGAAATGTTAGAATGTGGTAGTAAGTACCTTCTTCATTAAGTTGTTATAAATCTAAATGGGCTTGGCATGTAGTAAGCACACAATAAATGGTGGTTATTTTTCTCTGCTGATGACTTTTCATCTACTTTGAGTGTTGGCACTGCTCCCAGGTCTGTCCCCTTTTTTGAAACATGAAAATCTCAGTCATCCCTCAAGATTTAGCTTAGATTACACAGCTAGTTTAGCCTCTCATCTGAACTCTACAAGAGATCATTAGTATTAAATACAATTTTCCATAATAGTTATTTGCTTGCCATTTTTTCCCTTTTCCATTGAAATTCCTAAGTGCAGACATAATGTCATCTTTAGCATCTTTTGTTACTCTACATGTGATGAACAGGATGGCTGTACCTGCAGTTTACATACTTCTCCCTCAGTGACTGGCTTCAGAAATTTTGTGTATGTAAAAACAATATAAGCTGCCATTGTATTTCATAATATTAATGTAAAATTAGAAATGTTCTTATTGGCTGGGCGCAGTGGCTCACACCTGTAACCCCAGCACTTTGGGAGGCTGAGGCAGGTGGATCACCTGAGGTCAGGAGTTCGAGACCAGCCTGGCCAACATGGTGAAACCCCATCTGTACTAAAAATACAAAAAATTATCTGGGCGTGGTGTCGTGCACCTGTAGTCCCAGCTACTTGGGAGGCTGAGGCAAGAGAATCGCTTGGACCCGGGAGGTGGAGGTTGCAGTGAGCAGTGATCGCACCACTGCATTCCAGCCTGGGCAGTAGAGCAAGACTCCATCTCAAAAAGTTTAAAAAAAAATTCTTATTAATGAGAAGGTAAACTCAAGCAGAAAGCTGTTAATGTGGACAATATTCGTTCCTAATTCTATTCTATAGATAAATTATGTTATTTCACCAATAAAATGTAAAAATTTCTGTTGCAGACAGGAACTTGATAGCCGCTATAACATTAGTGGAGTTTTTCAGAATTTGCACATTAAAGTAAATTTGTAGTAAATTTTCAGTGCATTTGGGAGCCATTTTTGCATGAGTAGTTGAATAGATAGAATAATTGCATGTTAGTGTGAGAATACAGATATGAAAACACTTAGAGTGGAGAATCTAAAATAATTTTTAAGGTTGAAAAGCAGGATGGCAGAACTTGACCTGTGGTTCCAAGCTATGAACTAAAAGCCTAATCAGTCACCTGAAGCAAAAATTTGTTAAAGTTATTATAGCAATAATTTGTTAAATAAGAGATGCATGCATATCAGAGAAAATGAGGTCTTTGTCTTCTGAAAACCATTCTCATGACAGGTTCCATAAAAATACCCATGGCTGTTTCAAAAAAGGAGTATTTCATAAATTTTATTTTGAGGATTAAGTATAGTTTTTACATTCTTGCTCTTATGACATATTTACATGTTTCACTATGTATCTAATGGCTGAGAACTTTTCTTATACATTCTAATTCACAATGTTTCTACTGGAAATAACTTTTGAAATCCATTTACCTCCATCTTCATTCATTTACCAAATATACCATATTTCACTGATTTCAGTACTGATACTTTTTTATATTTTAAGATCTCTGAAACCAGGCTGCATTGTACAATCAATGGCTTGTAATATTTCATTGGTAGCATTTTTCCTTTTTTAGTGGTAAAGTTATGCATCTTATATTGATTGTGAATCAGGATAGGCAAGGATATAGTTCAGTAACAAAACCTCCTAAAATCTCAGCACAAGGGTGTTGAATGTGGAGGCTTTGTACTGCATCTCATTCATTCCATGTATGTCTAGCGTGGGTCAGCAGAGAGCCCTGCTCAGGGAAGTAATTTAGCTTTCCAGTTGATTAGAGAGCTTCCATCTAAACTTTTTTCTCATCACTGCAGTGGTGGGAAGGAAATGGAATGCATTGCACACTTGTTTTTTTTTGTTTTGTTTTGGTTTTTTGAGACAGAGTCTTACTCTGTCACCTAGGCTTGAGTGCAGTGGCACAATCTCGGCTCACTGCAACCTCTGCCTCCCAGGTTCAAGGAATTCTCCTGCCTCAGCCTTCCGAGTAGCTGGAAGGAGTTCACGTCACTTCTGCTCAGATTTCAATTAGCTAAAGCAAGTTACGTGTATAAACCTAATTTCAGAAAGGTCAGGGCAGAAGAGGAGAATTGGAATATTTGTGAATAGCAGTAATGACCGCATAGATTAAGTTTTAAATTCACTAAAGTGTAGCGATCACCTGGAAGGTAGATACAATGCAAAACTAGATTCGAAGATGAATTGGACATATGTAATATACATACTAAATTGGGTCTAAAAATTTAGAAGATAGAAAAGCTACTTCTGCCTAGGGGCATAGTAAACATCAGTTGGGGTCAAGCTCATACCAGAGAGCACAACATAGGGAAAAATAACAGGAAAGTGGGAACAAGCAGGCAGTGAGTTTTGTGTAAAAAGAATTCAGTTAAATAGTTGAGTGTCTACTCTGTCTTTGGTACTTTTAAAATAAGAGATGCAAAGGCGAATTGTGCTGTTTAACAGCTCACTGTCAGGGTTTTTCCACCTCAGCACTGTTGACAGTTTGGGCCAGATATGGTTGGGCAGGTGGATGTCCTGTGCATTGTAGGGTGTTTAGCAACATCCTTGGCCCACGTGATATGTCACTACCATAACCCAGGCTTACCAATCCAGAATGTCTCCTGGTGGACAGATTCACCCCTTGTTGAGACCCATGGGTCTAGATAGATTAGAGCTAGTAAGAACAGTTGAGAACCTGGCTTAAGTGGACTTTAGGACCTGGTTTAAGGTCGTCCCACAAGAAATGGAGGGAAAAAAGATCACCAATAGATTTTAGAGTTGGAATCAAGAAGACTTGATAAATGAATATAGGGGAAAGGCATGAGTCAGAGAAAACTGTGAACATTAAAGTCTGGATGACTGGGAATTGGTACCACTAGTAACAACTGGAGAACACAGGAAAGAGGATACACAGCTGGGGGGAATAATGGTGAATTTAGTTTTGATTGTACTGAGTTTGAGATGCTAGTCATTGTCTATGTGAAAATGCCAGCAGATACGGAGATAGAGAAACAGCTTGGAAAAGAGGTCAGCTCCAGAGATTATATAGAGATTTGGGAATCCTCTTTTTGTGGGTTAAAGCGAGATGGGATAAGCCCTTTAGGACAAAAAGCTTAGACATGGGAAAGAGGAGAGGGCGGGAAGAGTATACTTTATACTTTGATTTGAGGAATAAGAAGTGGAGAGAGACCTAAAGGTGAGGAGAAACACTTGAGGTCGAAGTGTTACCTATTGATAGCTAGCACGGAGTAGGTGCTGAGGTCACAGAATGTGACGAGAATTTCAAGAAGGAGCAGTGCTCAGTGTTGCAGAAATTAAGGAATATGAGATTGAAAAAAGCCTTTGGATTTAAGAGAAAGGAAGGAGAAACAAATTATACCTACTCTATGCCAGGCACTTTAACATGTATTCTCTCTATTAATTGTCAGAATAACCTTGTTATTATCTTCATTGTACAGACAGGAAACTGGTGCAGTTACAGCTATTTAAGTGGTAGACTAGGGATTAGTGGCCTTCAAGAGAATAATTTTACTAGTGTTTGGAGCAAGGAGTGGAGAGACATAAGCCAGATAACTGGAGTCTATAATAAAAAGTATGTATGTATTTTCCCTTTTCCAGAAACAGCCTTTTGGTCTTGTTTGCATTGTAAACTACTCATCTTTGGATAATCAGACTCAAGGACTTTCTTCTCTTCTTTTGTATCCTGACCTATCTCTGCTCCCTAAGCAATTTATACTTTTCTTTGTTATAACATTTAGCAATTTTAATAGATTTACCTGTTGTCCTTATTTCCTGTGTTCTTCAGGGCCAGGCCCTATGTCTTCATCATCTTTGTAATTCCAGTAGAGCGCCTAGCATGTATTAAATCAGTGATTTTCAACTCTGGCTGCACATTAGAATCAACTGGAGAGTTTATAAACAAAATGAACGCACAGGCTCCTCTTGTGGGTGAGGCCTGGAGTGTCTAATTCCTTGTTTTTTTTTGTTGTTGTTGTTGTTGTTGTTGTTTTAAAGCTTCCCAGGTGATCTGAATGTACAACTAGGATTGAGTCTCACTGTATCACTGTTTTAGGGGCTCAATAAATGTTGACTAAAGGATGAGGAGTGGAGACAGTAAGTACAAATTATTCTTGAAAAAAATTGGTAGTGAAACAAAAGAGAAAAGTATTACTTTTACTTTGTATTACAAAGTATTACTACTTTGTTTTTTCCTGCTGTTTCACTTTAAGAATACTTTTTTTTGTAAGAGAACATTCTAGGGTGTATAAGGGAAATGATTCAGAAGGGAAAAGGAAATTGAAAACGTAAGATAAAGAATAGTTTCCATAACTTACTTTCTTTTAGTTGATGATAATGCCTACTTTGGATTCATGGGTTTCTTCATATTTTAAATAAATGGTAAAAACATATTTAAAGAAGAATCAATGTTGAGTTCTTTAGATGACCCAGTTTTAGGTTAAGTGCTGAGTCCTGTTTTTAATTACCAATCAAAATGATAATTATAAAGGAAAAAAATTTAGAGGAAAACTTATTAAGACAAATTACCACTCTTGAGTTTACCCATATTAAGATAAATTCACCTGACACACAGACATGTGATAGTGATCAACTGGTCATAAACTATTTAAATATCATAAAGTTCAAAAAAGTGGTTTTTTTCTCCGGTTTTACCTCTAATTCTCAAAAGACATAGCCATTTTTTAGAGAGCTGTGGAAAACAACTTCAAATAATTCTTTTAGTTGAAGTGGAAAAGTGCATAGTGGCTCCTTTAATTTTACTACCAGTGTCTAAAGCAGTGACCCTTTTTGGTGTTACATTTTCTTGAGAATCAAGTAAAACCTATAAGTCATTTCTCAAGAAGACTAGACACTTCAAATTTTACATCTAAAGTCGCTTATAGGGCATGGGTGCAGTATCTGGTCACCCTTCAGAATCACCTGGAGAGATTTTCTAAAACATAGATTTCCAGGTCCCCATTCTCTGGAGATAGATTCACTGGGTCTGGAATAGAGGGTGGGAATCTGTATTTTTTCCAAGCTTTCCAGGTGAGTCTGACCGCCATTCATATCTGAAAAATTCCTACCCTAATATCTCCTTCCTTGATCATGGCGGCCCATACCATGTGGAAATTATAGGGACTGTAGGTACGATTCACAGATAAAATACTGATGCCTCAGTAAATTTGAATTTAAGCTAAATGGTGAGTCATTTTTAGTATAGCTATTTCCCATAGTAGTGCACCCTTGGACTGCTGGAGAGTGCAGGGTCCTTTGCCTCTAAATTTAATGGCTCTAGATGGCTGTTTTGGGGTTTTGTTTTTTTTGTTGGTTTTTTTTTTTTCTTTTGGTGGTGTGTATGTGTATACATGTATGTCTGTGTGCTCCCATGCATATACATTGTCTGCTTTTTATACTTTCATCTCCTTTAAACCTTGCTTAAGGTTTAAAAAAAATTTTTTTTAATTTTTGTTAGTTTACGATTTTTATAGCTGCTTTGGTGAGGACTCTATTTCCTGTTAAAGAATTGTTTTCTTCAGACAGTTTTAAAATCACCTAGAACTCAAATTTTACCTTAGTGTTTGAAAACATGTTGCCAAATGTTCAGCAAAGGCACTAGAACAATCTGGAGAATTCATGGACATAGGCAGGTGAAGTAACATTAATTTTGCCATCTATTTCTGTAAATTGTGGTAATGATTGACAACCCACAGTAAACTCTCACCTTGTACCCTGCTGTTCTAGATGGTAATTATAAAACTGAAGTAGCACTACCAATTGCTTCTGACTTCCAGTAATAAACACATCTTGAAGAGGTGACATAGGCTGAGGGAACCCAGTCACTTCCACCTGTGGTACTTCACCATGGAGCTTGTCTTTGCTTGAGAAAAGTACATTCTGTACCATTAATGCAAAGAGTGGCACTGTCAAGGATTGCAAGGCAGAAAGATACATGTGAAGCTTATGTTCATCCAGCCCTCCTTCCCTTTGTTCTCTTTCCCTGATAAGTTTTCCAGTCTTATTCAGCAGTGTAGGTGTAAGATAGTACATTTCCAAATTCCATATTCCAAGTATCATAGGCCATTAAAAGTACTAGATGTTTTGCACTCATTGCTTTTTCTGAGGTATCACTCAAGGCCAAAGGCAGCAATTCAAAAGCCTGCTGATACTTGCCTGGTTCATCAGGGTATCCCATAATGATACCAAAGCTTTTGATCACAGCTTTTCATATCAAATATGCCTTACCTTCCATTTAAGGAGGACCAGGGAGTTAGGAACTTCTTGAGGAAAGTAAGCACCACTACTCCACAGGATTTAGCTACAAGTAGTGTCCTTTCTGGGTCTTTGTGACTCACCTCTTCCCGTCACTGTGGTAAATGTTCGGCTTCTGCATGTGTTGGTCCGACATGATGTGTGAATGCCATAACACCAGTTAGTATCACTTGCACTGGCTCTTTATCTGGCCTCTTGATCATACTAGAAGGAATATGGAGAAGCTGATTTTTCTTTTTAGATTCAAGATGTAGGCATGTTGTATACAATCTGAGGGCATCAGTGTCTCTGTCTTTGCCAGCAGCACGTCAAGTGCAATGTATAGCAAGCAATATCCAAGCATCATCACAAGGTGTTTTTTACTTTAGTCAGAGACACTTCTGATCCTAAGCGACATCTCCTGACACTTGACAAAAAGAAAGTAGTGCACGATGGAAAGCAGAAGACAGTTTCCTGTGGGGTTTATCAAAGTGAACTGTGCTTTTACTTGATGGAGAAAATAGCATTCTTTCCTTTCTCTCCTAAGGGAAGGGACTGGGGAATTCTCTCTAAGAATACTGGAATTAGGCTGGGCACGGTGACTCATGCCTGTAATCCCAGCACTTTGGGAGGCCAAGGTGGGTGGATCACTTGAGGTCAGCAGTTCGAGATCATCCTGGCCAACATGGAGAAACCCCGTCTCTGCTAAAAATACAAAAATTAGCCAGGTATGGTGGTGCTCACCTTTAATCCCAGCTACTTGGGAGGCTGAGGTGGGAGAATCACTCGAGCCCAGGAGGTGGAGATTGCAGTGAGTGGGGATGGTGCCAGTATACTCCAAGTCTGGGCAACAGAGCGAGACCCCATCCCTCCCCCCCCAAAAAAAAGTGGAATCAACATTATCTGGTTTTGAAAAATGAATATCCTTTTTTTTTTCTTTCCTTGCCTGAACTGTTTACGACTGAATTCTGTTCGTTTTCTTCAGAGTCTTGTAGGGATTCCAAAGAAGGTTGAATGGAATCACAAACTACCAAATGGCAAAGTGTTCATTTTTTAGGGTGGCCATTTTAGGTCTTCTAATTTGCTCCATCAAAGACCATTTCTCACTATTTAATAAATTAATTTTATCTTCCCAATTTGTGTACTAACAAGGAGTTCTCTACAGGTTGAGGAATAGAAACGAGTGAAAGAAGATTGCCTAAAATTGATATAAGAGCTTCTAATTCATTTTCTTTCACTCCACTAGCAATATCCATAAAATCTTTCCCAGTTACTTGATCACTTCCAAAGTCTCAGTAGATTTGCAATAAATTGAAGGGTTTTTTTTTATTTTATTTTTTGTTTTTGAGACAGGGTCTTGCTCTGTCAGCCAGGCTGGAGTGTAGTGGCACAGTCATGGCACACTGTATCCTTGACCTCCCAGGTTCAAGGGATCCTCCCATCTCAGCCTCCCAAGTTGCTGGGACCACAGGTGCTCATCATCATGCCTGGCTAATTTTTTTTTTTTTTTAATTTTTTGTAGATACAGGATCTCACCATGTTGACCAGGCTGGCCTCAGGTGATCCTCCCATCCCAGCCTCCCAAAGTGTTGGGATTTTACAGGTGTAAGCCATGGCACCTGGCCAAATTGGATGTTTTAAAATGTTTAAGTTATCCCGTAACTCAAAGTTCTGATCATTGTTTTCATCTGAGGTGTTTATTGATGTAAACTTGCATTCTTTACTAAAAATTCAGTTACATAGAAGTTTAGAGGCCGGGCGTGGTGGCTCATGCCTGTAATCCCAGCACTTTGGGAGGCTGAGGCGGGCGGATCACAAGGTCAGGAGATCACACTGGCTAACACAGTGAAACCCCGTCTCTACTAAAAATAGAAAAATTAGCCGGGCGTGGTGGGGGGCACTGTAGTCCCAGCTACTCAGGAGGCTGAGACAGGAGAATGACGTGAACCCAGGAGGCGGAGCTTGCAGTGAGCAGAGTTCGCGCCACTGCACTCCAGCCTGGGTGACAGAGCGAGACTCCGTCTCAAAAAAAAAAAAAAAAAGTTTAGAGCACTCAAGAGGTTTGACTGGCTCCTGAATTTCAGGGCTCAGTTTGTAATGTTTTCATTCCTGTGAAGGAACTTCATTTTCTGCAGCCTTTGTCAGGTTGGCTGAGATTTTCCTTTGTTAAAATGTTGTTGTATGTCAACCACTTCTCTCCTCCCTTCACATCCATTGGCTGATAGGAAATTAGATAACCACACTTGTAAATTTATGTCTGAAATAAAAATAATATGATCTGTGGAGAATCTCATGTTCTTTTTTAATGTTTAGGCTATATGTCACCTTATTTGCTTGCTTAAAACATATTTTTAAGTATCTGAATTCCTTGCTTCCTGTGTGCCTTGATATGTCCCCAGTTACATATCTTAAATTCAGGCTTCACCGGTAAGGTAAGTGAGATCTTGTTTTAATTGCCTCCTCTTCATTCCATTGGTGAGAGAGGGGTTCTTGCCCTGGAACTGGGGGGTTGGCAGAACATACAAAACCTGACACTGGACAGGTGAGATTGACAGCAGTTTATTAATCACAAATACTCAGCAGCCCTGGAGAGAGGAGACAGCACACCACGCAGGCCCACATGGGAGTTGTGCTTGGGAACAGAGTGAACAGTCAGGGGCTGTAAGAGGCAGACTTTAGTAAGTATCAAGAAGGTGGAGTGATCCCTGGTTCTCAGGACGTGATCCATTCATTGTTTGATAATTCCAAGGGCTAGCAGGGACCCAAAGCTTGCTACTCAGGGATAAGAAGGAACTGTGTCTGTTCCCTGTGACAAAAGATCGTTTGGCTAGGGGACCTTATCTGTGGGAGCAAAGTGAGGAGAACTTGCAGTTAGGCCATTCAGGGCTCTCCCTGTTTTCCCTAAGTGTCAAGGCACACGTAATATTGAGCCTTAATTTTAGGCTTTAAACCACAAGTCTCAAGAGTGCTAGCCAGTTATCAAAGGTATTTGCTAATGATTGCTGTACTAAATAATATATCAAGAAGTTTTTAATAGTATAATTTGATGTTAGAGTTTTCCTTTCTGTATGACCTTTTCTTCTGATACTTTGCAAAGTTTAAGATATTCTGCTGCTGTGTGCGGTTTCACCACAGTAGATAAAAGATGGCCAAATCATGTATATGAAGTGATATGGCAAGAGGAAAGACAAGAGTTCTTGTTTGAGAGACCTAATGGAGTGATAAGGCTCCAGTTCTGTGTATATGTGGGATGAGAAAGAATGGATAGGTTGTAGGAGCTAGAAAGTGGCAGAAAGATTGCAAAGGTAGTAATAGCTATTATTTGAGTGCTTACTGTGTGCCAAGCACTTTTCTAAGTGTATTATCTCATTTACTGCTAGTGAGGAAACTGAATTTAGTTTGCTTAAGGTCATGCAGGTAGTAAGCAGTGGAGCTGTAGTCTGAATCTCTGCTTAATGTTATTTAAGAGCTTTTGCTGTTAACAGTTAATATTTTACAGCCTTAGAAGAGCCTTATATATCATGCTAAAGACTTTGAACTTAATCTTGTTGGCATTGGGGAACCATTGAGTGATCTTGACAGGGAAGAAAAATCAGAATTTGCATTGAAAAATACCAGTCTGGTGGCAAGGTAGAAAATGAATTTTGGAGAAAGATGAGGCCAGAGGCAGGACAGCTTTATAACAATCCAGGAACAAAGTGCCTGGGTCCGAATGAAATGGAATGGAATCAAATAAAAAGGGAATGGACTTGAGCAAGAGACAGATACTCACTGATCATGTGACTGACTGTAGGAGAGAAGTGTGGAATGATTTCTAAGTAGTGGCAATAATTTTGTCAGAACAGAAGGCAATACATTTGAATGAGAAGTTCAAGGTATCTTTGAGACATTTTGATGGAGATCTCTAATAGGTAAATTATAGTTAGAAAAAGGATAGGATCTTTATCTTGAATGAAGTTATAATAGGTGTGTAGATTTGAGAGTTACTGTGTGGTGATGATGGAAGCAATGGAAATGGATTACCTAGAGATTTATTTTGTTCCTCACAAAAGAATCGTCATAGAAGACTTAACGCTATATTGGGAGGCAGTATGTAAAAAGCCGAGGACTTCATCCAGAGACTTCATTCAGATCTTAATTCTGGATCTCTGTTTTATCTTTCATAAATTAAGGGTAATATCAGCTATATCAGAATAATCATAGATAATATTTTATTAGGGCCTGAGGTATAAGAGTTAAGAAATAGGCCGGGCGCCATGGCTCACGCCTGTAATCCCAGCACTTTGGGAGGCCGAGGTGGGTGGATCACAAGGTCAGGAGATCGAGACCATGCTGGTCTAACTCGGTGAAACCCCTTCTCTACTAAAAATACAAAAAATTAGCCGGGCGTGGTGGCGGGCGCCTGTGGTCCCAGCTACTTGGGAGGCTGAGGCAGGAGAATGGCGTGAACCCGGGAGGCGGGGCTTGCAGTGAGCCGAGATCGCACCACTGCACCCCAGCTTGGGCGACAGAGCGAGACTCCATCTCAAAAAAAAAAAAAAAAGAGTTGAGAAATAATGATGCATGTCATCTCCCTTAGTTTTTACCTTTGAAAACCAAGGTTTACAGAAGTTAAAATAAAAACAAAATCTTGGCTACAGATCATTTGCCTTTACTTATGTAAAGCCCCACATCTTAACTGCACATTGCCACCATCTTTCTCTCCTGTGTTGCTATTACTGGTGTTTGAAGTGAGCAGGGTCAAGTGGAGGGGGAAGGATGACTTCCCAATTAAGAAGAAAGGATGTTGATGTATGGGAAGTGAACGCACTGCAGACAACACAGTAATACATGGGCATAAGCCACTCTTGAACACTGTAGGGCACAAAGAAACTAACATATAATCACTTGAAAATGTCTGTATTCCAGGCCTATATTTAAGAATATTGGCCAGGTGCGGTGGCTCACACCTGTAAGCCCAGCACTTTGGGAGGTCGAGGCTGGTGGATCACGAGGTCGGGAGTTTGAGACCAGCCTGACCAACATGGTGAAACCCCATCTCTGCTAAAAATACAAAAATTAGCCGGGCGTGGTGGCACGTGCCTGTAATCTTAGCTACTCAGGAGGCTGAGGCAGGAGAATCACTTGAACCCAGGAGGCAGAGGTTGCAGTAAGCAGAGATCGTGCCACTGCACTCCAGCCTGGCGACAGAGCGAGACTGTGTCTCAAAAAAAAAAAAAAGAAAAGAAAAAAAGAAGAATACTGGGACTATGCTAATGCAGGCATACTTCTTATCTACTGCTATTGCTGCTAATAATAATAGCTAATATTATCTATTTACCCAAGGTCACATAGCTAATGACTAGTAGAGGTTAGAAATCCAGCCTGGGTCAGTCTGGCTCCAGAGATCATACTGTAAACCATTACACCAAACTGTTTCTTTTTATTAGGATAAGTTTTTGTGATTTTTGAATGTAAATTATTTGAAAATTAACTATCTACAGCAGCAGTCCCCAGCCTTTTTGGCACCAGGAACCCGTTTCATGGAAGACAATTTTTCCACAGGGGCTAGCGGAGTGGAGATGGATGGGGGAATGTTTCAGAATGAAACTTTTCCACCTCAGATCATCAGGCATTAATTAGATTCTCATAAGGAGCGCACAAACTAGATCCCTCGCATACACAGTTCACAATAGGGTGTGCGTTCCTATGAGAATCTCATGCTGCTGCTTATCTGACAGGAGGCAGAGTGCAGGTGGTAATGCTTGCTTGCCCGCTCCTCACCTCCTGCTGTGTGACCTGGTTCCTAACAGGCCCCAGACTGGTACCTGTCTGTGGCCTGGGGGTTGGGGACCCCGATCTACAGAATTGCATTAGTGATAACTCTCAAAATGTTCATTTCATTGAAATACTACATTCCCTGACCATTTTGAGTAAATAGGAATTTATTCGTGCTTATAGATTTATTCAACCTATAATCAGTAGCTACTGAGTACAGAGTATGGGACAGAGGAAACAGATTTTGCCTTGAAGGGAGATTAAATGTTTATTTATTCAGCTAATATTTGAGGGTCTGCTATTTGCCAGGCACCATTCTAAGCACTCAGATATGGGGGTATATAGGCGGTTTCTCCCGCTCTGATTTTTTTTTTCTTCCCAGACTAAGTCAGTGCTACACTTTGAGGATTTTGAAAGCAGAGGGCCTGGAAAGTTGGCCAATTTTTTTTAAAGTAAATGAAGGTAAATATGTTTAACCATAGATGACATATCTCATTTGTCTTGCTTTATTATAAAGTCTAAACTAGAACAGTTTATTTTTGAGTGTCAAAAATCATGAATTGGTTCAAATAATTGTAAACTTACATTTTAATTAATCAGAACTCAAGTAATTAGAATCCTCTATTTAATCCAGAATTATTTAACTAAATTTTAAGGGGATGATGGCTCATTGTGAACTGCAGCAATGCCTACTACAATTTTTTTTTTTTTTTGAGAGGGAGTCTCACTGTGTTGCCCAGGCTGGAGTGTAATAGTGTGATCTCAGCTCACTGCAACCTCTGCCTCCCGGATTCAAGCAATTCTCCTGCCTCAGCCTCCCGAGTAGCTGGGATTACAGGCACCTGCCACCGTGCCCAGCTAATTTTTATATTTTAGTAGAGATGGGGTTTCACTGTGTTGGCCAGGCTGGTCTTGAACTCCTGACCTCAGGTGATCCACCTGCCTCGGCCTCCCAAAGTGCTGGGATTATAGGCGTAAGCCACTGTAACCTGCCTTTTTTTTTTTTTTTTTTTTTTTTTGAGACGGAGTCTCGCTCTGTCACCCAGGCTGGAGTGCAGTGGCGCAATCTCGGCTCACTGCAAGCTCCACCTCCCGGGTTCACGCCATTCTCCTGCCTCAGCCTCCCGAGTAGCTGGGATTACAGGTGCCCAGTACCACACCTGGCTAATTTTTGTATTTTTAGTAGAGACAGGGTTTCTCCCTGTTGGCCAGGCTGGTCTCCAACCCCTGAGTTCAGGCGATCTGCCCACCTTGACCTCCCAAAGTGCTGGGATTACGGGCGTGATCCACCACAGTGACCATGGAAAGTCTTTAAAGTCAGTTGGTGAGGAGGTTTAGAATATTAATTTGCTTTCACATTACTTACATTGATATTTTTGTAGTGTTAACCAAAGCCTCTATTAAATTCTAGAATAACATCACTTCTTCCTGCCTGCTAATATTATTGAATATTTAGGACTTTCTTGAGGAAGTCACATTCCTAACAATTACTACTTGTATGATGACTGCTAACTTCTTTTTATCCATATAACAGTATAATAAAAAAGAAATAGAGCCCTATCGCACATCAGGCACAAAAATCAATCCTGGACAGATTGAAGAACTAAGTACAAAGAGCAAAACTTTAAAGTTAGAAAAAATACAGGAGAAACCACGCAACCTCAGAATAGAGAAGGAATTTTTTTCCCCAGTCTTTAAATACTTGACTGTGTTCAGGGCATTCTTTTACAAAACTACAGTACAATTATCAGGCCGGGCACGGTGCCTCACACCTGTAATCCCAGCACTTTGGGAGGCCGCGGTGGGTGGATCACAAGGTCAGGAGTTCAAGACCATTCTGGCTAACACGGTGAAACCCCGTCTCTACTAAAAATACAAAAAATCAGCCGGGCGTGGTGGTGGGCGCCTGTAGTCCCAGCTACTTGGGAGGCTGAGGCAGGAGAATGGCATGAACCCGGGAGGTGGAGCTTGCAGTGAGCCGAGATCGCACCACTGCACTCCAGCCTGGGCAGCAGAGTGAGACTCCGTCTCAAAAAAAAAAACAAAAAACAAATTACATCACTAATGCACCTTCCCCTCCACCCCCCGGGTCCAGGATCTAAACCAGAATCACATTGAATTTTGTTGTAATGTCTCTGGTCTTGCTTAATTTGGAACAGTTTCTCAGCATTTTTTATTTTTCATGACCCTAACTCTTTTGAAGAGTACAGACTGATTATTTTGTAGGCTGTCCCTCAAGTTTAGTTTGTTTGTTTCCTGATAATTAGATTCAGCCTATGAATTTTTGGCAGGAGTGTCACAGAAGTGATATGTTCTTGGTATATACTCTCAGGGGGCACATGACGTCAGTTTTTCAGTTTTTCTTTATTACTGTTGATAACTTTGATCATTTGGTAAAGGTGGTGTATGGCAAGTTTCCTCAATGTAAAATTACTATTCTTTAGTAATTAAGTGTCACCTGGAAAGATACTTACATACCATGTAAATATTCTGTTGTTTTATTATTCTGCCCACCAACTTTAGCCTCCCTTGATGATTTTTTGCTTGCAAGAATTACTGTGGTGGTCACCCAAGGTGGTTTTCTAATTCAGTCCCTCCTTTTACATTTATTAATTGGAATTCTATGATGAAGCGCTTTTCATTTTCCCCCATTTGTTAGTTTATTTCTTTATGCCAGTGTGGACTTACAGATTCTTGTTTTATTCTGTGGGTTACCATTCATTACTACCATTACGTAATGGGTTGCTTGAAGAATTATTATTATTATTATTATTATTATTATTTTTACAAAATAAGCCCATAAGAAAAACAAGATATGAAAAAATAATGTTTGACAGTAATACTTTTGTATTGTCTCAAACAGTTGATGGGCAGAAATTATTTTTTTCTCAGGGCTCACATGTATTTTGGATATTTTTTGAACACCCCAATTTTATCTTCTGTATAGGTAGCTTTATAGTGACTAGTGATGTGTGCTCTTCTACAAGAAGCGCAATAGAATGGAGCATATTTTTTATGTTATATTTGTTACCTTTGTGTATATTTTATACCACATAATATTTGGAATCAAGAGAAAAAATATAATTTCAAGATTTAACTCAGGTTATACTTGAATCTCTATAGCTTAACTTTTCAAAACTACTCTGTACTTCTTGATGTGATTGTTGTGAGGTATGCCTGTCAGCTGCCAGGGACTTTATCATGGAGGGATAGAGTTAATCTCCCACCTGTAGCCACTGGTCCCCAACAAAACCATGCCCCGAAAATCCAGAATTAGATTAGAAATAAAATAAAAGTAATAACTCTTTCGTGATTTTGACTCTAGTTTTTCCAGAACTGACTTTGAAGAATAACATGTGGAGGAAGATGGTGATAAGGAAAAAAAAGATTTAGCAGTGGGCCTAGAAATGTATCTAATAATTCACTAGATTCTTTTAAAAAAGCTATAATTCCCAAGGGTAAATAGAATGTATTTACTTACCCTCCATGTTTGTTAGATAAACTTTAAGGAAATACATTTGTAATTATTTTCAGAAATTCTACTCTTGGGACCTATTCTTGTTAACTGGTATTTTTTTTTCTTTTTTGCATTTAGAAATGAGCTAGAATAAATAATTTTTAAAATTAAAGTCAGTGAGGAGGAATGTTGAGTCTGTAGCAGTGGATAAAAAAAATACCTGGATGATTGAACAATATCTTCTTAGGAAGACAGTCAAACTTTTACTGTGAGAGACATCCTTTCTTTTGTCGAGGGCCTGAGAAATCCAAAGGTCAGATTCTTACCTTTTGAAATTCAGAAAGAACCAGATTAAAGTATTTCAGGCACGGCTGGTTTAATCCACATTGTGTTTGGGGTTCTCAGCCAGTCTGCTCCCTTGACCTCCCAACCCTTAGTGGTACTTTGACCCACCATTCACTTCGGATGTTGTGGAAGTCCAGTAATACCTTTTGATTACTGTGTACATTTAGTGAAACAGCAAGGGCAAATAAGTTCATAGGATAAAAATGCAGTACAGATCATTTTTGCTTTCTTGGTGAAAACTCAAAATAGAGCTGACGAAAATTCTAAATGGTATATCGCCTTTTTTGGAAACAACTAAAATTTTTAAAGCTCAACTAGTTAAATGCATTACTAAATGTGCTATATGTATACTGCTTGCTATCAGGAATTTAATTTAGCCAGTTTTATAGGTAGTGTTTGTATAAGTCATTAGGAGTGTTAAAAATAATTACCTCAAAATTCTAAAAGTGTTCTGTTATGACATTTTTAATTTCTTGCCTGTGGTAGTGATTAAAAGACTTCAGTTTAAATACTTCCTAACAACTCCTTATCTCAATAGGAAGGGGATAGGGGCAGAAAGGGGATAAGGAAATGAAGATATTTACGTAATCATAATAGACTCCAGTGTATGTTTGGCATGCACAGTGGCCTATACCCTACTCTATCCTTGCCTTTTTAAAATTGTTATTTATACTTTACCTTTTAATAGTACTCTTAAATGTTTTAGAAGCAATATATTTTGAAAACACATAAAAATTTTTATTTTTTCAATTAGCATATAGTGAGTACTCTTTTTTGATGACTTTTAGCACATGTATAGATCAATGTAATCACTACCAAAATCTAGATACATACTAGTACAGTTCCATCAACCCCAGAACTGTGTTTCTTTTTCCCCCTCTCATTTCTGTTTGTAGTCACACTCTTCCCCTTCCCCACCCCTCAGCTTCTAGCAACCATCCATCTTTTCTTCATTGCTCTAATATGTTTATTTGAGAATGTCATACATAGGGAATACTGTAGAGTTACTATGTAATGTTTTGAGATTGGCTTATTTCATTCAGCATAATGCTTTTGAGGTTCATTCCAGTTGTCACATATATTAATGGTTTGTTCATTTTTATTGCTGAGTGATATTTCATTGTGTAGATATACCACGGTTTATTTGTCTGTTCACCCATTTATGGACATTTGGGTGGTAGATTATTTCCAGTTTTGAACAATTATGAATAAGTTTTTATATGAACATAAGTTTGCATTTCTGAAGGGTAGATACCTAGGAGTGGGATTGCTGTGTCCTATGGCGTGTGCTTGCTTAATTTTATAAATGGCCAAACTGTTTTCCATACTGGTTGAATGAATGATTTGCATTTCCACAGAAATGTATGAGAGTTCCTGTTCTGCATCCTCACCAGCACTGGGTGTTATGTCCTTTTTATTTTAGCCATACTGTTAGGTATGTAGTAGTATTTCGTGATTTCAATATTCATTTCTCTACTGACTAATGATATTAAGCATCTTTTTGTGCACTTATCTGTCTTATATATCCTCTTTGGCAACGAAGTGTCTATTCAAGTCCTCTGCTTACTGTTTTCTTACTGTTGGAGTCTTGAGGGTACTTTATATATTCTGAATAAAAATCCTTTGTTGAATATGCAATTTGATAATATTTTCTCCTGTTTGTAAACTTGTCTTTTCATTCTCTTAACAGAACAGAAGTCTTCCACAGAGCAGGTTTTACATTTTGATTAAGTCCAGCTTACCAGTTTTTTTTTTTTTAATGGATCATGGTTTTGGTATCATGTCTGTGTGTGGACAAAACACCTGTGTTTTTTTTCTATTCTCCCACTCAGCACAACAACACAGAACACTTCTGTGACCCAGTGTTTGGATTGGGAGAAGTGGGAGTCCCCCACCAAAAATCAAGCAATCAGTTCTACAGTGGACACTGGCTGGGGGTCATGTAGTTTAACTCCAATACCATCTATATGGAGCTACCTGGAGATAGTCACATCCCACAGGTGGAGGGCTCAGTCCCCAAGATTGCTCCTTCCCCCACTTCGGACACCAGTCGCAAGTCTGGGCATTTGGAACTTCTGACTGACCAGCTATAGATCCAGATTCTCACAACCCTCTTTTCGGGTTCAGTAATTTGCTAGAGTGGCCCACAGAACTCAGGGAAATGCTTACTTACATTTACCAGTTTATTGTAAAGGATACAGATGAAGAGATGCATAGGGTGAGGTATGGAGGGAGGGGATCAGAGCCTCCATGCTCTCCCCAAGCACACTACCCTCCAGGAGCCTCCATGTGTTCAGCTCTTCCAAAGCTCTCCAAACCCTCTTTATGGGTATTTATGCAGGCTTTATTATGTAGGCATTATTGATTAAACCATTGGCGACTGGTAATAAACATAACCTTCAGCCCTTCTCCCCTCCCTGGAGTGCAGGGTAGGAGGTGGGTCAAAAGTCCCAGCCCTCTAATCTTGCCTCGTCTTTCAGTGACCAGCCCCACCCTGAAGCTATCAGTCAACATTAGTTTGGAACACTAAGAAGTTTGAAGCAGAATCTATTATTGCTGTCAGATACCAGATAGATAACAAAAAGATGATAAGATGATAACAAAAAATGGTATTTAAATTAGTGCTTACCAAGTACTTGAGATCATTTACTTTTCCCAAAAATTCTATGAGCTAGTTACTATTTTATATGCACTTTTTAGGTGAGATAGCTAAAGCAGAGGAGATTAGGTAACTGTCAGTCTGATTCCAGAACCTAAAGTTCTATTAATTACAAAATGCTGCTTCTCAAGTTCAAAACTACAAACATTCCCTTTGTCTTAAATAGACGTTTTCTAACCTTTTGAAGGCCTTGTCATACATGTGACCTCTAACTAGGAACATCTTAATTCTAGCCATCTATACGTTTTTTCCATGTTTCTCTTCTCTGAAAACAGCATCTGTACTTAGGTACATATACATGCACACATAACACGTATACAAACATACACAGCCATTTCCTTTTCTTTCCATTATTTTCAGTTTCTACATCAAAGCAATGATAGTGCTATCAAAGTGGTAGATATAAAAACAAATCAAGGCTTCATTTTTGCCAAGGATGGTCCCTTCATACAGTGAATACTTGAATGTGCATAAAAATCACCTGGAAATGTTGTTTAAATGGTGTTTCCCAGGACCTGTCTCCAGAGATTCTGATTCAGTCAGTTGGTCTGGGGCCAATGAATTTGCATTTTTGACAAGGTGCTGCTGAGGCTGCTTGCCTAAGGACTGCACTTTCAGGGACACTACCTCAACTTATTCAGAGGTACCATGTAGTGTGATTGGATGGCTCCTATACATACTTAAGGTGCTTTCACTAAACTATTATGTTGGGCACATCATCTACCCTCTCAGATACATTTTCGTTAGTGATTAATCTCTTTATCAAAATAGGCTTTATTCTCTTAAAATATGCCTGTTAGCACACTTGTTGATGTTCAATCTCCTACTTGTATTCGAATTAAGATTTCCTAAGATCTGGTCAGGTCTCCTGTTAAACCTTTTGAACTTAAGACTTTTCCTTTCTCCTTTTTTTCTACATGTTTTACTAATTTATGACTTTTTAGTCAAATATGTATGTCATTCTTCTTCATTTTATTTATACCTAAATGCGTCTTGTCTTCACACATAGAAAATTTTGTGATTGATTTTTTTTTCACTTTAGTTTAGAAGAAATAAAATTGCTTATAAGAAATCGTTGGCCAGGCGTACTGGCTCACAACTGTAATCCCAGCACTTTGGGAGGCTGAGATGTGAGGATCCTTTGAGCTCAGGAGTTCAAGACCAGCCTGGATAACATAGTGAGATCCCTTCTCTATCAAAAATACAAAAAATTATCCAGGTGTGGTGGCACGTGCCTGTAGTCCCAGCTGCTCGGGAGGCAGAGGTAGGAGGATGGCTTGAGCCCAGGAGGCAGGGGTTGCAGTGAGCCAAGATCACACCACTGCACTACTGCACTCCAGCCTGGTGGCAGAGCAAGACCCTGCCTCCAAAAAATAAAATGAAATAAAATAAAATAGGCCAGGTGTGGTAGCTCACGCCTATAATCCCAGCACTTTGGGAGACCGAGGCAGGCGGATTATTTGAGGTCAGGAGTTCAAGACCAGCTTGGCCAACATGGTGAAACCTCATCTCTACTAAAAATACAAAAAATTAGCTGGGCATGGTGGCACGTGCCTGTAGTCCCAGCTAACTTGGGAGGCTAAGGCAGGAGAATCACTTGAACCCAGGAGGCAGAAGTTGCAGTGAGCTGAGATTGTGCCACTGCACTCTAGCCTGGGTAACAGAGTGAGACTCCATCTCAAAAAATAAAAAATTAAAGTTAAATAAAATAAGAAATTGTTTATTTTGTAGGCAGCTTTGAATCTTTATTCATTCAGTATTGTGTGTTTTATCTACATTCAGTCTGTATGTTGTGATTATATTAAATTATTGAAACAGTAGTGATCTTAAGGTGATCGAGTGAAAAAGTATCACTATTTAAAATCTTAAGCCATTTTCAGTAGAGCTTTGAAATAGTATAATTTTGCATGTTTTGTGCTTATTTTAGCAGAAGCCTGTGATATGGAACATTTATATCTTTCTTTCTGTTTTAGGTGCGTATAGCAGCAAAATTCATCATTCATGCCCCTCCTGGAGAATTTAATGAGGTTTTTAATGGTGAGTGTTTGATTTATAACACTAGGCTTGATATATCAAGCCCTCTTTTTAAAAGAAAACCAAAATAATCAAAATAAGCTAAGGAGAGTATGCAGAAAAATCTGTCTTTTCTGAATTACAATGAAAATATGTTAGTCTGGATTTTGTAATGGCTAGAATATAATGTATTTATTTATATATGATGATTCTGTTAGCAAATTAACCCTTTTAAAGCCTGAAATAAATTTTATTCATATCACTGACTAGAATATATCCTCATTCTGGGAAAGGAGAGTCTTTTTGGTAAATTGTTTTATTTAAGTAAAACTATAAACACATATGGTAGATATTTCTTCAATAGAGCTCTTAAATAGTTTAAAAAGACAACAGGCCAGGTGCAGTGGCTCACTCCTGTAATACCAGCACTTTGGGAAGATGAGGCAGGCAGGTCACTTGAGACCAGGATTCGAGACCAGCCTGAGCAGTATGGTGAAACCTTGTCTCTACCAAAAAAAAAAAAAAAAAAAATTAGCCAGGTGTGGTGGCATGCACCTGTTTTGAGAGGCTGAGGTGGGAGGATCACTTGAGCTCAGGAGGTTGCAGAGAGCTGAGATCACACCCATTGCACTCTAGCCTCGGCAACAGAATGAGACCCTGTCTAAAAAAAAAAAAAAAGTTTCATCATGACCATATATTTTTTGGAATTGTGAAAAGAATTTTTGTATTTCTTTTAAAGAAAATCCTATGAGATCAGTATGAATAGCCAAAAGAAAAAGGGAAAAAAAATTTTCATCCTGCATACAGCATGACAGCACATGTAAAAACAATTTGTTATTTAAATTATGTCTTGTAAATCACTTCACAATATGCCTTCCTTTAAACTTCACTGGCAGACATTTTTATAATTATTCACCCATAGATCTGAAATTTAAACTGCTGTAAAGTCTCCTGGTTGCTATAGACTGTAACAATAGCTGCCCCTCAGCAGTAAGAACAACATGCCTGAAAGAAAAATGGCCTGTAGTGATCTCTTTATAAAACTTCTTAAGTAGTTAGAAGAATACATTACTTTCAAGTACTATCTATAAATGGGCTGTTGTTTCTTCTTCATATATATTTGAACTTTACCGTGTCTTAAAAGTGAATTTACACAGAGCTCTTCAGTTTCAGTTTTTTAAACATTCTACTCCATAGTAAACTAGTTAAATGTTTTTTTAAGAAGTTTAATCATTGTTTTTTCTTAGTATAAGATACAGGACTGGGCACTGTGGCTCACTCCTGTAATCCCAACACTTTGGGAGGCTGAGGCAGGAGGATTGCTTGAGGCCAGGTGTTTGCGACCAGCCTGGGCAACATAGTGAGACCCCCCCATCTCTACCAAAAAAAAAAAGATATAATGGAATCTCACCTCAGGAAAGATTAGTTTTGAAAGTCAGAAAGTGAGGCAAAAGTTGTATAAAGTTAAAATTACCCTAGAAATCCCTGGGGTCATCCACAAACTACAATAATACATGATTTAGTGCATACAATTACTTATGGCAGTTCTTATGCATTTTAAAATTTAACTACTGAGCTGTACTTAAAAGGCAGAATGGAAAATTGGCACTGTAAAAAAATCTGGAAATTAAAATCTGCTGTTTAATGTAACTACAAAATCTCATGTAGTGAACTGGGGAGTTGGAGAGAATTCAGAAGCACTTTTACTTCCTGTAAGATTTCACTTCTTTTTTAATATTCAGCTTCTGGAACCTACATATACACTAATACATTTGATGGTTGGGGGATTAAAGAAGATAGTCTCTTCCTCCTTAGGGTCAAAAAGTGGCATGTAACTTAAATTGATAATGGTGAGACTGTGCTAAAGTCAGTAGCCTCCAAATTACAATTCACAGAGCCAAGAATAAATAGAATTTTAAGAAAAATTTTCTACATACTTTTCTTACCTTGAGTTAAATGCCCTGCATATTTAATCAGGAAAGTCCTAAAAGAATGTATGCATCCTAGAAATTGCTTTCCTAAGTCTCATTTGAAATTGAGATTGAGTTAATGTATTCTCTGTTGAGTTGTAGTAAATTTGGGCATTTAGGATGAGCCTATTAAATAGGCCTGGGTAGAGGGTAAGCTATGGAATAGAAGTGGGGATATAGGATTTATCTAATAAATTTTAACTGAAAGAATATTTAAGAGTTAGATAAAAGGGTGGGCACGGTGGCTCACACCTATAATGCCAGCACTTTGGGAGGCCAAGCCCAGTGGATCACCTGAGGTCAAGAGTTCAAAACCAGCCTGGCCAACATGGTGAAACCCTGTCTCTACTTAAAAATATATATATACACAAAAATTAGCCAGGCATGGGTGGTGCATGCCTGGGAATCCCAGCTACTCAGGAGGCTGAGGCAGGAGAATTGCTCAAACCCAGGAGGTGGGGGTTGCATTGAGTCAAGATCGCGCCACTGCACTCCAGCGTGGGTGACAGAGTGAGACTCCGTATCAAAAAAAAAAAAAAAAGTTAGAAAAGAATTAAATATTTGAAGGTAAATATCATATGAATGTGATTATTTTCTATTTTTATTGAAAACCACAGTGTCAGAATGATTCCAAAAATAGCCACAAAATTTTAGAATTATAAAGTTAATAAAACCTTAACAGTTAGATGGTTCCCAAATGCTGTTTTCTAGGTTGACTGTGTTAGAATCATTGAAACGTGGATTTCTGGTCTTCATTCTCAAACATCTCAAACATACAGTCATAGATCTGGACTAGGGCTCTGAAATCTATATTCCTTAAGTCTCCTGTCCTCCACCCTGTGATTTATGTGTTGCCTGACTTGGAGCCACAGCCTGATTTCTTCTTTAAGAGAAATATTTTATTCAAATTATCCTCTTTTTATTTCTTCTACTCTTCTTATGATAAAAGCATGGATTTATTATTTTTTTCCAGAGTAGAGCTAACTGATTAAATAGATCTTGTTTTTCAATCATTTACCCATTTGGAACTGGAATAGGCATACTGTCCGTGCAATATTGCTGTTCATTATGTTTAAACTATTGATGATAAATATATCAAATAGAACTTCCCACTTTGTGGGATAAAAATAACAGTAATTACAAATTTCTCTGTTTTTTAAAATAGTTTCTTAGGCAGAAGCATCCATTGTTTAAAATCAGTTAATTTCAAAATTAAAATAGTATTATTTCAGTGGTTAGCAAAGGATATTGTTTTTTTGTTTGTTTGTTTTTTGAGACGAAGTCTTGCTCTGTCGCCCAGGCTGGAGTGCAGTGGTGTGATCTCGGCTCACTGCAAGCTCCGCCTCCCAGGTTCACGCCATCCTCCTGCCTCAGCCTCCCGAGTAGCTGAGACTCTAGGTGCCGGCCACCACGCCCGGCTAATTTTTTGTATTTTTAGTAGAGATGGGGTTTCACCGTGTTAGCCAGGATGGTCTTGAACTCCTGACCTCGTGATCTGCCCACCTCGGCCTCCCAAAGTGCTGGGATTGCAGGTGTGAGCCACCGCGCCTGGCCAGGATATTGTTTTTTAAATAAGGACCTGTTGCTGAAAAGAGGTGAGGTATGTGACTAGGCAGTGAGTTTTTTCTTTTGAAATGGCTTTATTGTAAAAATGATTCATAGTCATTGTAAACTTTCCAAAGTACAAAAAAGAGTCTAAACATCACAAAAAATTCTACCTTCCAGTTCCCCCATGTTCAAATGAATTACTTCAAACATCTCTCAACTAACAAGTGTATTTAACAATACATAAATATGATAATATACATACTAAATTTTTCTCTTCCTGTTTATTATATTACAAATATATTTTCATGTTGGTAAATGTAAGTGTACATTATTTTTCATGGCTGCCTACTTTCACACTCTATGTAAGAATTATAGTCTTTTTACATTTAACCAGTTTCTTAATGGAAGATATTTAGGTTGTTTGTGTTATTTTCATCTAATGAAACATTGTATTATTTACTTTATAATTGCAGCTAAGTAAAATAGCCAGGTGCTTAGGAAAAATAATGAAAGAAAATACACCAAGACTAGAAAAGAATTTAGTTTTTTAGTGAGAGCCATATGTGACTTTTTTCTTTTATGTTTTACAAAGTGCTTGGATTTTTTTCAATAAAAATACTGTTTTTGAAGTTACCTTCAAAAATAAGAATAATCCTAAATCTTTTCTGCAGACTTTAACATACCATATTTCCAGTGTAGCTTATCTCCCCTTTAGTTCCTTGGAGATATATTACATATAGCAGGGGTGTCCAATCTTTTGGACACATTGGAAGAAGAAGAATTGTCTTGGGGCACACATAAAATACACTAACAATAGCTGATGAGCTTAAAAAAAATCTCACGATGTTTTAGAGTTTACGAATTTGTGTTGGATCACGTTCAGAGCTATCCTAGGCCATGGGTTGGACAAGCTTGGATTGTAGTCTGCCTGCATTGACTATTAAGGGTGTAAACAAGTATGTATTTCTATTTCATTCCCCTTCATATTTACTAACCAAAACCTTTTTTTTTTTTTTTTTAATACTATGGTGTGTGTTTGGTTATTTTGGTCATGAGTGATATTTTGATCTTGCTTGTGTTTGGGGTGGGAGTTGTTAATATATCACCAAAACAATCTGCATTCATTACATTCTTGAAACATGTAACAATAATAATGTAGATAACATAATAATTGTTTTGCAGATGTTCGGTTACTGCTTAATAATGACAATCTTCTCAGGGAAGGAGCAGCTCAGTAAGTATTATTTATTATACTAACCTAACTAAAATGACATGGGAAAATAAGAGATGTTTTAAAAGTGTGGGGGGGTTTTTTGTGGGTTTTTTTGTTTTGTTTTGAGATGGAGTCTCACTCTGTCGCCCAGGCTGGAGTTCAGTGGTGCGATCTCGGCTCACTGCAACCTCTGCCTCCCGGGTACAAGCGATTCTTCTGCCTTAGCCTCCCAGGTAGCTGGGACTACAGGTGCGCACCACCACGCCTGGCTAATTTTTGTATTTTTAGTAGAGATGGGGTTTTACCATATTGGCCAGGCTGGTCTCGAATTCCTGTCCTCGTGATCCACCCGCCTCAGCCTCCCAGAGCTCTGGGATTACAGGCGTGAGCCACCGCACCCGGCCTAAAAGTGTTTTTAAAGCACTAATCTCTGACATAGATATTTGCACATCAAGTTCAAATGTGTATGATTTTATATATCCTAGCCAGGGTAGGAGAAAAATATTTTTTATCACAGAAGGACTTAGAGGTACAACTATGACATGAAATTATTCACTGTGTGTCTAGCAGTGGCTTATACACTCAGTTAATACTATATTTTGGCATTTGCAAAGTTGGAAGAAATTGTGGTTGCTACCATTTTTATGTAGATTTTGCATTTTCTTTTACGTTTGACCCTAATAGCTTTTGAGAGCTTTTAAAGTTGTGTGTTTATTTACTCATAAATGCCTAACATAGTAGTACCTGACACATACAGGTACACTGAATTTTTGAGTGATTTAAAGTAGGCAATTCTAAATCTTAATACATCGTCTTTGGACCAGTGACCCCAGCCATGACTTTTCGCAGCTATCCTGCAATTTCAGAGAAATAATTGATTCTCTCCCTACTTCTCCCAAAATAAGATCTAGAGACTGTTATTTTAAGCTTACGGTTCCACTACTCATTTGGAAATGATGAAATAGTGCATTCTTTCTTACAAAGAAAGTTTAGTATCCATCCAGTCAGCTACTTTTCATCCTAGTATAATACCCAACATGTAAAATCCTGACTAATGGCCGGGTGCAGTGGCTCACGCCTGTAATCCCAGCACTTTGGGAGGCTGAGGCAGGCAGATTATGAGGTCAAGAGATTGAGACCATCCTGACCAACATGGTGAAATCCCGTCTCTACTAAAAATACAAAAATTAGCTGGGCATGGTGGCACATGCCTGTAGTCCCAGCTACTCGGGAGGCTGAGGCAGGAGAATCACTTGAACCCAGGAGGCAGAGGTTGCAGTGAGCCGAGATGGCGCCACTGCACTCCAGCCTGGTGACAGAGCAAGACTCTGTCTCAAAAAAAAAAAAAAAAAAAATGGGACTGATAGGGAAAATTTCTCTGATTTTATTGTTAGAACATTTGAAGCCTTTAAAAACTAAAAAATGGCCTTTATGAAGGTAGAGGTTCAACAGACTTGTGGGCATATCTGCATTTGCTTGTGATTAAAATTTCTGTTATTTATAGCAGTTTTTTAATTGTGGAAAAATACACATAAAACATACTATTTTACCCATTAAGTGTACAGATCAGTGGCTTTAATACATTTACATTGTTGTGTAATCATAGCTACCATCCATTTTCAGTACTTTTTTCATCTTTTCAAGCTGATACTTGAAAGCCCCAGGCAACCACCATTCAACTACCTATGAATTTGACAGCCTAGGTACCTCTTATAAGTAGAATCGTACAGTATTTGCCTTTTGTGACTGGTCTATTTTACTTAGCCTAATATCTTCAAAGTTTATCCATGTAGTAGCATGTGTCAAAATTTCCTTCCTTTTTAGGCTGAATAATATTCCGTTGTATGTGTATAGCACATTTTGTTTATCCATTGATCTTCCAGTGGACACTTGAGTTGCTTCCACCCATTAATTATATTAAAGTGCTTCATAGGAATCAGTGTAGTTTATTCTTTTGGTTTTAGTTAACAATTTATGAGTAAATGACCACTTGCTCCTAAATATTTTAAAGCTTATTGAAACTTTTTATATGTTAAAGTAAGATTAATTTTCTTTATAATAGTATAAAACATGTTGACAAAAGTCTTATGGATGCAAAGGAAACATACAACGTTTTTGAACAGTGCTTTCAAAGTAAGCTTTTCCTTTGTGTTCTCTATGTTAAATAAGTTGTGGGTTGTTTCATGTTGGTGCAAAAATGAGTGGATTTTTTTAAGTCAAGAAATGAGAAACTTGGTAAGTCAGAGTACTATTCATAATTATATAAATAGCATGAAATAGTTACACATTTGACTCAAGATACGTGAAAGTATGGGACTTTTATTTGTCCGAAGAATTATTGATCTGTTAATGATTGTTAGATTTAATTTAAATAAATTATATTTGTTGTAAGAGAAATTTGAAGATGAGCTACATTTCTCTTTTATTATAAACCAAATTTCTGGAACAGCTGTGATCCACACTTCATGTACATTGTAACAGGAAATACATGATATTCTGATCTTTTAAGTAAACGAGTATTTGAGGACATCGGTAATTGTGATAAAATATGATGCTTTATAGTATGACCCTAAGAAAAAACTCATCAAAACCTTTACTAGAAACTTCAGATTTTCTTTGCATGTGGTTATAATCTCAGCAAATGTTTGCTTACTATTAAAAAAAAAATACTGAGTTTGATTGACTTCAGTAGTATGCAATTTCTCAAAACTCTCCATTTGAGTTCATGTTGTAGACATCTCTGGGTATCTGTGAAGTACAGAATATATACTGTAAGTCACTGATTGACTTGACTTTAGAATGCTATTACTCTGGTTCACAGTGTCCTCTCTATGAAATAATTTCTGAGCAAAAGTAGTGTTACCCTGTTCCTCATCCCACTTAGTTCTGAATTACTTTTGTCCTCAAAAGATAGTAATTTGTTATCTATCATTGAGGCCATCCAAAACTACATAACAAAAGCTTAGAAGGCATTATAAAAACATTTAGAATGTGTTCCAGTGGCAGTTTCACTAGAGTAAGTGTATAGCTATAGACTGTTTCTTTTTCACTTGCACTTTTTGATATTGAATTTCTTTTATACAAATACGTCTTTCCCACATATATGTACATTTCCTCCTTTCTTCCACCTTTGGCTTGTTGCTTTATCTCCTTTTTTTTTCTTTGCCCTTTACCTTTTTTGTAGTGGGGAAAACATGACAATTATTCTTTAGAGTGGTTGTAATGGGACATCTTTACAAAAAGCTACCAACTCGGTATGTTTCAGAGCAAAATTAGGCATACTGAAGAGTTGGTATTGTCAAGTCAAGAACACTTTGAAACATCCAGAAATAGCTTTTTATTCAACAGACATTGCCAGACTTTGCTGTGATGATGAGATAAATAAGCCTTTTAGGGATTTTCCAGTGGAGAGTCAGACATGTTTAATATCAGACCAAGTGAAATGAAATACAATAGAGGTATGTGAAAGGGCTTTATAACCCAAAGGAAGAAATTTTAAATTTCTATTTAGAGGTGGTTTTTGAGCTGTTTTAAATGAACAGGATTTTAATAGTAAGAAAAATGATGTGGCTAAACTGAGGGAAGAGCATAGAAAAAAGTATAAGATACAACTTGATGGAAAGGGTATAAAAATCTAAATACAGTAACAGGTGACTTAGAAATTGATTGGGCCACAGAATTCTGCAAGAGCAGGGAGAACATTGTTTTTACCGTGTCTAGTAGAATGCTTAGCTTATAGTAATAAGAGCTCAGTAGGTATTTGCATAGATGGAGGGGTGGATGAATGAATGATGAGTGGGTGCATGAAGTGAGTTTTATGAACTGAAGAGACTGGAATTTATCTTTCCAAACTACTGTTTTTATGTCTATAAAGTAAGTGAGGTGGCCTGTACTGGTTAATGATATGGTTGAAGCAAAATTTGGATATTGTCACTCCTAGATGAGTACCTTTTCCACTGTACTGTGTAATTGTCACCATTTAACTTATTTTGAGCCTTTAAGATAAAATTTTAACCTATTTCGTATTATTTGTCTCCTTTTCAGATTTCCTATTCTTCCTTTATCCCCTCCTCCCAAGTTAGAGGTGGATGGCGTTTTATATTATGGGCAATAAAAGGCTTTCAGTCCAGCCTGGGCCCAAATTACTGTTTAAACTTATTTAAATATGACCTTACTGGAAAATGAATCCAAAATTCTAAGTGACTTAGTTTTAAACATACTTTTGGGATAAATCATTTAAGGATTAATAATGCCCTGGCTGTATTGAGTTTATTCTTAGGAAAATTACAGTTTTCATGAATTGGGAAAATGAGAAGTGAATAGCTTCTTTTTTCTTTCTCACCCTTGTACACTTCTATATTCAATGGCATCTTTTTTGAGCATGTAGTATCAAGAATTTGACAGCTAATAATTTAATTCTACTTTGCTATTTTTACATTTACTAGTCTCCTATTAACTCATCAATAATGCTTTGTTCAACCAAGCTTTCCTTTCTAGAGGAGACTTAGGAGCTAATAACTGAAAATTCAGTGGATGCCTGGCCATCCTGAATAATTTGAAAGTTTCCAAGTAGATTAAGTTTAGAGATATATTTCTGAGTTTGGAAATTCTCAATATCCTTTCTGTTAAGTGACAGTGATTTCCCAGATTGTAGATTTAATTTAAAAATACAATTTTTAGATAATATTTTATACTCTTGAGGATTTTTTTCTACACCTATATATGGTAATGTATTATTGTTTACTCTTATGAGAGTAGAGAGAGAGTAGCTTTATTCTTGGATCCATCTCATCACCATTTCCTAGCTCACACTCTGCGGTTTTTAACCTTAGCAACTGCCTAACTGCTTTTTCTGGCTCTCGTTGCTCCGCTGCCCAATTCATCATATACACTGCTGCCAAATTAATCTTCTTTAGAAGTACTTCTGTGTTCTCCTTTCTCAAAAAGCTTCTGTGACTCTGCTCTGTCTCCCAAATAAAGTAATTATTCCGTCATTCAGAGCCTTTCAGTTCATTTCAGTAAATATAACTGAACACCCGCTATGTGCCAGGCCTTGAGCTTGGTGCTTTCTGTGATGTTGTACCTAACTTATTTTCTCAGGCATTTTGCTCATACGGTCACTCTGCTCTTTTCTGCCCATCCCTCCAATTTCCATAAACCAGAGCCTACGCAGTTTTTCAAATCAGTTTTTCAGTATCACAGTTATTAAGAAATTATCCCAATTCTCTTCTCTTCTCACTGTTGCCTCAACAGAATGTAATCTTTTTTTTTTTTTTTTTTTAAGCATTCTTTGCAGTGCTTCATTGGCAATTCTCTTACTATGCTTTATACTTTGTGTTATGGTTATGTTTATCCATTATCTCTTTTATTCACCTGTAGGCCTTTTGATCAGAGAATATATCTAAGTATTCTTTGCATCTCTCACAGCACCTAGTCTGTTTCCTAGTATACTAAATACATACTTGAATAATTGGATGCATCTCTTATCAATAACCTTTATTTTCAGTGTCTTGAATGAAAAGTCCAGTTATATTTACTGATTTAATTTTATTTTGCTCAACATTGAAAGCTGGAGATCATTGTCCAGTTTTTAAAATAGCCATGTCGATATTTGTAGTTAGTATAAGTTCAGTAATGGAGAATTACAATTTTATTTATTTTGCCGTGTGTAGTATAGGAGGAGACTTTATTGATGGGTGAATTTTTTGACCATTGTTTTTAAAAACCATTAAGTATATAATTTTAAGTAATGACCATTTTCTTTTTTTTTAGTGCATTTGCACAGTATAACTTGGACCAGTTTACTCCAGTAAAAATTGAAGGTTATGAAGATCAGGTATGTTTCATATAAACACAGTAGCTAGCTATTCTTTGTTTTGTTTATAACCGTTAAGGTATCCTGCAAGAGCTGTGAAGTGGTATGCTGCAAGATAAAAAATTATTCATATTTTAATCATAACCACTTATGGGCAAAGTAATTGAAGTTTTACTTTCTTTTGTTGATACCAGTAATACTATTAGCAGAAAGTCCCTTTTAGAAATACTCAGATGTAATTCATTTAATATTTTAGTAAATGATTACTTCAAATCTACTTTCTTATTTTTTTCTGGGAAAAAAATCAATCCCATATTAATCCAAAGTCTAGAATATATGTTAGTAGACTTATATCATAATTTGGTTGCTCTGGAATTCTGTAGTTCTTCATGTGAGTAATTTAGCATTTAGTAATTATTAAATCTCTTCTTTCCAAACTACAAGTTAGATTTGCTAAGCTAAGAAAAGCCACAAAAGGTCACTAGCATTTTTTTTTTTTTTGGTTTAGAGTTTCTAATAAATAGTGATTATATGAATGCATTTCATGCTTGCATGAAGGACAGCTTATGTAAAACACTATGAAGAAGAACTGGTAGGTAGAACATAAGGGAAAGTGGTTAAGAAAGAACATAAGAGAAAGTTCTTAGTGGCTAATCATGTCAAAGCTTTTATTTGGCATTATTCGTTATATAATATGTAGTCATAGTTATGGGGGACACGTAAAGACTAGGCTAGAAGGTGACTTGTAACTGAAGGGAAATTTTAAGCTTATTTATAGATATGTGTGTGTATATACAAAGCTATGTAGAGTGTCATTGTATTAATCTGCAAAATTTATTTTATCTCTGGGAAGATTTGGGGTTTTTTTTTGCTTTTTCTTTACTACTATAAATAATGCCATATTAAACATCTTTGTACCTCTTATATTAACAATTATTTTTGGGGATAAATTGCTATAAGAAAATTTGCTGTGTCTTTTAAAAATGTTAGATAGCCTCCAAAGTCACTTTATGAACCTAGCATAATTTTAATATTAAATATTTAAAACTAAAAAGATAAAACAAAAAAGGTAAACAGTATACTAACTTCACATGGACTATAGATTTTAAAACTTTAAGTAAGATACTAACAAATAGGATTTAGAGGTATATCCAAAGAATAATATACCAAAACTAAACAGAATTTTTATAGAAATGCAAAAATGGTTCCATATAAGACAGATTGGTCTTACATATTAATAAATCAAAGAGAAAAATCTTATGATGTATCAATAGACAGTGAAAAGAGATTTGAGAAATTCAGTAGCCATTTTCTCATTAAAAATAAAAATTCTAGTAAAATAGAGAATCGAAGAAAACCTCTTAAATATGAAAGACTTTAACAAAAATTAATAGTAAATGTCATAAACTAAAACATTAAAACAATTTTAGTTAAAATGTAAAATTAGCTAGGTATGCCTGCTTATCAGCATTATCATTTATCATAAATGGAGATGTAGCAAATAAGACAAAAACATGAGAACTTATAAAATTTGGAAAAGAAAAGAAAACTTATTTGTGACATGATTTATATATTTAGGAATACTAAGAGATTCTAATAATATAACTCCCAACCAAAAAAAAAAAAAGCTATTAGAATTAATAAAAGAATTTGGGGAGATGTCTGAATTTAAGGTAAGGATACAAAACTCATTAGTTGTCCTTTATTACAGCAAGTAAGGACCTGAAACTAGAAATGGTGGGGGTCAGAGTGGAGCAGGGAATTCAATTTAAAATAATGGTAAAAGGTACAGATTAGGAATAAGCTTCATCAAAAAAAGGCATACGATTATGAAGAAAATAGTGACGGTCTTCTCAAGCAACAAAAGCAAAAACTGACACATGGGATCTAATTAAAGAGCTTCTGCACCACAAAGGATACTATCAACAGAGTAAACAGACAACCTACAGAATGGGAGACAAATTTTGCAAATTATGCCTCTGACAAAGGTTTAAATCCAGCATCTATAAAGAACTAAAATTTAAAAGATAAAAACAACCCCATTAAAAAGTGGGCAAAGGATATGAACAGACACTTTTCCAAAGCAGACATACTTGAGGCCAAACAGGCGTATGAAAAAAAAAGATCACCATCACTGATAATTAGAAAAATGCAAATCAGAACCACAATGAGATACCATTTCAAACCAATCAGAATGGCTATTACTAGAAAGTCAAAAAATAACAGATGCTGGTGAGGTTATGGAGCAAAAGGAATGCTTATACACTGTTGGTGGGAGTGTATATTCAACTATTGTAGAAGACAGTGTGGTGATTCCTCAGAGATCTAAAAACAGAATTACCATTTGACCCAGCAACCCCATTACTGGTTATATACTCAAAGGAATATAAATCATTCTATTATAAAGAAACATGCTCACATATGTTCATTACAGCACTATTCACAATAGCAAAGACATGGAATGAATCTAAATATCAGTGATGATAGACTAGGTGAAGAAAATGTGGCATATATACACCATAGAATACTATGCAGCCATGAAAAAGAACAAGCTTTGTGTCCTTTGCAAGAACATGGATGGAGCTGAAGGCCATTATTCTTCGCAGACTAATACAGTATCTTAGCAGAAAATCAAATATCACATGTTCTCACTTACTAGTGGGAGATAATGATGAGAACACATGACACATAGAGGGGAACAAAACACACTGGGGCCTATCAGAGGGTGAAGGGTGGGAGGAGGGAGAGGATCAGGAAAAATAACTAATAGGTACTAGGCTTAATACCTGGGTGATGAAATAATCTGTGCAACACCCACATGACACAAGTTTACCTATATAATAAACCTGTACCTGTACCCCTGAACTTTAAAAAAGAAAATAGTGATAGTCTTCTTGAAACACATAAAACAGGATCTGACCAATGCAAAGGTGCTCTAAATTCCATTCTTAGATAGAAAATTAAATTATTTTAAAAGTAATATATGGATTTGATGAAATTTGAATTAGAATCCTGATCAGTTGTTTTTTAATTGGTCAATATTTTCATAAAGTTTATGTGGAAAAAAGATACATGCTTGAAATAACCAAGAAATACATATATATATATGGAAAAAACCATTAAGCACAGTGAGGGAGAATTGCCTTACCAGATAGTACAAGTTGTTTTACAGCCAATGTTAAGTCAACGTGGTGGTGTATGGAGTAGACAAAAAATCATTAGAGCAGCATAGAGAACCAGAATTTAGTCTCAGAATATATGAAAAATTTTATACAGATATTGGCATAACTGGTTTCTATAAGAAGAAAATTAAGTTGGACCTCTGTCACATACAGTATACAGAAATAGATTTCAGGTGGTTTTAAAATGTGAAAAATGACTAACATTTTAGAAGAAAATCTGAGTCTACATGTGCAATACAGGGCTAGGGAGACCATCTTAAATAACACTGGATACCCAGGAACTATAAAAGATGGACATTTTACTATAAATGTTTTTAACTGTAGAATGAAACTTATCTTAAAGAACTCTTTAAACTGATAAGAAAAAGACAACAGATTAAAATATTTTAATATATTTGCTCACAGAAGAGCAAATGACCCACAAATGTGAAAAGCCATACTTATACTTAGTTCTATCAGTAGTCAGTGGAATTAAAATGATATATTTTCTACCCATCAGACTAAAAAAAGAGCTATAATGCCTATCATTGGTGGTAATATGGATAGAAACATACTCTCATATATGTGTAGAAATTTGGATTGTCACAGGAGTATATATTAAAAATTATAATACTTGCTGTCCCTACCACCACTGCTTGGGAATTTATTCAATAGAAATAAAAGGATCCAATGGAAATAAAAACATCAGTATGTTAAAATATATGTACAGCAATACTCATTTCACCTTTTTTGTTGTTGTTATTGAGTCAGGGTCCTGCTCTGTCACCCAGGCTGGAGTGCAGTGACACAATCACAGCTCGCTGCAGCCTCAGTCTCCTGGGCTGAGTAGCTGGGACTACAGGCGCATGCCACCACGACTGACTAATTTAAAAAATTTTTTTGTAGAGATGAGGTCTTACTATGTTGCCCAGGCTGGTCTCAACCTCCTGAGCTGAAGCTATCCTGCCCCCTTGGCCTCCCAAAGCACTAGGATTACAGGCATGAGCTACCACACCCAGTCTTATTTCTCCATTTTTAATGTGTTCCTCCTTTCCCCAAAAAAGGAAACAGCCCAGAAATAAAGAGATGGCACATCAGTAGTGGATTGGCAGACTAAATTATGTTATAATCACATCATGGGACATTATGCAGCCATTTAAAAGAATGGTGAGAAATATATCAGTTGACTTTGAGGGATTTCCATAGGATGTTTATGTTGAAAGAAGCCAGATGCAGAGAAGAGTGTGTGTGTGTGTGTGTGTGTGTGTGTGTGTGTACATACACACACACATTTTCATTGCATTCTTACAAAATAATGACCAGTCGCTTCTCGGCCTTTTGGCTAAGATCAAGTGTAGTAAAATAATGACCAAAAAATTATATGTGTATGCAAATATAGACATGTGCATATCTTTATCTGTAAGATTTTATGACTATGAAAAAAAATTTAGAAAGGTATATCCTGTGTTGTTAGCATGATATATATCAGAGGGATCGACAAGTCCCGACATAGCTGAGGAGTCAAAGACTGGAAGAATTACAAGAGAAGGAAAAAGGGGAAATTTTTTAAATAAAGCACAAAATATCAGATTATACATTATGCATTGTGGATATGTAATTTAAATTTATGTAAATGAAGTATGTTTTTAAATATTTGGAAGTCAATTAAAATCAGTTGTCAATGTAGTTTTTAAGAAGCAAGAAGCAGATACGTCAGAGTAGGTAAGACTGTGGGCCCAGAGGCAAGGTGGGGGACACACCGAAGAGGATTTGCACCAGACCAAAACCATTCAGGTAACTACCCTGATTGGAGGTTATTACAAGTTCTGTAGTTTTGAGGAACTGGAGTCTGTTATCAGACATTGTAAACTGTTAGAGTTCTCAAAGCAGAAAACCCATCAAACCCACTTGAACAGTGTTTTTAGAGGTTGCATTTTTTTTCACCAGTAGCTGGAAGTTATATTGGGAGAAAATCTGATCTGCACTGGATGAGAGTAATATCATTTTCTGTATAGTCAACTCATTTGAAGTATTAATAGTCGTACCATATGGTTAAAATACATGCTTGGAGTAGGATTGTTTTACAGTTTTAAGGAAGAAGCTTAAATGAGTGTAATTACGATGTATCAATACTGAAATGCTGTTTTTTTCTTTTTTTTCTAAATTCATTCCATCATCAAAGGTATTGATAACAGAACATGGCGACTTGGGAAATGGAAAGTTTTTGGATCCAAAGAACAGAATCTGTTTTAAATTTGATCACTTAAGGAAGGAGGCAACTGATCCAAGACCCTGTGAAGTAGAAAATGCAGTTGAATCATGGAGAACTTCAGTAGAAACTGCTCTGAGAGCTTACGTAAAAGAACATTACCCGAATGGAGTCTGCACTGTAAGTCATCAGTAGCAGCTTTGTGTGTGTGTGTTTTGTGTAAATGTGAGTCTTTAGTGTCTCTTAAAATTTACAGTGACTTACAGAATTGACATTGTATAATTTGTCATTTTTTTCCTTAAATATTTCTAAGAATGTTTACTATTTTTTCAAGAAATTCTCTATAATAAATAGATATATTAGGATGGCTTAAAATAGGGAAATGGTTGTACCTTGATTTAAATCCATGTAGAAATTCTAATACTTTGATTAAAGGAGCATGATATGGTGAGATTCTGTAATCTTATGTTCATGACTCATCTCAGTTTAGATCAAATTTATTTTTATTAAGTTACAGAAATCTTAGAACAAATAAAATTACTTGGAAGTAAAATTATGTGTGTATTTTACAGTTACATTTCTTGTGTTTTTTGTGCAGTTCTTTCATAGGTTCAACCTATTTTTATATTTTCAAGAAATACATGGCTGGGCACAGTGGCTCATGCCTATAATCCCAGCACTTTGGGAGGCCGAGGCAGGTGGATCACCTGAGGTCAGGAGTTCGAGACCAGCCTGGCCAACATGTCTCTACTTAAAAAAAAAAAAAAAATACAATTAGCCAGGCGTGGTAGTACATGCCTGTAGTCCAAGCTACTCGGGAGGCTGAGGCAGAATTGCTTGAACCCAGGAGGCAAAGGTTGCAGTGAGCCGAGATCGTGCCACTCCACTCCAGCCTGGGCAAGAGAGTGAGACTCTGTCTCAAAAAAAAAAAAGAAAAAGAAAAAGAAAAAAGAAATACAAAATGTGGTAGTAGGAATACATTTCTTTTTTTAAAATTTCATAATATTATTTGTACCCTGACAGGCTTTTTTAGCACCCCCAGTTTGTGCTTCAGTGGCCTTTTCCATTGCTAGAGTGATCTTTTGAAATGCAAATCAGGTCATTAAAATTCCCTGCCTGAAATCCTTCAGAGATTTCCCATTGCACTTAGAGTCCAGGCTTTTGAAGGTGGCTTAAAGGCCCTGTGGACCACGTGGCCTCTGCTTACCCCTCCAACCTAACTCTACCACATATCCTAGTTTATACCTGCTTTCTCAACATAATTATTAACATCACCAGTAGCATACCCCATTTCTTTCTTGGAAGTTTCCTGGTTAGGACAAAAATTCATATGGTCAGCATAAGTATCTAGCTCTCTAATTATTTGAGAAATATTGCAGGATAACCTCAAATATCTTATGTATTACTTGAATTATAACTTGTTCATCAGGATTATTTTGGAGGAATAACGAGAGTAAGGGAGTACTTGTTAGAGTCCTCATTTGTTCTAGAGGATTGAAGGCACAAATTAATTATTCCTTTTAAAGCAGTAGGCAAGAGGTGAAATAACATTGTGATACATCACAAGCATTCTCTTAATGACCTTTCTCACTTATAAGTAAGTTAATTCATTCCAGTACTTTTAAGTGACTAGAGAAACAGCAGCTCCTAAGATTGTGAAGTGAACAAAGGTGATAATCACGAGCTAGGTCCAGTTTTCACTTGCATGGAAAAAGCTAGATTAGCATCTGCATGTTTAAAATAAATTATCTACTTAGGAAAGTAGATTATCTAGAATGTTCGTGAATATTTCAGAGTACAATTAATTTTAATGAATTGTATTTTATTTAGTGTCCCCTTTTGTGGTCCACTAATAATTTGATTAGGCATAAATATTTGAGAACATGTTTTTCTAGCTACTATATTGGAATGATGGCCTACTTTGTATTTTATGTGTTCTTGTCAAAGTACTATACAATTTGCAGTATTTTATAGATTTTTAAAGTTGGACATTCCATGGCCCTAAATTCATTCTTATGCTTATTTTCTTTGCCAATAAGGTGTATGGCAAAAAAATAGATGGACAGCAAACCATTATTGCATGCATAGAAAGCCATCAGTTCCAAGCAAAAAACTTTTGGTAAGTTAAAATTTTGGATATTCGGGAGTTTTGGCATTGTTTTAAGTCTTTATAGTTCTTGCTTTAGTGATGTGGGCTACACCTTTTTTGTTTATGATTAAGAACAATTTAGAGATGCTATAAAATTTTAGCCTTTTGATATAAGGAAGATAAATTTGCTCAACAGCCTAATCACTAAAGGTAGTGGTAAATCCGTTGACATTCAGTGAAAAGAATATGGGACTAGCAAACAGCATCCTGAGGGAGCATGTGTGCCTGCGAGAACACCAGTTGGCAGTCCATATGCTCATTCTGTGAAGGGGCTGTTCCTGAATGAAACTTATGTGGAGGAGAACAAAGATAATTATAGAGCAAGAAATGATACTGCTTTTGTGAACTTTGTGACTCTGAAGTAGTGGATTGCTTTGTACTTGGTTAGCCAATGTGAGGAAGTAATGACATGTTTTATACAATGAGGAAGATTACAATCATGCCTTGTAATTTTGTGTACAAATAATTCCATTATTCCTTATAAACATCAAGCCCTCAGGAGCACTGATTTACCCTACTGGTCTTGGACCTTTGACAAGTTGTTAGTCCTTTTTATTCTTAGACAAGACTATTTCTGAGCACCTGTTATAAAATTCTGAGGTTCTTTAAGACTTTACAAGTCCATAATTGAATGAAATCTTTACATTTATCCCTGTTTTACATGCTGAGGTCACCAGAATAAGTATGATCATAATAATTACCTTTTAGTATATTAGCCTTTGACTTACTAGCCAAGTTGGTTAGTGGTGCTATTAAGGGTAAAGTAACAGGTAACCCCTGTGGGCCAGTTGGGTTCATGGTCCAAGGTTGCTCCACTGCTTAGCCATCTCAGAAATAAATGCAGGGTTGCAAGGTTAACCAAGAATATTTGGAGGAATGCAGATCCATCATCACTGAAGGAAAATCAGTGCCATATGTAAACGTATGCCTTAATGACTAGCCACAGTTCCCTAAAGGTTCGGGCACATAGAGTTACTTTTATGGACTTAATATAAGTGTAGTTTCTCTATGTTAGGTCTAAAATCTTGTAGCATTAATCTAGAATCCTGAAACAATATTTATAAAATTATTACTAATTTATGTTATTTATGCCAGGAAACGCATAATAAAATCAATCTTGTTGAGATGGAACTACTATTAGAAGAAAATTCTTTTTACTACGTTCTTCTTTATAATACATTGGAGATGTTATAATAAGTTTACTAATTTGTCTTTTTAAAATCTAATTCCTTTGAGCTTTAACGTATATAAAATGAAGAAAATGTCTGTCCTTGAGTTTTATTTTCTTTTTAGAGACAGAGTCTTGCTGTATTGCCCAGGCTGGTCTCAAATTCCAGGGCTCAAGTGATCCTCCTGCCTCCGGCTCCTGAGTAGCTGGAACTACAGGTTCACATGGTGCCCAGCTTGTCATTGAGTTTTCTATTCTCACTATTTCACTTTACAAGGGTAATTTTTCCTAAGCCATCACTATGAGCATTGTATCACTTAAGTTAATGGCTTTCATTTTCTGGAAAAAAATGTATTTAATATGCTTTGATATGATTTTTCCAAAGTGATAATATCATGGCACAATAGTCTCAGTAAAATCTAAATAGTTAATACAAAGAACTATACTTCAAGCCAGGCATCTGTAATCCCAGCACTTTTGGAGACCAAGGTAGGAGAATGGCCAGAGGCCAGGAGTTCAAGAAACCTGGGCAACATAGTATGACCCCATCTCTAGAAAAAAAAAAAATTAGCCAGGCATGGTGGTGCATGACTGTAGTCCTAGCTACTTGGGAGGCTGAGGCAAGAGGATGTCTTGAGCCCAAGAGTTCAAGCCTGCAGTGAGCTATAATCACGCCACTGCACTTCAGTCTGGGTGACAAAGCAAGACCCTGTCTCTAGAAGAAAAAAAAGAAATATACTTCAATTCATCTAAAATATAGGTAGAGTAAAAATCAGAAGCAACTAGTCTTAGATGTTTCTTAGATTTCAGTAGAGACCTTCTCTTCTTTGTCTCTACCATTTCTCCAGGGTCTAGCAGTATTAGGGGCTTAATATAAATGTTTGTTGAGTGAATACGTATTTGTAATTACAGAGTTAATAAAAGAGAGGGGCAGAATATAATTAAAGGCTAGGACATATTGGCCATTTACTCTACTAATAAAAGAGTACTATCTACTCAGTGTCATTTACTGTAACTATAGTAATTAATGCCTTTGGAAGAATCTTTTGAAATAGTTCTCAAATTGGTACCACTACTTGGTTTGGAATTATTTTTTTTTCTTTTCATAATCAATGGTTATATCAATGTATATTGTCCTAGTCAGTATTGTATATGCTAAGGACTCACTAGTTGGCTTGGCATTAATACCTCAATAAAAGGAATACTTCTTTTGGAATCATGAAACAAAAATGAATAAACCTCCAAGTTATTTTTCCAACCAACCTTCTTTGAAAATCTTGGATGAGTCACTCAAATCAAGACATGTTATAAAATTATCTATTATTTTGTAGAACATATACATTGTTCTAATAATAATTTTCACATATTCAGTGTAACTGTAAGTATGAGAATACAGGTTGAATATCTCTTATCCAAAATGCTTGGGACCAGAAGTCTTTTGGATTTCAAATTTTTAAATATTTGCATCATACTTACTGGTTTAACATCCCTAATTCAAAAATTCAAAATTCAGAATACTCCAATAATCATTTCCTTTGAGCATCATGTCAGTGCTCAAAAAGTTGCAGATTTTGAAGCATTTCAGCTTATTGAATTAGGAAGACTCAACTTGTACTATCATTCTATAGACTTTATGACTGGGTAGACTGCATGAATACTGAACCCAGAAATCATTGTCTAGCAAAAGCCAGTATAGTGATTAATTACCCTGTGACTATTATATAATGTTCAAAAAAGCTAACATGTTAGAATGTCCTTAGCGTGCAGAGAGCAAACAGAGACAAAAAGAAAAGTTACCCTGAAAAGTTTGTCAGAAAAATAGAATATCAGAAGCTAACCTACTCATCCAGAATTTTGTCAAAAAAGAAAAATAAGATAAAATTCACTGGTAGACAAAAAGTAGTAACATACCAGTTTGTAATTTCTCAGTTTCGAACCATGAATATGTATTTGTATATCAAAAATCATTTCAGGAGCAGAGAAGGAGGATATGCCTTTTATGTGGAGATTTTAAACATAAAATTGGAAAACTAAAAAAAAAAAAACATGTTAATAACTATAGTCCTTTATTTCCAGATATCAAAACCTCCTTAAGAGTGTTGTATAACATTTACTAGCCATTCTTTCTAAATTGTACGGTACTTTGTATCATTCAGTAGATATTAAACTACAGAGTGTATTTATAAAAGCCCCTGTTAATCTAAACATTTATTCCATTTATTTTGGAAATATAAGTGATTGAATTGAAGAAGTAGCTTAAAATTTATCTCCACAGTAGCTTATGACTTAGTTTTGTATTGGTTTTTGTTTTGTTTTGTTTTTTTTAAGGCTAGTCAAGTGGAGATGGAACAAAGAAACTTGTATCTGATTGTGATCAATCAGTGGCAAACAGCACTGCACATACACCAGCCTGAATTGTATTTTAAGCCTTAGCTTTAGAATTCTGGCGTTAAATTCATTATGTAAGTTCTTTCTTATCAGTGGGGTGAAGATTAAATTAAATATGTATCATAACTGGACTTAATCTTTTGATTCTTTTTGACTATTTCAGTGATTAAAAATTTAATGTCCAGTGTTCATCCCCCACACTCTCTCATACTGTAGCATGAAATATAATCTGAAACTTAAAATTGATTCAAATTATTTTCCCTACCTTATTTACAGCTGCTGTTTTTATTTTTAAGGAATGGTCGTTGGAGGTCAGAATGGAAGTTTACAATCACTCCTTCAACCACTCAAGTGGTTGGCATCTTGAAAATTCAGGTATGAAAAAGAATTTGTTTACTGATCTTTAGATGATTCTGAACGGAGAAACAACTAATTCCTAAGTTTCCATTTTCATAGTACATCATATACATTTCTTTTTCAGGTCTTTGTTTTGGGGTAATGGGAAAAACAATAGTGCTGTTTTAAATCTTTTAAATAACCTAGCAGTTTATTCCCTAGTCATCAAAAATCTGCAAGGATAGCTGACAGATTATAAAACACAGCTAAAATTAGATGCTGCCATTTGGTCTCTCTTCACATACAATTTGTTCATGCAGGCATCTTCTGAGTTTGAGTTGTGTACTTCTCTCCTCTGAATTGGGTGGAGTGGGGTGAAGTATAATATTAATATATGCATGTGTGTAGTTGTATAAATATATTGTATGCATGTATTAACAGGTGTATGTATTGGCCGGGCACGGTGGCTCACGCCTGTAATCCCAACACTTTGGGAGGCCAAGGTGGGCGGATCACAAGGTCAGGAGATCAAGACCATCCTGGCTAACACAGTGAAACCCCGTCTCTACTAAAAATACAAAAAATTAGCCGGGCGTGGTGGCACGTGCCTGTAGTCCCAGCTACTCGGGAGGCTGAGGCAGGAGAATCGCTTGAACCCGGGAGGCAGAGGTTGCAGTGAGCCGAGATTGCACCACTGCACTCCAGCCTGGGCGACAGAGCAAGACTCTGTCTCAAAAAAAAAAAAAAAAAAAAAAAAGCATACGTGATTGTTTGAAGATTTAGTTAATATGGCTAAAAGGGTTAGAACAGAGACAGACACCAAGTACTCAGTGAATGGTAGTCATTATTGTCAGCATTATTCTTCCTTCACTTAGGCCTCAGTGGCACTTACCTGGATAATTATAGCAGCTTCTAAAATGGTGCCCCTTGTAGGACCAAAGCTTATTGAGAGCAAGGGTTGTCTGGTTCACAGTACAATCTTCAGCATTTAGCATAGTACTGTATGATTGTTATTTTGTTGAGTTGGTGGACTCTTTGGCATTCACACTGCTATCAAAAAGATAATTTTTAAATTTAAATGTGGATATGTTACTTGACTATGTAAGACCATTTAGTGGTACACTCTCATCTGCCAGATAGTCCAGACATATTTGCATGACATACGAGGCCCAGAGTTGACTGGTTTGCTACCTGTATATATTTCTACAGCTATTACTGTCCCCAACTTCACATACCTCTAGTCTTCTCTGAAATATACTGAAGCCTTTTTTAACCCTCAGAAAGAATCTGGAGTACTGCTAACATACTTTATACATACCTTTACCATGTTGTGCTGAAATACGAGATCAGGGACTGTGTCTTTTTAAAAGCCATATACCCTCAGAACCTTATGTAGCAGCAGTGTTTATAGCACTCATTCAATGTTTGTTGAGTAAATTCATGTCTGAGTTTGGGGAATTAAATGGTTGGTGGAAATACACAAAAGAGGAGCAGGGTTGGGAGGGAATATTTTGAGCTCAGATTTGGACATCGTGGTTTTAGGTACCAGTAGAATGAATGACTGTGAGGCAAAAACGTCCAGCAGTCAGGTCAATAGAAGGCTTGCCTGAATAACTACAGGAATATCTCTAACTAGTCTCCTCACTAGGCTGAGGACAAGGAGAGTCTTGCTGGAGTTCAAAAGTTCTGGAGCTCAGCAGAGAAGTCTAGACTAGAGCTGAAATATGTAGTCAGTCTACATTGATATGCTTGTTGACGCAATGAGGTTCTTGATAATTCCTGTAATGTGGTTTCTGTAATTTCTTTTTCTAATAGGTTCATTATTATGAAGATGGTAATGTTCAGCTAGTGAGTCATAAAGATATACAAGATTCCCTAACAGTGTCTGTAAGTAATTAATTCCACAGTAAAATTTAACATAATGCTTCTGTAAAACCAGAACAGTTTTGGAATGAACATTTTAAGTAATATTTCTGCTTCAGATTACAGTGTTTTCTGATAGATTAAAGATAAATAATTGCAAACCTGTACCTAACTTCTTTGCAGCTTTATTGAGATATAATTTGTATACCATTCAGTGCATTCATTTAAAATATAAGCTTCAAATTTTTTTTTTTTTTTGTATATTACTAATAGGGTTGGACAGCAGTCACCACAATCTAATTTTAGAACATTTTCATGCTCCTTAAAAGAAACCCTGTACCATTAGCAATCATTCCCCATTCTACCCAGCCCTTCCCCCAGAACCCTCCCAGCCCTAGGCAGCAGCTAATCTACTTTCTGGCTCTGTGGATTTGCTTGTGCTAGACATCTGATATAAATGTAATCATAATATATAGAATTTCCTGACTGGCTTTTTTCATTTAACATGTTCAACATTCATCCTTTCTGGAGCATGTATTAGTACTTTGTTCCTTCTTATTGCTAAATAATACTTTGTTGTATGGACATACCACATTTTATCCATCCTTCAGTTAGTGGACATTTCTGTTTTCTACTTTTTGCTGCTGTGAACATTCGTGTACTATTTTTTGTGTAGATATTTTAATTTCTTTTTGGTATATACATAGGAGTGGAATTACTGGGTCATTTGGTAACTATGTTTAACCTTTTGAAGAATTGCCAGACTGTTTTCCATTTCATAGTTTCACCAGCAGTGCATAAGAGTTTCAGTTTTTCTTTATCTTTTTCCAAAATGTGTCCTTTTGATGATAGCCATCCTAGTCAGTGTGAAGTAGTGTCTTATTGTGGATTTTATTTACATTTTCTTGATGCTAATGATTTTGAGCATCTTTTCATGTGCTTATGATCATTTGTATATCTTTTGGGGGGAAATACCTATTCAGATCCTTTGCTCATTTCCTAATTGATTATTCACATTTGTATTACTGAGTTGTACTTGTTCATATATTCTGGATACAAGTCTAGTGTATCACATACATGATTTCAGATATTTTCATCCTTCTCTGTGTTGTCTTTTCACTTTCTTGATGATATTGTTTGCAAAACAGAAGATTTTGGTTTTGATTTTTTTCTTTTGTCATTTGAGATTTGAAATATTAATAGAAACCATTGTCTACCCAAGGTCATGGAGATCTACTCCAGTGTTTTCTTCTAAAAGTATTATATAATAGTTTTAGCTCTTACATTTAGGTCTATGATCTCCTACCTAACTTTTAAACTGTATCCTATCTTTTCATTTCAGTAGCTATTTGGATCATGATTTAATGAAGTTTTTTTTTTTTAAGTTCATCTTTCAAATTTAAGAATTTTTGAACTTGGTTTTATTTCTCCACAGAATTCTTTCACACATTCTTTCCCTTGCATATGCAACTGTTTCCTTGTTGATTTTTGTTTGTTTGTTTTTGTTTTTTTGAGACAAGACCTGGCTCTGTCACCCAGGCTGACATGATCTCAGCTCACTGCAACCTCTGCCTCTAGGGCTCAAGCCATTCTCCCATCTGAGCCTCCTGAGTAGCTGGGACTACAGGCACATGCCACCACACCCAGCTTTTTTTTTTTTTTTTTTTTGGTAGAGATGGGGTTTCACCATGTTGCCCAGCTAGTCTTGAACTCCTGGACTCGTGCAATTTACCCACCTTGGCCTCCAAAAGTTTGGCTTTTGTTTTTTTTGCCCCATGGATATTGACAGTATAACATTAACAGTGACATTTTCTCATTTGTTTGTGTCATATACCTAAAAGTATCTGTGTATTGTAAACATCAACTGCTTATATACAATTTACAAATATTAAAGAAAAATTTATTTTTAACTCAAGAAAGCATTTAACTTTAAGAAACATGTATGAATGTGTTAAGCCAGATGCTACCTAAGAAGATAAGCTATATTTACATATACATATATATAAACACACACACACATATATATGTATATATTTTTTTGAGACAGGGTGTCACTCTGTTGCCCAGGCTAGAATGCAGTGTGTGAACACAGCTCACTGCAGCCTCAACATCCTGGGCTCAAGCGATCCTCCTGCCTCAGCCTCTCTAGTAGCTGGGACTACAGGCGTGTGCCACCATGCCCAGCTAACTTATTTTTTGTAGAGATGGGGTCTCACCATATTGCCCAGGCTGGTCTCAAAACCCTGGCCAAAAGCAACCCTTCTGCCTTGGCCTCCCAGAGTGCTGGGATTACAGGCATGGGCCACCACACCCAGCCCCTGAAGCTATCTTTTAAAAAATTTTTTATTAGCACTTAGGTGATTTCTGCTTTGACCTAGTCGGTACTCTCCTTGCAAAATTTGCCAGTGAAAAAAACTTACTAATGTCTGATTTTCCATGAGATGTTCTACTTCATATAGTTACATATCATATGTAATTACTACATTCAATATTATTGACATAACAAGGGTATGGTGCCATCTTGTTTGGGGAGTTTGACATTGAGCAGAGATGCTTCCTGGCTGGGTGCTGTGGCTCACGTCTGTAATCCTTTCACTTCAGGAAGCTGAGGTAGGTGGATCACTGGAGACCAGCCTGGCCAATATGGTGAAACCTCATCTCTACTAAAAATACAAAAACCCCATCTCTACTAAAAATACAAAAATGAGACGGGAATGGTGGCACATTCCTATAGTTCCAGCTATTTGGGTGGCTGAGGCACGAAAATTGCTTGAACCTGGGAAGCGGAGATTACAGTGAGCCAAGATCACACCGCTGCACTCCAGCCTGTGCTACAGGCCGAGACCCTGTCTCAAAAACAAAAACAAAAACAAAAACAAAACAGATGCTTCCTAAGAGAAATTTGTCCACAAAATTACAGAGGGTAGGGTTTTGAGAGATGGTCATAGTAATTAAACTTGACTAATATGCCAGTTTGTGCTCATTTTTTTAGGAATGACCATTTTTACTCTATCTTAGGAGGTTTTCATTTTTTTATATTTTTACACCATATATATAAAGTATAAGGTGTTAGAGAATTTTACATTAACACTGTTTTATTTTTTAAATCCAGATTCTGTTAACTTTACTGTTAGGAAAAAGCTAACAAACCCATCTATTGGCATGTTAAAAAAAAAAATTTTTCCAGAAAAATACATTCTTCCTGATTAGTGATTTTTTTTTTTTTGGTATCACTGTTCTGTTACATAATGTTCAGTAAATATTTAACAATATTCAGATAAAGAGTCATCAATTAGAAATCCTTACCAAACTTCTTACCCATAAAGGTTGTCTATTGGAATGCATGTCCAGTGTTTAAAATTGAACTTTTCATCCATGTGTGTATCATTGAGATTTCACTTTCTTAGCCAGCTAAACATTGAGACCGGCTTATTCTGTAGACTTTTAAAATAATTTTACCTATTTTCCCCTTAGACTTAGAATAATTGATCTTACAATATTTGTTCTATGTTGTAATTTCCTTCTGTGTTATTTATTATAACATTACATTAACCATACATATATTTTAAAATAATAGTAGTTTAGTTTTAAGTTACTATTTTTATTTTGTTTTGTTTTTATTCAGAATGAAGTGCAAACAGCAAAAGAATTTATAAAGATTGTAGAAGCTGCAGAAAATGAATACCAGGTATGATTTTAAATATTATATAAGCTACACTCACCTATGAAATAATGGCACTGAAATTTTAATTTCAGCCGAAGGCTGAATTTTTCCATTGCATCAGTTAGAGTCTTTTTGTTGTGTGTCTCCTTTTAACACAAAGGCAGACTTATTAAAGTGTAGGCAAAAAGAGTGGCAAGTAAATTGAATTCCATTAATATTTCGTATTTTAAAAATACTAAGACTAGGCTGAGTGCGATGGCTCATGCCTGTAATCCCAACACTTTGGGAAGCCGAGGCAGGTGGATCACGAGGTCAAGAGATCAAGACCATCCTGGCCAACATGGTGAAACCCTGTCTCTACTAAAAATACAAAAATTAGCTGGGTGTGGTGGCACGTGCCTGTAGTGGCGAGTGCTACTCGGGAGGCTGAGGCAGGACAGTCGCTTGAACCCGGGAGGCAGAGGTTGCAGTGAGCCGAGATCGCGCCACTGCACCCCAGCCTGGCGACAGAACGAGACTCCGTCTCAAAAAAAAAAAAAAAAAAAGACTAGGTTTTAGCCAACATAATTTCTGAGTGCAGACTGAGTATCTCTGATCTGAGTTGCTTGGGACCAGAAGTGTTTTAGATTTCAGATTTTTTTGGATTTTGGAATATTTGCATTATATATTTACCAGTCAAGCTTCCATAATCTGAAAATTAGAAATCTGCATCAGTGCTCCAGTGAGCATTGCCTTTTGAGTGTCATGTTGATGCTCAAAATGTTTCAAGCTTTGGAAGCTTTGGATTTTTCAGTTAGGGATGCTCAACCTGTATCAGTCAAAATATGCCAGACTTTAAGTGGCTATTTTTTTTCTGGTTGGAAATTTTAATTCAGGCTGTGTCTTACCATTTGGATTATGTGTAATGTGTTTAGATCACATTTCATTTTGTGCTTTACTTTTTATGTTATTTATCAGCTTCTAAACTACACTCTTGAATTTAAGCATTTAATTTGTGAATTGGACAAGTTTCTACTCCTTAAAAATAATAATCTATAAATTGTTCTGACATACTAAAATTCAAAACGAGGACACACAAATATTAAGTCTAATTTATAATTTTATTTCATTAAGTTTATTCAAAATTATTATAGGCTTTTTCTTCTAGCTGCTTTTATTTTATTTATTTATTTTTTTTTGAAGACAGAATCTTGCTCTGTGGCCCAGGCTGGAGTGCAGTGGCGCAATCTCGGCCCACTGCAAGCTCCGCCTCCCGGGTTCACGCCATTCTCCTGCCTCAGCCTCCCGAGAAGCCGGGACTACCAGCGCCCGCCACCAAGCCCGGCTAATTTTTTTTTTGTATTTCACTGCGTTAGCCAGGATGGTCTCGATCTCCTGACCCTGTGATCCGCCCACCTCGGCCTCCCAAAGTGCTGGGATTACAGGCATGAGCCACCACACCCGGCTCTTCTAGCTGCTATTAAACAGCTTTTAAAACAATGTTGGGATTTTATTTGACTGTTTAAAAACAGTGAAACAGGCTGCTTAAATAAAACTTATTCTGAAAACATCTGTGTGCTTTATAAATTGTTCTGTTCTTTGCTTTACTTTAAACTTCTAACTATTGTTTTTCATAGACTGCCATCAGTGAGAATTATCAGACAATGTCGGACACTACTTTCAAAGCCTTACGTCGACAGTTGCCAGTTACACGCACTAAGATTGATTGGAACAAGATCCTTAGCTACAAGATTGGCAAAGAGATGCAGAATGCATAAGATGAACATTGCATGACCGGATCATTTTAGTGTCTTTGCGTTAAAAAATTATTGCAAAAGTATTCTGAACTGTCAAGCTGCCCAGTCAGATGGGCTGTTGCCATTTAAAATCACTGTAATTAATTAGTTTGATTAGAGCACAAAGCTTAGCTAATCAACCATTATTTTTCATTTTGTTTGTTGTAAGAGGATTGAAAATCAGTTTAGTTTAAATGTCTTTCTGTTAGGCCTTTCTTTCTTACAATGAAGAGATGATTCTTCTAGTTTATGGTTAAAAGTTTTTGAAGTGTCTCAAAAATATTTTACTAACTGTAACCCTAAAATTGTTGTCTTTTGGTTTATGAAATCAGTAATTTTTGATATTTCCCCAGTTCTTTTTAATGGGGTCAATAATGGACATTCTAGTTTAAGGTGGTTGATGGATTTAGCCATATATGCTGCTAAAGAAATTGTCTACCTTTTCTTCCTCACCTGTTCCATTTATGTAAAGTTGAGATTAGAGGGAAAGCATTTTCTATATCAATTGTGTTTAAACCTTTCAAGAAGGTTATTTAGCTAGCTTAGTGTTGAACTAAATTTTTTTTAAACAAGGCAAGGTCTAATGCTGTTTTGAGATTCTGAAATTAATGAAAATACTTATTTCAGAAATGCATTTAATGCTTTTTTTCTTGTGACAGTTATGCAAATCAGCTTGAATTCCATATGTCCCTGAGTTATTTTTATCATAAAGCCACAAATGTATTATAACAAGGCAAATTGTAATATATATAATCCTGAACTCATGACCATGTCTCGGTTTATTTTTTTTTTCTTGGATTGAAAAGTACTGAAATTCAATGTGACATTAAAATGCAAATTTTCCTATTTATTTGAGTAGAAAGTCACTTACCAGTGAGCATATATATTTTAAAATACTTTCTTTGGATATTGTAATTCTTAACTGGTTGTAAATTAGAAAAGCTGGGATTACATATGGTGTGCGGTTACAGTCTAAATTTTTTCATCTTCCTGTGCATCATAAGCATGTTTGTAATATTTTCAAAAATAGTTCTACTGATGCTACAGGAATTTCAAGCCTGTGGTGAATGTTAGTATTTACCATAGGGAGTGAAGTGGAGTTATGGTTTCATTCAATAGAGTATTGCTTATTATACTTGAGTGGAATCCTTTCCTCACGTACTCCTGTAGACGTCTGGACCTGGAAATTTTTATTTTATTTTATTTTATTTTTTTTTTAGAAAAACACCACTTTTATTATGTACAATAAAATATTTCATTAGCTTGAATTGTATAGATTTTTAAAAATTCAATGAAAGCATGTTTAATTTCTTTTTAAAATCACTGTTGGGCTTTGAAAGCATTGAGAATATAATATGAAATTATGACATTTTGGCTAAATCATCTTTTCTTTAGTTTTAAAATACAAGTTTTGGCACATTGGGATTCCTAAAGAAAATGAATTGGTAACATTAGTTATCTGTTCCTTTTTAAAATATATATATTTGAAAGTTTGATGATGGTGAACTAAATACTAGATCTAATTGACAAGCTCAGTTGTATCAGGCCATCATGAGTTTCTATCCCATGAAAGTCATCAATTTCCTATCTCTGTTCTAGTCTGGGAATGCATTACTGAAAATCTATGCAACTGTTTTTAAGGTGATTTGCTTGTGAGACGGAAGATTTATCAAAAATAATTTAGAACAGGGTGGGTGCGGTGGCTCACACCTGTAATCCCAGCACTTTGGGAGGTCGAGGCTGGTGGATTACCGGGTCAGGAGATCGAGACCACCCTGGCTAACACAGTGAAACCCTGTCTCTACTAAAAATACAAAAAATTAGCCGGGCATGGGGACAGGCGCCTGTAGTCCCAGCTACTTGGGAGGCTGAGGCAGGAGAATGGCATGAACCCAGGAGGTGGAGCTTGCAGTGAGCCTAGATCATGCCACTGCACTCCAGCCTGGGTGACAGAGCCAGACTCCGTCTCAAAAAATAATAATAATAATAATTTAGAACAGTCTGAAATAATGATTGCACAGAACAGACTAGTCTTTTATAGTATAAGAATGGCATTTATTAGGCGGGGCACAGTGGCTCACACCTGTAATCCCAGCACTTTGGGAGGCCTAGGCAGGTGGATCACGAGGTCAGGAGTTCGAGACCAGCCTAACCAACATGCTGAAACCCCGTCTTTACTAAAAACAAAAAAAAATTAGCCGGGGATGTTGGTGCGCGCCTGTAATCCCAACCACTCAGGAGGCTGAGACAGGAGAATCATTTGAACCTCGGAGGTGGAGGTTGCAGTGAGCAGAGATTGAGCCACTGTACTCCAGCCTGGGTGACACAGGGAGACCCCGTCTCAATAATAATAATAAAAGAATGGCATTTATTAAAGTGAAAGAAGAATGGGAACCCAGAGTATCCTATAGCTCGGGGAGTAATTTTAGTAGGAAACATTATGGCTGCTTTGCTGAGTAGGCTGAAGTGTGGTGGCAAAGGCATAATCAGGGAGAACAGCTAGGAGACTACTGCAGTAATCTAGTTGAGAGAGCATGCTGGCTTGGCCTGAGGTGGTTGCTGTAGAGGTGGTATAAAGCAGTGAGGTCTAGATATATCCTAAAGGTAAAATCAGCAAGACCTAGGGAGAGTTTGGTCATGGAGTGTGAGATAGAACCATCAAGGATGTTTGGGGCTGGAGAAATTGAGGAGGAAAATTCTTGTAGGAGCAGGTTGGTTTGGAGAAGGAGGCTGGTCAGGAGCTCAGTTTTCTATTCAAAGGAGAAATATCTCATGTAACAGTTAGATACAGGAGACAGGAACTAGAGGGAAGCTCTGGGCTAGAAGAATGGGAAAGTGCATGAACCTGGGAAACAATTTTATAGGCAGACAGGATGAAGGACCTCAAGGTTAGTGATAATGAATTTAAAGTAAATGAGACCAACGATGACCATGGCTGTATGTTTTTCTTCAACCGTGTAAAGCTGTTTGGGTGCAGGCATAGAGTAGATGAAATAAATTTCACCAAGGCTGTGGTTTTGCCCAGAGTGAATGACCACATGAAGAGGGGCAAGGTATGATGGTCTGTGGAATTTCAGGTGGGTAAGCAGGGAAGTGAGGGCTTGAGAAGAGGGGAGGGATAGTGAAAATGTGGTACAACCAATGGATTATATAGGTGTGTTAAAGTAGGGGGACTAGAAAGAATGACCTAGAAATGTAAGAAGTGAGCCGGACGCAGTGGCTCATGCTTGTAATCTCAGCACTTTAGGAGGCTGAGGCAGGTGGATCATGAGGTCAAGAGATCGAGACCATCCTGGCCAATATGGTGAAACCCTGTCTCTACTAAAAATACAAAAATTTGCTGGGCATGGTGGCACTCGCCTGTAGTCCCAGCTACTCGGGAGGCTGAGGCAGGAGAATCGCTTGAACCCAGGAGGCGGAGGTTGCAGTGAGCCGAGATTGTGCCACTGCACTCCAGGCTGGCAACAGAGTGAAACTCTGTCTCAAAAAAAAAAAAAAAAAAAAAAAAAGTGGTGGGCCGGGCACGATGGCTCACGCCTATAATCCCAGCACTTTGGGAGGCCACAGCAGGTGGATCACTTAAGGTCAGGAGTTGAAGACCAGTCTGGCCAATATGGTGAAACCCCTTCTGTATTAAAAATACAAATACTAGCCGGGTATGGTGGCACATGCCTGTAGTCCCAGCTACTCAGGAGGCTGAGGCAGGAGAATCTTTGAACCCAGGAAGTACTGGTTACAATGAGCTGAGATTGTGCCACTGCACTCCAGCCTGGGTGACAGAGTGAGAGTCCGTCTCAAAAAAAGAAAAAAGAAATGTAAGAAGTGGTGATTGGAGAATGGTGTGCTTAATTAAAATTGAGGTTTTGAGGAGTTATTAGTAATGACAAATATGACCAAGGGAGTGACTGGCTGAGGGGAGAGAGGAGAGGATTTAAGCAACCGTGCCACCCAGAGTTGGAAAGGTCACCTCTGTGACATTAAAATCAAGAATTCTGATAGAAGTAAGATTTCTGGCATGAGTGGTGCTTTTCCAGAGTACACTTGGATATACGATTACATTTTAATAAGTTATATAAATATGCAGATATTCATGCAGCTTTTCCTCATTTGGGATTTTGGAAACTAAAATAGTAGTAAGAGCATTAAAAGAAAGATGTCCTGGAAGTTCTCGTTCACTGCAAATGTTCTTGAAATGTGAAATTCTTGGAAAAGTAATCAGGGACAACTATTGACAGTTGTATGACATTTGGGTAGCCCTTTCTACAGTTAAAGTCATTGTGACTTTTAGTAGCCACACTGAAACCTCTGGAACAATGAAAGACCCTTTCAAAAGATCTTCCATACTGATCATCAGTTTGCGCCTTTGCCATCTATGGGGTATGAAATATAAAGGCACAATTAGCCAGGAGTTAACACAGGTGTTTTGTAATGTGTGCATGTTATGAAACATCCCAAGAAAGATGTGTATTTCTGTTCACTTCTCTAAGATGCAATATTTAAAAGAATCAGTGTACTTGCTAGTCTTAAGTGTAGATTTTGGGCCAGGCATGGTGCCTCATGCCTGTAATCCCAGCACTTTGGGAGGCCGAGGCAGGTGGAACACCTGAGGTCAGGAATTTGAGACCAGCCTGACCAGCGTGGTGAAACCTCATCTCTACTAAAAAAAAATACAAAATTAGCTGGGCGTGGTGGTGCACACCTGTAATCCCAGCTACTTGGGAGGCTGAAACAATTGATTGAGCCCGGGAGGCAGAGGCTGCAGTGAGCCAAGATCACGCCATTGCACTCCAAAGAGTGAAACTCCATCTCTGAATGAATGAATGAATAGTATAGATTTGGGGGCTTGAAACTGAGAACTTCTTAAAGGCAGACGCTGTGTAGACATATCCAAATTTGACATTCTGAGTGTTATGCAAAAGCTTTATTGTAAGTTTGACCAGTAGTGCTAGCTATTGGAGAGTGTGCAAAATACTCACAGATTAAGATTAAAATAGCCGATTAAACTTTTAAGGTCTAGTTAGCATTAGAAATTAATGTCAGGTCCTTCACATTTAAGCAGATGTATTCAGAGAACTGTTCTAGGCATTGTGGAGTTTGGAAAATATAAAACCGTTTCTTAAAGCAATCTACAAACTACTCATGGAACAACAGTGTTTTCCTACCTTTGTCACATCACAACATATATAGAAAATGATATTTGTGGCTGGGCACAGTAGCTCACACTTCTAATCCCAGCACTTCGGGAGGCTGAGGCAGGTGGATCGTTTCAGTCTAGGAATTCAAGACCAGCCTAGGCAACATGGCAAAACTTTGTCTCTATTAAAAATACAAAAATTAGCCAGGTGTGGCACACGCCTGTAGTCCCAGCTACTCAGGAGCTGAGCGGGAGGATCACCTGAGCCTGGGGAGGTTGAGGCTGCAGTCAGCTGCGATCGTGCCATTGCACTCTAACCAGGGTGACAGAGTGAGAGTCTGTCTCAAAATATATAAATAAATAAGGCACACTGCAGGAAATGGACAAGGCTGCCTGCCAATTGTTGTAAGGGTTAAGAGCATCAGTATCTTGGCACACCTTAAACCCGTTTAGGAAGATGTGCCATGCACAACACAGATTGTTTGTAAGATAAACTTCAAGGCTTACCTAAGATAGCTTTTAAAGAGATGTCAAGCCAAGGGAGGTTTTCTGGAAAGGAGGAGTTTTAAACTGCTTTGGCAAGTATGCATGCCAGTGGTAGGAAGGAAATCCTCTTGTATCTCAATGAAGCATTAATATGCAGATAATAGGTTTCTGGTAAAGAAATGTCATGGGTCAGAATGTCATCCAGTTCAAAACTAAATCTGGCTTTTTAAAACAGCACAGTACAAAATGAAATTATAACACAGTAAAGTTAAAAATCAATGTTCTTATAAACTATAGTATGGCTAATAAGATATTTTCTCTCTGGTTTTGGTATAATCTAACAAAAGTACATTAGTTAACGTCAGTTTCCATTTTTGCAGTGTGACTGTATCAGAAAACAGATTTTTTTCACACAGACTCGCTAGAAAACACATCACGGGTTGGGCACAGTGGCTCACGCCTGTAATCCCAGCACTTTGGGAGGCTGAGGCAGGTGCATCACAAGGTCAAGAGATCGAGGTCATCCTGGCCAACATGGTGAAACCCCGTCTCTACTAAAAATACAAAAATTAGCTGGCATGGTGGTGCGCACCTGTAGTGCCAGCTACTCCGGAGGCTGAGGCAAGAGAATTGCTTGAACCCAGGAGGCGGAGGTTGCAGTGAGCCGAGATCTCGCCACTGCACTCCAGCCTGGGCGACAGAGCAAGATTCCGTCTCAAAAAAAAAAACACGTCACGGATACCACATCAGCCACTGACTGTCATAACATGAGCTGTGTGTGGGACAATCTGCAGTTAAAGCACACTGATTAGTAGAAGACTGTTAAGGAAGCCCAGTTGGCATATCTTAGAAGATTGATGACTTCTGGGAAAATTTGTAAAATGCCCAGCTCTTTAACCAAATAAATTTTCAAGGAATTATTTTACTGCAAGGATATCCCAAAAAGTCTTGCTGACTAAACAACACAAAGTGTCATCTTCCTTTGGGCTGCTAACTTGCTAGACTCTCAGCGTCTGAATACCTGATCTGGATCTCTTCCATCCCAGACTTTGACCTGAAAATGAAGGCTTGCCTCCTGTTTCCCAAAAGAATACTAAACAGAAATAGCCGGGAGCAATAACTCTCTTAAGAATAAATTAAGGACTTAGGGAAGACTTTAGTTCTTTGAAAAAGGAGAGCAAAATATCGGAGATCAGTGTTCCAGGACACGGAAAGCATCTCCAGTGAGGAAAAGGCATGGTAAAGAAAAGCCTGCCCACGCACACTCATTTGCCCCTTACTTTGGGGCTTTACAGAGGAGAAAGAGAAATTTTTAAAGGAAATAAATTTCATTCCAGAGACATAAAAAGGCAAAACCATAAGTCAACCTAAATATCCAACCACAGCGAATGAGTACAGATACTGTGGTTTGTTAGCACTGGGAGAGCATACAGCTTTTAAAAACTTGTGAGTCAGAGGTTATATTAACATACTATAAAAACCCCTGTTGAGAGAAAAAAACAAGTTGTAAAAAAGTATACTAACGTTTAAAAATACATAAAACAATACAAATGTTTTGTCATATATAGTGACTGTATAAACATACAATGGATTAAAACACCAAATCAGGCCAGACGTGTGGCTCACACCTGTAATCCAGGCACTTTGGAAGGCCAAGGTGCGAGAATCACTTGAGCCCAGGTGTTCCAAGATCAGCCTGGGCAATATATCAAGACCCCATTTCTAGAAAAATTTTAAAATTAGCTGGGCACAGTGATGTGTGCCTATGGTCCTAGCTACTCGGGAGGTTGAGGCAAGAGGATCACTTGAGCCCAGGAGTTCAAATTACAGTGAGCTTTGATCATGCCACTGCACTCCAGCCTGGGTGGCCAAGTGAGACCCTATCTCTCAAAAAAAGTAGAATAATATATGTGTGGAGAGGAATGTAAGGGAATAGGATTAGGGCACAGTTTAAAAGGATTGTAACTATTTTTTTAATTGGATAATAGGTATATAGGTGTTCATTACAAGAATATCAAATTTTAAATGTGTTGTTATTTAAAAAATTATACAACTTATGCTGACATATAACTCTACATGAAGGGAAATATATACAAAGATTGACTCAGGCAAAAGTAGAAAAATTACAGGTCATAACCGTAGGATGAATTGAATAGAAAGTTTACTAATTCCCCTTTAAAAAGTCATTAGACTCATTGTTTTTATTTTTTTAATTTTTTTTTTATTATTATACTTTAGGTTTTAGGGTACATGTGCACAATGTGCAGGTTTGTTACATATGTATCCATGTGCCATGTTGGTTTGCTGCACCCATTAACTCGTCATTTAGCATTAGGTATATCTCCTAATGCTGTCCCTCCCCCCTCTCCCCTCCCCCCACCCCACAACAGTCCCCGGAGTGTGATGTTCCCCTTCCTGTGTCCATGAGTTCTCATTGTTCAGTTCCCACCTATGAGTGAGAATATGCGGTGTTTGGTTTTTTGTCCTTGTGATAGTTTACTGAGAATGATGGTTTCCAGTTTCATCCATGTCCCTACAAAGGACATGAACTCATCATTTTTTATGGCTGCATAGTATTCCATGGTGTATATGTGCCACATTTTCTTAATCCAGTCTATCATTGGACATTTGGGTTGGTTCCAACTCTTTGCTATTGTGAATAGTGCCACAATAAACATACATGTGCATGTGTCTTTATAGCAGCATGATTTATAGTCCTTTGGGTATATAACCAGTAATGGGATGGCTGGGTCAAATGGTATTTCTAGTTCTAAATCCCTGAGGAATCGCCACACTGACTTCCACAATGGTTGAACTAGTTTACAGTCCCACCAACAGTGTAAAAGTGTTCCTATTTCTCCACATCCTCTCCAGCACCTGTTGTTTCCTGACTTTTTAATGATGGCCATTCTAACTGGTGTGAGATGGTATCTCACTGTGGTTTTGATTTGCATTTCTCTGATGGCCAGTGATGATAAGCATTTTTTCATGTGTTTTTTGGCTGCATAAATGTCTTCTTTTGAGAAGTGTCTGTTCATGTCCTTCGCCCACTTTTTGATGGGGTTGTTTGTTTTTTTCTTGTAAATTTGTTTGAGTTCATTGTAGATTCTGGATATTAGCCCTTTGTCAGATGAGTAGATTGCAAAAATTTTCTCCCATTCTGTAGGTTGCCTGTTCACTCTGATGGTAGTTTCTTTTGCTGTGCAGAAGCTCTTTAGTTTAATTAGATCCCATTTGTCAGTTTTGGCTTTTGTTGCCATTGCTTTTGGTGTTTTAGACATGAAGTCCTTGCCCATGCCTATGTCCTGAATGGTATTGCCTAGGTTTTCTTCTAGGGTTTTTTATGGTTTTAGGTCTAACATGTAAGTCTTTAATCCATCTTGAATTAATTTTTGTATAAGGTGTAAGGAAGGGATCCAGTTTCAGCTTTCTACATATGGCTCGCCAGTTTTCCCAGCACCATTTATTAAATAGGGAATCCCTTCCCCATTTCTTGTTTTTGTCAGGTTTGTCAAAGATCAGATAGTTGTAGATATGTGGCATTATTTCTGAGGGCTCCGTTCTGTTCCATTGATCTATGTCTCTGTTATGGTACCAGTACCATGCTGTTTTGGTTACTAGACTCATTGTTTTACAGAGAATTTTATCCAACTTACCACATACAGATAATTTTCTATGTTACAGAAATTATTTTAGATGGTTGAAAAAGATAGACATCATTTTATGAGACATATTTATAAGCTTAAATAAGAATAGCACCAAAACCAGAAAAATGATCAAACTTCCCTGTATACTCAAAAGTAAAATTCCTTAATACATTAATAAAGAATACTACATTATGATCAAGTATGGTTTATCACTGGAAAGCAATGATTGTTCCCTTTTAGGAAATCTAGTACTGTAGCCTCCTACATTAGCATGTTAAAGAAAAGCACATGTAATTCTCTGAGAAAATATCATTAAACCATTTGATAAAGTTTAGTCCCTAATCCTGACTTTAAGGGCAGCATCTCAAATCAATGGAGCAACAGATGAATGATGCTGAGACAACAGGGTAGCCAGCTGGGGGAGAAAAGTTGGATCTATACCTCATACCTTATACCAAGTTAAAATTGGACCAAAGATTTAATGATATGAAATGATATTGGCCACGTGCGGTGACTCAAGCCTGTAATCCCAGCAGTTTGGGAGGCCGAGGCGGGCGGATCACTTGAGGTCAGGAGTTGGAAACCACCCTGTCCAACATGGTGAAACCCCGTCTCTACTAAAAGTACAAAAATTAGCCGGGTGTGGTGATGGGTTCCTGTAATCCCAGCTACGAAGTTGCAGTGAGCTGAGATTGTGCCACTGCACTCTAGCCTGGGTGACAGAGCGAGACTCCATCTCAAAAAAAAAAAAAAAAAAAAAGGTATTATAAATGTTCTTGAAGAAATGGTATATTTTAAGTAATAGCAATATCAGAATAATTTTAGAAAAAACCCTTAGAATCCATTCAATAAAAATCTATTTGGCTGGGTGCAGTGGCTCACGCCTGTAATCCCAGCACTTTGGGAAGCCAAGGTGGGCAGATCACTTGAGTTCAGGAGTCCGAGACCAGCCTGGCCAACATGGTGAAACCACGTCTCTACTAAAAAATACAAAAATTAGCCGGGCATGGTGGTGGGTGCCTGTAATCCCAGCTACTTGGGAGACTGAGGAAGAAGAATCGTGTGAACTCGGGAGGCAGAGGTTGCAGTGAGCCAAGATCATGCCACTGCATTCCAGCGTGGACAACAGAGTGAGACTCCATCTCAAGAAAAAAGAATACTTCATAAAAATTAAGATTTTCTACATGGCTTAAAATGCTCTAAACAAAGTCAGAAGACATCATTCACAAGGGAAAACATTTGCAACTTACTTAACAGATGGTTACCTTTTCAAAAATCTAATGAGTACCTACAGCACAATAACATAAGAGTCCTATAGAAAATTGAAAAGCATGGGCCAGGCGTGGTAGCTTACACCTGTAATCCCAGCACTTTGGGAGACTGAGGTGGGAGGATCGCTTGAGCCCAGGAGTTCACAGTCAGCCTAGGCAACACTGTGAAAGTCTCTGTCTCGAAAGAAAGAAAGAAAGAAAGAAAGAAAGAAAGAAAGAAAGAAAGAAAGAAAGAAAGAAAGAAAGAAAGAAAGAAAGAAAGAAAGAAAGAAAATTGAAAAGCAGTGCCTATGGCACCTGAGCTCCTGACATTATGGAGAGCCTTCCCAAACTTGAACTTCCTCACTGGACCTTTATTGAGAAATAAACATCTTTAAGCCACTGCTCTTTGGAATGTGTTTTATTTCTTATCACCGCTGCCACCCCTGCCTCTCACCCTATATGGCATTTAGTACCAGAAATAGGATCCTACAAGTATCAAAATCTGAAGTGTGGCATTGGTTAAAGGCAATGTAAGTCAACAGGGGTTCTGCTGACATCTGAGTCCACTACAACGTGCAAGACTGTTCTGTATCCCTAGACACTAAATGCCACTGACATCTCCTAATCCTTGCGACAGTCAAAAATAATGCCCTAGAGGAAGGGAATATTACTCCAGTGACTAGGGGGATTTAGTAGGGCTTAGATATTGCAGGCTGGAAAGCTGGTGACCCTTGTTAGGCCATGATAAAACATTGAAATTATTGCCTCGAGTAGTAGATTGACATGACAATAGGAAAGATGACAGGGAAGACTCAGAATGGAAGAAAGGAGTTAGCAGCCATACTGAATTCCTCCTCTCTTGTCTGGGTTATTAGAGGAGACATTTGAGCCCAGCAGAACTTCTTACAACTTCAAATTTTGCAAGGATTGCCCTGCTGGGTGCAGTGGCTCACACCTGTAATCCCAGCACTTTGGGAGGCCAAGGCAGGCAGATTACTTGAGGTCAGGAGTTTAAGATCAGCCTGATAAACATGGCCAAATCCCATCTCTACTAAAAATACAAAAAAATTAGCCAGGCATGGTGGCACGCACCTGTAATCCCATCTATTCAGGAGGCTGAGGCAGGAGAATCACTTGAACTGGGAGGTGGAGATTAAATGAGCAGAGTTAGCTACACTCCAGCCTGGGTGACAGAGCGAGACTCCATCTCAAAAAAATAAAAAAATAAAAATGTTTCCAAGTCCACTGAACCGGACCATCAAGATCCTTCTTTCTCTCGCTTGTAATTTGTAGACTGTAGGTCCAAAGTGATAACATTAACCAGGAGAAGGTTAAAGGCAGAGATGAGAATAAGTGTATTGCCCTTCCCCCAAGCCTGTTGTCATAGAAAATATATTCCTTTTTTATTGCTGTATAACAAGTGGTCACAAAGTTAGGTCTTAAAATAATGCAACCTTATTATCTCCCAGTTCTCATGGGTTCAGGCACATGTCAGCTGGGTCCTCTGTTCATGGTTCCGCGAGGCTGAAATCAAGTTGATGTCTGAGGCTGCAATCTCATCTGAGGCTTGGATTCCTCTTCCAAGCTTATGTGGTTGTTGGCAGTTCCTTGTGAATTGAATTTTGGAATAGAGCAATTATGTAATGTGTTAGCCAAGCTACAATATTTTTGAGAGAAAGGAGAGCTCTTAATTATTACATTGAAATAACAGGTGTAAATAGGAACTATTCTGGACAAACTGCTATGTGTGGCCACCCTAATCAACAACAGTGAACTCTGAAAGCTGTGCAGCCCCAGTTGTAGCCAGGAAAGATAATGGACAATGAAGAACCTTCCTGGGAATGATGGACAAGGAGTTTTCCCCAGAGAGCAGAACCAGAGGCTACCTCATGAACTAAACAATAAAACCACTACCAGAGTAGGGAGACCTTGTTTCATTTCTGAATTGCAGTTATTCTGTTCCTACGTTGTGCGTTAAGAGTATTAGGGCACTTCACATCTTCTAATTTATAGTTTGCTAGACGATGAGACACATTTGTTTTTGGTGATGAGAATTGTGTATTCACCCTGCTATCTTGGACTTGGAGCTGACTGTAGTGAGGGATGAGTCCTTAGGGAGAGGGTAAATATACTACTATATGTGTAATAAGAAGGTTGTGTTCACATAAATCAAAGGGTGTAATCTGTGGTGGAAACTGGTAGTTGCCCCTTCAATATTTATTTCTAGTTATGTAACTAAGTTCTGGCTAATGGGATAAATGAAAGTGTTGTAGGGCAACTCCTGGGATTTGCCCTCAGGGTCAGAACCTGTGTAGTCCCCTTTTATTCTCTCTTCCTCCATCCTGCTCTTTGAAACTCTGATGCCACTGTCTTGAGCCATCAGGTCTAGGCACAAATGGAACTGAACACTCTCCCTCACACTTTGAAACACAATACCAGCTCAAATCATGTACCTGGCTTTTTACCTGAGAAACAAACTTCTATCTTGTTTAAGCCTCTGCTATTTTGTTTGTTGTCATCTGCAGCTTAACCTAATCTTAAAACTTAGATCCTCGGCCAGGAGTGGTGGCTCATGCCTGTAATCCCAGTACTTTGGGAGGCTGAGGTGGGCGGATCATGAGGTCAGGAGTTCGAGATCAACCTGGCCTGGCCAGCATAGTGAAACCACATATCTACTAAAAATACAAAAAACTTAGCCGGGCGTGGCGGCGGGCGCCTGTAATCCCAGCTGCTTGGGAGGCTGAGGCAAGGAGAATCGCTTGAACCTGGGAGTGAGCTTCAACCTGGGAGGTTGCAGTGAGCGGAGATTGTGCCACTGCACTCCTGCCCGGGCAACAGTGCAAGACGCCATCTCAAAAAAAAAAAAAAAAAAAAGCTTAGATGCTCACTCTCCACCTCATCCTGTCTGAATTTTAAAAAAAAAAAAAAAATCATATGGCCTTGAAGATCTGGCCAAACCAAATAGTGAACATTTTGGAACTAATTATCTTGAGTTACAGAAAAACCTTCCTATAAAGTCAACAAAACTCAGAAATCATAAAGGAAAAGAGTGACAGATTTTTCCTCCCAACACATTTAACATATTCTGGCCACAAAATATGTTAAATATTCTACAGAAGAATATTCATGGGAGAGCCCCTTAGAAATGGTTGCAAACTTTTTTTCTCCCTCCATTTACTCGTGCTCTCTCTCTAGAATCTCGCTTTGTTGCCAGGCTGGAGTGCAGTGGCAAGATCGTAGCTCACTGCAGCCTCAAATTCCTGGGCTCAAGAGATCCTCCTGCCTCAGCCTCCTGAGTAGCTAGGACTACAGACTTGCGCCACTAGACCTGGCTATTTTTATTTTTCACAGAGACGGGTCTCGCCTTGTTGCCCAGGCTGGTCTCAAACCCCTGGGTTCAAGCAATCCTCCCGCCCTGGCCTCCCAAAATGCTGGGATTGCAGGTGTGAGCCGTCGCACCAGGCCTGCCTTTTATCTTTTAATTTTGTGTTTGGCATCTTTCGTGTTCAGAGATGTTATCACTATGTGTCTCACTTAGTGTTTAAAAATTCTGCTTAAAAGGGAAAATGGTTTGTGTTTCCGAGCATGTGTTTGAGTGGGATGAGATCCTGTTTCTGAAACTAACGACAGGAAGGGACAAGACTGCAGTTTCCAAGAGGCGCCAGCAGGTGGTACTGTTCCCATTTCAAACTAATCGCAGTATAGGTAGATGCCGCGCGGAGAAACGAGTCCAGGACATCCTGTGTCCTTATAGCATAGGTAGATGCCGCACGGAGAAACGAGTCCAGGACATCCTGTGTCCCATCCCTTGGAGCATCTCCGCTGCTCAAGGTTCGGCTATTACTCAGCAGAAGGGCACTGCTGGTCTGGAAAAGAAACTTTAGGATGCGGAAATAGTGATAAGTTAGGGTATTTATTGCCCGCTAACACTTGTAGAAAAGTTTGACTATATTCAAGCCAAGAACGCAGGGATTCTTGACTGTCTTTGAAGTTAGGGACTCATCGGCAAATGTGAAGCGAGCTATGATCTCTTTTCTCAGAAAAGTGCATTCGTGGCCGGGCGCGGTGGCTCACGCCTGTAATCCCAGCACTTTGGGAGGCCGAGGCGGGCGGATCACGAGGTCAGGAGGTCGAGACCATCCTGGCTAACACGGTGAAACCCCGTCTCTACTAAAAATACAAAAAATTAGCCGGGCGTGGTGGCGGGCGCCTGTAGTCCCAGCTACTCGGGAGGCTGAGGCAGGAGAATGGCGTGAACCCCGGGGGGCGGAGCCTGCAGTGAGCCGAGATTGCGCCACTGCACTCCAGCCTGGGTGAAAGAGCGAGACTCTGTCTCCAAAAAAAAAAAAAGAAAAAGAAAAGAAAAGTGCATTCGTGTCTGCACGTTGCCATTTTTCTGTCTTCTCTCACAACACGCACTCTTCATACAATTAGAGTTCATGGCCCCTATAATTCAGTATCTCTTGACCTGAATAATGTTCACAGATTTCACAAAAAAAGAAACTGTTTCAGACCTCCACTGTTAAATTATTTTCAACACAATTCGTCTTTTAACAAACTTTCCTCCAACTCTTCCTGGTTGCAGACACTATTCGAGGTACTTGATAAACACAGCAGCGAATTAGACAGTAAAAAGGGACTTACTTAGTCACTAGAGAGAGAGGCACTACATAAGTCAACAACAGCAAAAAATGCCAGATAGGGATAAAGGTATAAAGAAAATAGGGTAAAGGCCTCTGTAAAGAGATGGCATGACAACCAAGATGAGAAGGAAGCGGGAGTCAGAAAACGCGGGGGACAGTATTCCCCGCAAGGAACCAGCTTCTGCAAAAGCCAAGGCGGCGGTGGGCTTGGTGGAATCAGCCGGAGCCCTTGGCATCTCTCTCAATTCCTTTCTTTCTTTCACTAACCACATTCAATTGACAGCGAGTTCTGTCCATTTTACTTCCAAAATACATCTCAAGTAAGTCCACTTCTCTCTATTCCTAATGCTATCACCCTAATGTATCACCCTATACAAACTGCCTAGACTGTGGGAATAATCTAACTTTTTTGTTCGTTTGTTTGTTTGGCATCTACTCTCATTTCTCTCCAATCCATTTCCTACCTAGCCACAGAGGAGTGATTGTTATTTTTATTTTATTATTTTATTTCTTTTTCTTTTCCTTTTTTTTTTTTTTTTTGAGGCAGAGTCTCACTCTGTCACCCAGGCTGGAGTGCAGTGGCGCAATCTCAGCTCACTGCAACCCCCGCCTCACGGGTTCAAGCGATTCTCCTGCTTCAGCCTGCCAAGTAGCTGGGATTACCTCCATGCACCACCTTGCCAAGCTAATTTTTACAAAATAGAGACGAGGTTTCGCCATGTTGGCCAGGCTGGTCTCAAACTCCTGGCCTGAAGCGATCCACCCACCTTGGCCTCCCAAAGTGCTGGGATTACAGTCCTGAGCCACAGCTCTGGCCTAGGAGTATCTTTTTATAATGCAAGTGTTGTCGTTTTCCTTTCCTGCTTAAAACCCCTCACATCCCTTGCTAATGAGGTCTCTAAATGGCCTTCTCAGGGTAAAGGTAGAAAGAATGGCAGATAAAACAAGACAGCTGGCTGATGTGGAGGGTCCTGCCGCTTCCCCCTTTCTCTTGTACACTCAGTCGCACTTTCAGCAAGTCACCTACTAACAGTGGCTTAAACCAGGGTCAACAATCTACGTATGGCCCATGGGCCAAATTCGCAAAGATTCTCACCTTGACCAAACTCTCTAGTTAGACTTTTTTGAGCTCTCTTTCTTTTTTCTTTTCTTTCTTTTTTTGTTTTTTTGTTTTTTCTATTTGAGACAGAGTCTTACTCTGTCGCTTAGGCATGAGTGCAGTGGCGCCATCTCGGCTCACTGCAGCCTCCATCTACTGGGTTCAAGCGATTCTCCTGCCTCAGTCTCTCGAGCAGCTGGGATTACAGGCATGCGCCACCACGCCCAGCTAAGTTTTGTATTTTAGTAGAGATGGGGTTTCACCATGTTGGCCAGACTGGTCTCAAACTTGGTGATCCACCTGCCTTGCCCCCCGGAGTGCTGGGATTACAGGCGTGAGCCACTCCGCCCAGCCTGAGCTCTTTTTCAACTAGGCCTCAACCTTTGGGCTCCCATGTTTATCTCTGTATTGTCCAGTTCTAGCAAGAATCCTGCTAAGTCAGTTTAGCCAGAATCCTTTACCTCTGATGTTGCCTCTTAGTAATTTTTCCATCTGACCCACATCCTGCTCCTTGGCTAAAAATTTCCACTTGTCTTTGTTGTGTTCAAAGTTGAGCTCAATCTCTCTTCCCCACCGCAAAACCCCATTGCAGTGGCCCCTGCAACTGATCCCAATGGTAAGTCTATCTTACCTTCTTTAACAAGCGTCATGAATAACTTTTCTTTTAACAAAATCCAGCCTATTGCCTGTTTTCATACAGCTAGAAAGCTAAGAAGGATTTTTACATCACTAAATGGTTGAATAAATAAAAAGATGAATAACACCTAATAAAGTGCATTAAAGTACGCCATTCGCTACTCTAAAGTTTTGCACTTGTTAGCTCATTTTATCATTATAATTCTGTGAAGTAGGTATTATTACTCATTTTATAGACGAACTTTGAAACCGATGCTCCAAAAATTGGCTGGGCGCGGTGGCTCATGCCTGTAATCCTAGCACTTTGGGAGGCCGAGGTGGGTGGATTGCCTGAGCTCAGGAGTTCGAGGCCAGTCTGGTCAACATGGGGAAACCCTGTCTCTACTAAAAATACAAAAAATTAGCTAGGCGTGGTGGGGCGTGCCTGTAATCCCATCTTCTCGGGAGGCTGAGGCATGAGAATTGCTTGAATCCGGCAAGCAGAGATTGCAGTGAGCTGAGATGGCACCATTGCACTGCAGCCTGGGTGACAAGCAAGATTTTGTCTCAAAAAAAAAAAAAGGTGAATTAAGTAGTAGTTCAGCTGGAAAGCTGGAATTCAAACGCAAGGAGCCTTAATTTGGAGCCTATTCTCCCCACATGAAAAGGTATCCAGCACTATGAAGACAGGTATGTGAGTGGCGAAAGAGAGATGTGGGCAACAGATGGTGGTGAGTTCCCAAGAGGGAAGATCACCGTGTCTCAGAGAAGCAAGGGAAAGCTGTGTAGGCAAATGAGGCCATGTTTCCACCATGATTCGAGGGAGCACTAGCCCCAATTAAGTGAGTGTTCTCTATCTCTCCCCACTATCTCAGTAGTGAGCCTGTATTGTACTCGATGATTATATTTTGGATTTTTCCAGTAAAAAAAATTGTAGAAATTTGTTTTTTTCTTCATATGTAGGTACATACCTAATACCTTCTATTTTGCCTCTTGGTCTGCAAAGCCTAAAACATTTAATATCTGGCCCTTTACAGAAAACATTTGCAGAACCTGGTTTAAACTAGGGTTTAAACCATAAAGACATTTGTTGTTTATTTAAGAAATCTACATTCCACAAAGCATACATATTTCAAAGCATCATGTTGTACATAATAAATATATACAATTTTGTCAATTTAAAAATTAATTAATTTTAAGAAAAGAAGTTCAGATGTAGGTGATTCCAAGGTTAGTTCAGGAACTCAATAATGGTGTCAAAGACTCAATTTCCTTTTTCTGCTCTATCATTTGTAGCATTTCTATTTGTTTGTTTGTTTGTTTGTTGTCTTCTCATGGTCACAAAATGGCAGTGATAGCTCCAAGCTTTGCAGCTGATAGAAAAAAAAGAAGTTTGGACAATGCATGTATAGATCAGAGACCTCTCAGCAAGTGTGGGGTAGAGGCTGACAACAAAAGACCAGGATGAGACCATTATACAATGCTGCCAAGGCCAGCACAGATCAGAGACAGACTCAGAGATGGATGCTGTCTCTTCATTTAATGGGGAAACAGCAAAGTTTCAGAGTTTAGAATTAACACCAATGGAAAAACAAGAGGAAAAATTCTGAATATGGCTGAGTTAATCTCCATATGAATAGAAATTAATCTGGACATGATAGAAATTAAATTAACAATAATGAAGTTTGCAGTCTCATCTAATAGAGTGTCAGCCGCAGGAGGGCAGATATCTTGTCTGCCTTGTTCACTACTGTGGCAGATACTTCATTTTGAGTTGCCTACTCAAAATGCTTTCTTCCTTCCCCCTTCTTCCCTCCTCCATCCCTCTCTATCCTCCCTTTCTCCTTTCCTTCCTTCCTTCCTTTCTTCCTTCCTTCCTTCCTTCCTTCCTGCCTTCCTTCCTTCCTGCCTTCCTTCCTTCCTGCCTTCCTTCCTTCCTTTTTTCCCTCCTTCCTCCCGTCCTCCCTTCCTCCCTCCCCCCTTCTTTTTTTTTCCTAACACATCTTGAAGTACCTTTGAGATGTCAATATGCCTAGTCAAAGTACACATTTGCCGTTTCCTTTGAAAATACTGGTGGCCAAGTGATGAGCTGTGAGCAGAAGTAGTGGGGTGGGGCTTCAGGAAATGCTCTTTAAAGGAAAGAAGCTCTTCTGACTTGCTCTTCCCTCTGCCCTTCTTCCTCCCTGGAATGTGGACCTGTTTCCTGGAGATGCAACAGCCCTCTTGCAGCCCTGGGAATAAAAACTGCACGCTGTACCAGAGGTAGAGCAGGCCAGTGGAAGGAGCCTGGGTGCTCTCTCTTTCTCTATCTATGTATCTATCTATCTATCATCTGTATATTATCTCTATATATCTATATATAATCTATATATCTATAATATACTATAATATATATTATCTCTATATATCGATATACCTCTCTATATAATATATAGATATATATTCTCTCTCTCTCTCTCTATAGATATATATATATATTTTTTTTTTTTTTTTTTTTTTGAGACAGGGACTCATTCTGTCGCCTAGGCTGGAGTGCAGTGACGTGATCTTGGCTCACTGCAGCCTCGACCTTCCAGGATCAAATGATCCTCCCACCTCAGCCTCCCAAGTAGCTGGGACTACAGGCATGCACCACCACGCCTGGTTAATTTTTGTATTTTTTTGTAGAGACAGGGTTTCACCATGTTGCCCAGCCTGGTCTCAAACTCCTATACTCAAGCAATCCGCCCACCTCAGCCTCCCAGAGTGTTGGGACTACATGCATGAGCCCCTGTGCCTGGCCAGAGCCTGGGCTTTCAGCAACTGCATGAGCCCTGGACTCTGAGCTGTTTGTTCTGTGAGGAAAAAGAAACCTGTTTGATGAAACCACTATTATTTAGGTTTTCTGTTACATCAGCTGAACACAATCTTAAGAAATACAAACTTGAGGCCGGGCGTGGTGGCTCACGCTTGTAATCCCAGCACTTTGGGAGGCCGAGGCAGGCGGATCACGAGGTCAGGAGATCGAGACCACGGTGAAACCCTGTCTCTACTAAAAATACAAAAAATTAGCCGGGCGTGGTGGCGGGCGCCTGTAGTCCCAGCTACTCGGAGAGGCTGAGGCAGGAGAATGGCGTGAACCCAGGAAGCGGAGCTTGCAGTGAGCCGAGATTGCGCCACTGCACTCCAGCCTGGGTGATAGAGCAAGACTCCGTCTCAAAAAAAAAAAAAAAAAAAGAAGAAATACAAACTTGAATCTCCCATTCCTAAGATGGTGTCACCATAGAAGGCTCTCAATAGTCATGTGTAGAATGAATGAATGAAATACAAAGGCAGCACTAAAACTTAGTGACAGTAGACAGATTAAGATGATAACAAGATGCAGTGCCGCAGAACTACACGATCCCGGAGAGCCCTCTGTGCTGCAGTCTGCACTCATGGAGCACGAATGAACAGTGTGTGGACACTGCCCCAGGAATTCTGCCATATAGAGCACCCTCTCCACCATCCTAAATGCATATGCATCAGTTTTTCATGATTATCACATAAATGAAAATACACAATTGGAAAGTTCTTGGAAAAGCTCTTAGAAAACTCACAGATACCCAAGAATATCCCACTCTGAGATATAAATGTCCAGAAGGGCAATGTTGCCCTGAGATTTTAAATCAAGAAGAAGTGCTCACAGAACTCATGGAAGGTGGGTGTTTCCTTTGAACACAGTTTATTGGTAGCCGTGGGCACTATTTGCTGCCACCTAGTTGTGTAACTTTAAGAGACAGAAAAATAAAATCTCCTACTCAATGTTCAGCATTCCAAGTTTGAAGCCGGCACAGTTTAGTGTCCAGAGTGGAATTTAATATTCTTCTTTCAACCGTGACATACCTACCAATTAGCACAACCTACCGATTTGCTCATAAAGCCCCATTCATCCGCAGCATAACACAAAGCTGCTTTTGATGGGGAAACAGCAACATTTCAGCATTTAGAATTAATGCCAGTTCTAAACATAGACTTCAGAATGTACATTTTTATTAACTACCCATTAAAAACAACTCTTTCCATCCCCACATGGCACCACAGAACTACATGATCCCAGAAACCCCTTCACAAGAGGGTCTCCCCTATACAAGAAACAGGTTGATAAAGTCACTCAGCAAATTAAACTATTTACCTTATCCACTTAAGATAAAGACATTTTCTCTTAAGGAAGGATTTTCTTTGAAAATGATGAAGGTGGTTGGGCGCAGTGGCTCATGCCTGCAATCCCAGCACTTTGGGAGGCCGAAGTGGGTGGATCACCTGAGGTCAGGAGTTCGAGACCAGCCTGACCAATATGGTGAAACTCAGTCCTACTAAAAATACAAAAATTAGCCGGGCATGGTGATGGGCACCTGTAGGCCCAGCTACTCAGGAGGCTGAGACAGGAGAATTGCTTGAACCCAGCAGGCAGAGGTTGCAGTGAGCCAAGATTGTGCCTCTGCACTCCAGCCTGGGTGACAGAGCAAGACTCCATCTCAAAAAAGGAAAAGAAAATGATGAAGTTGTGTGGGAAGAGCCTGACTGTATCATGATTACTGTTTATTGTCTCCCTTCCCTCCCACTCTCCTGCTGCCAACATGTCCTAAGTTGTTAGCTCCACAGCAGCAGGGGTCTTTGTTTTGTTCACCAAAGTAGCTTCTGCACCTAGAACTTTGACCAGTGCTCGACAAATCCTTCTTGATGAATGAACTGGACCAGAAGGCAGCATAATTGCATAGCATAGAGCAAGTAGCCTATCAAAGATTTTTGTTGGAAATGTAAGAATAGATTATTTCACCCACAAAACAAGAATACATCTTAATATAGGTTATGGAATATATAGAATTATTCCTGGAAATGTTTTCACAAAGCCATCATCCTGTAAGCCTCACTTTCCCCCATGCTTACTCCTCTGCTGGATTACCTTTTACTTTATGCTTCTCTTTCCTCCACCGTATCCATCTTCTCTGTAAGTCCAAATTCCTCCCATACCACAAAGACTGGCCCAAGGGCTATCCTCTCCATATAAGCCTTCTGCACATTAATTTCTCTCTCTTTTTGAATCCTTATGATAATTTATATTTTTCTTAAGACTCATCCCATTATCAATACTACTATAGTTATTCTGGGGATATCTTAATGGCAAATGCCATTGACCCACACATCTCAAACAGCAAGAAAATAAACAAAACATATGAAACAACAATTTTCAAGACACTTGGACATGAGGCAATAAAGGACAGTGATTCCTGAGGGTTGGGAAACAAATGAGGTGAGCCCTCCTGAGACAGTGTCCAGGTCCCAGTGTGAGAAGGGAAGACTGAGGGATAGTCCAATAGAAACGCTGAACTGAGGAGACATTGTACAGAGTCTGAGGAGACCAAGACAGAGTTCACAGGAAAGAGTTTGGGATCATTTATTATGGCGGCCTTAGAAAACTAACATGGAGAGGGTGCAGTTTGACCAGTAAAACTTGTTTCTGTGAAGAGTTGCTCCTCAGAGGGAATTTTCTTCAACTCTTTCTTAGCCAATGTAAAAATAAAGACCTTGAAAATAAAATGTAATGTCCACAGAGGACAGTGTGTCATTTTGGTGATCCAGGGTTAAGTGTTCCTGCAGTGTAGGATTTAAGTTTGCAAATTTTGGATTTTTTTTTTTTTTTTTTTAAGACAGGATCTCCCTTTGTCACTCAGGCTGTAGTTCAGTGGCATGATCATGGCTAACTGTAGCCTCACCTCCTGGGCTCCAGGGGTCCTCCCACCTCAGTCTCCCATGTGGCTGGGATGACAGGAATGTGCCACCACACCTGGCTAATTTTTTTAATTTTTTATTTGTAGAGATAGGGGTCTCATTATGTGCCCCAACTGGTCTTGAACTTCTGAGCTCAAGCGATCCTCCCACCTCAGCTTCTCAAAGTGCTGACATGAGCTACTGTACCTACCCTGGAATTTTTTAAATGAATTGATTGAATATGATGGTTGTTCCCTGAGAACTAAGGTTTTTTTGTTTTTTCTTTTTTGTTTTTTTTTACCTTTTAGAGATGAGGCCTTGCTCTGTTGCCCAGGCTGGTCTTGAACTCCTAGCCTAAGGCGATCCTTCTATCTCAGCCTCCCAAACTGTTGGGGTTACAGTCGTGAGCCACCATGCCCAGCTAAGTCTTTTTTCTATTATGATTTATGATGAACACACAATAGAAACTTTTTCCTTTTATCAAATCCACAGTCATATTTCCCCAGTTGTTTCCAAAATGTCCAATATGTAGCTTTGAATAAATGAATACAAATGTCCTGTAGTGAAACCACAGGACACAACTCATAATGCATGTTGCACAGTCATTTTTCAACTGTGCTGTAATTTGAAATTGTGGTTAAGAATTTATACAATCGGGATGAGTGAACCTTTCTAAGAATTGCTTTTGAAGAGCATCTGGGTAGCATATATCAAGGAACTTCAACATGTTCTTAACCTTGAGTCCACTTCTGCGTATCTATCACAATAAAATCACTCTAAATTTAAAAAGAAAAAGTTATAAATGCAACAATATTCATCATGGAATTGCTGAAAATAGCAAAATATTAGTAACGACAATTATGGAATGGCTTAAAAATGCTACGACATAGGCCGGGCATGGTGGCTCACGCCTGTAATCCCAGCACTTTGGGAGGCCAGGGCGGGCGGATCACAAGGTCAGGAGATCGAGACCATTCTGGCTAACACGGTGAAACCCCGTCTCTACTAAAAATACAAAAACAAATTAGCCGGGCATGGTGGCAGGTGCCTGTATTCCCAGCTACTTGGGAGGCTAAGGTGGGAGAATGGCATGAACCCAGGAGGCAGAGCTTGCAGTGAGCCGAGACTGTGCCAGTGCACTCCAGCCTGGGCGACAGAGCGAGATTCTGTCTCAAAAAAAATAAAAATATAAAATATAAAATAAAGTAAAAAATAGAAATACTATGACATAAGGAATACCATGCAATCATCAAATATGATGTTTAAGAGGACGATATACTACCATGGAAAATAATCTAATGATAATAGGTAAGAGCAGCCTGTGGCTGGGCACGGTGGCTCACACCTATAATCCCAGCACTTTGGGAAACTGAGGTGGGCGGATCACCTGAGGTCTGGAGTTTGAGATCAGCCTGGCCAACATGGAGAAACCCCGTCTCTACTAAAAATACAAATAATTAACCAAGTGTGGTGGTGCGTGACTGTAGTCCCAGCTACTCAGGAGGCTGAAGCGGGAGAACAGCATGAACCCAGGTGGCAGAGGTTGCAGTGAGCCAAGATCATGCCACTGTACTCCAGTCTGGGCGACACAGCCAGTCTGTCAAAAAAAAAAAAAAAAAGAAAAAGAAGAAAAAAAAGAAAAAGAAAGAAAGAGAAAGAAAGAAAAAGCAGCCTGCAAAATCAAACTTACAGAATGAGTAAAACAATGTTAAAACTATGCTGGAAAAATACTAAAACATATGCTAACAGTAGATACTTAGGGTCACTGTTCTTCATTATTTTTATATAATTTTTTCTATTTTCCAAATGTTATTGTGATTATTTTGACTCCAGATATGAACAGGCCAAAGCCAATTTGTTCATGTGTAATCACTGGCTTTTTAAAATTTTTGAATGGTATCAATAGCTATAAATACAACTTACCTTTGAACACCCCAGGCTTAAACTGTGCAGATCCACTTATACGTGGATTTTCTTCTGCCTCTGCCACCCCTGAGACAGGAAGACCAACCCCTCTTTCCCTCCTCCTCAGCCTGCTCAGTGTGAAGACAAGAGGATGAAGACTTATGATGATCCACTTTCACTTAATGAATGGTAAATATATTTTCTCTTCCTTATTATTTTCTTAATAACATTTTTCTTTTCTCTAACTTATTATGAGAATATAGTATATAATACATACACAAAATATATGTTAATCAACTGTGTATGTTATTGGCATAGCTTTCAGTCAAGAGTAGGCTGTTAGTACTTACGTTTTTGGGCAGTAGGTACAAAGGTTATACATACCAGCCTGTGCAAAATGGTGAGATCCTGTCTCTACCAAAAAAAAAAATTTAAAAATTAGCTGGGCATGGTGGTACGTGATGGTGGTCCCAGCTACTCAGGAGGCTGAGGTGGGAGGATTGCTTGAGCTCAGGAGTTCAAGGATGTAGTGAGCTAGGATCAGGCCATTGCACTCCAGCCTGGGTGACAGAGAGATTCTGTGTCTATAAAAAAAAAAAAAAAGTCATACATGGATTTTTGACTGTGTGGAGGCTGGCGCTCCTAACCCCATATTGTTCAAAGGTCAACTACAGTTACATGGAGCTGAGAGAGCTATAGGCTTTTTCCCCTCTCCTTCCTCTACAGCTTGAACATCCTTGCTACCAAGTAACATATTAAAATGAAAGGAAGCCTCGGCCGGGCGCGGTGGCTCACGCTTGTAATCCCAGCACTTTGGGAGGCCGAGGCGGGCGGATCACGAGGTCAGGAGATCAAGACCACGGTGAAACCCCGTCTCTACTAAAAATACAAAAAATTAGCCGGGCGTGGTGGCGGGCGCCTGTAGTCCCAGCTACTCGGAGAGGCTGAAGCAGGAGAATGGCGTGAACCCGGGAGGCGGAGCTGCAGTGAGCCGAGATTGCACCACTGCACTCCAGCCTGGGCGACACAGCGAGGCTCCTCAGACCAAATTCTGACATGTGCTCAGGCACTTTTTAGAAAGATCCTAAAAGTGTTTATATAAGTTGTTCTGTAAGCTGGATGAAGTACCTGCTTTCAGAAATTTTAGGTGCTTTGCCACCCTTGCATGAAAGAAGCTGCGTGAATGAATCAGGACTCAGTTATCCATACAGTTAACAGGAGGAAATTGGAAAACTTCCAATTATCAACTAGTCCCAAGAATGTTTAGGAATCATGCTTTTTGTACTATCATCCTTCCCACCTCCTTTTTTTTCTTTTTGGTACACTGGACAGGGTATCTTTAAAGTATTTTAGCCAATCTCATATCTTGACTTTCACTAATATTACAAATGAAACCTCATTTTTAATACTCTTGTTCTGCCTAGCAGAGGAAAAGGCAAACCCTCTCTGGTAGAAGATATCATCATCTGCACACGCTACCATTTTTTAAATAAACAATGTTCAGCATTCATTCAAAAATTCTTAGAAATATCAGGCTGGGCGCGGTGGCTCACATCTGTAATCCCAGCACTTTGGGAGGCTGAGGCAGGTGGATTACCTGAAGTCAGGAGTTCAAGAGCAGCCTGACCAACATGGCAAAACCCCATCTTTACTAAAAATACAAAAATTAGCTGGGCATGGTGGCGGGTGCCTGTAATCCCAGCTACTCAGAAGGCTGAGGCAGAAGAATCTGGGAGGCAGAGTTTGCAGTGAGCCAAGATGGTGCCACTGCACTCCAGCCTGAGTGACAGAGCGAGGCTGTCTCAAAAAAAAAAGTTCTTAGAAATATGAAAAATTTGCTGGGCATGGTGGCAAATGCCTGTAATCCCAGCTACTCGGGAGCCTGAGGCAGGAGAATCATTTGAATCTGGGAGGCGGAGGTTGTGGTGAGCCAAGATCATGCCATTGCACTCCAGCCTGGGCAACAAGAAACTCCACCTCAAAAAAGGAAAAAAAAAAAAATCAAAATAAAGCCAAGAGAGGGGAAAAAAACCAAATAAACAATAGCAATAGATCCACAGGTGATCCAGATGTTGAAGTTAACAGATAATGTGGTTTAAAGTAACTATGATTAATATGTTCAAAAAAAATAAATAGGCAAGGTGCGGTGGCTCACACCTGTAATCCCAGCACTTTGGGAGGCCCACGCAGGTGGATCATGAGGTCAGGAGATTGAGGCCATCCTGGCCAACATCGTGAAACCCCATCTCTACTAAAAATACAAAAATTAGCTGGGTGTGGTGGCGCTCGCCTGTAATCTCAGCTACTCTGAACGCTGAGGCAGGAGAATCACTTGAACCTGGGAGGCGGAGATTGCAATAAGCCGAGATTGCGCCACTGCACTCCAGCCTGGCAACAGAGTGAGACTCTGTCTCAAAAAAATAATAATAATAAGATAAATAAATAAATAAATAAATAAATAAATAAATAAATAGGGATAGCAGATAAAAAGATGGAGAATTTCTTACCCTTTAAAGAACTGAAACCTAAAAAAGAACGAAGTTGAAATTCCAAAGCCAAAGTACATTACCATTATAACAGTATTACATTTTTTTTTTTTGTCGCCCAGGCTGGAGTGCAGTGGCGCGATCTCGGCTCACTGCAAGTTCCGCCTGCCGGGTTCACGCCATTCTCCTGCCTCAGCCTCCTGAGTAGCTGGGACTACAGGCGCCCGCCACCACGCCCGGCTGATTTTTTGTATTTTTAGTAGGGACGGGGTTTCACCATGTTAGCCAGGATGGTCTCGATCTCCTGACCTCGTGATCCGCCCGCCTTAGCCTCCCAAAGTGCTGGGATTACAGGCGTGAGCCACCGCGCCCGGCCAACAGTATTACATTTTTAGAAAGTTCGTGCTGAGTGTGAGCTGTGACAACATATGTGTTCTTTTGTGGAGTAGCAATCTTACTACTCCCTAGCTAGGAGCTAAGGAGGCTCCTAAACGCCTACAGCCACTGTGGAGGTTCAGACACTAGCAGTCACATACTGATGAACTGAAGCCATTGCAAGGAAGCTGTGAGGGTTACATGACATCCTCAGAGTGCATAGATGAGCCAGCAAAATGAAGTCTCCTTCCAAACTTGGGATTTAGCTACCATAGGCAGCAATGTTGTTATGTAATTTAAGGGAACTTGGCAATAAGTGAAATAACAGTTAATCTATAATTTCTCCAAATCACTGATCCTTAAAGTCGGGTTCAGGCAGACCAGAGTATGTAGACAATCTCCTAGGTTTTAGGGAGGAAATGCCAAAACTTATGTTTACGTTTAACTCATGTTTGAAATGCCTATATATTTATTTTACACAATGTACTTAGTATGTTGGTATTGTAGAATATATTAACTTACAAATAAATAGATATGCATCTTTTGGAAGTAAGTTAAAATTTTTTTTTAAATTGCTGGCCAAAGTTTGGAGACCATTTTTTTCTAAACCTACATATTTATTTACTAAATTCCATGTTGCATCTACTAAATCATGAATAAAATCTTACCCCAGTTGGTTAGTTGCATTTGTTTCCTCAGTTTTCTTCATCTATAAATCCTCGGCACTCAGCTGTTTTGTGAACTAGGCTAAAATGGCAATCTCATTTGCAGAAAATAAAATAGTTTTCTCAAAGTGAAGTTATTTCCCATACATTTTTATTAAACTTTTGCTTATTATTTGTTTTCTAGTGTGTTAGTAACAATAAAACAGATGCATAAGTAGAAAATTAGTAATAAAAGAAACATCAAGATATAGTTTTTTATAGCTTGTCTGCTTTTTTTTTTACAGATACATGCTCTTATTTGTGATTTTTTTTATTGCAGATGTATAATATACCCATATATTTATTCTTACCTTTTTTGATGGAATTAAATTTATCAGGTAAAGGTTTGGTAAGGTTGCTCTGACTCCCAAGATATGCTGATGCCTGGAAAAACTTGTGAAGATTATTTTATTTTATGGCTCTTTATCTGGTGTCTGTTAATAGCACTTGGAAGATAACAAAATTATGCACAAACTGATAGTTGTAAAATCAGATTTTGAGAGTAGATAAGGGAAGGAAGTAAAGGCCTGAGGCAGCTAAAGAAGTGAGAAAGTCCATTAAAATGTACAGAAAATTAACTTCCTCCTACCTCCCAGTTTTGCCAGAGGCAGACCCTGCAACTGAGAGTCTTAAGAGTTGGAAGAAAACTCAGAAGGCATTTAGCCCCACTGTGACTGAAGGGATTCTGAAAACATGGGACTTACAGTATTAAAACTGGGAAAGTCCCAGCAAACCAGGATGAGTTGGTCACGCCTCCTACCTTCTGCAAGAATACGTTTTGACATGATCACATATGCTATTATTGTTCCCAATTTACAGATGAGGTTGGGTGGTCAGCCAAACCTCTGTTAGAATATTCTCAGTGATGGGAAACTAGATAGTGGTTCTACTGGATGCTTCTGCCTCAAAATGAACTATTTTCCCCTCTCATTTACTTGCATTGGTCCTTTTTTTATGAAAATCACATAGGACTTTTATTTGGTAAGTCTAGAAAATCAACTTGCTGAGAGGTCCAAAAAAAAAAAAAAAATCAAACAACAACCATACCCCTTCTTCCCTCCAACTCAAGTATATTCATTTCCCGTCCAAGTATTAACCAGGTCTGACCCTGTTGAGCTTCCAAGATCAGATAAGATCGGGTGTGTTCAGGGTGGTATGGCCATAGACTTCATATTCATTTCAATTTAGCCCAGCACAAAGTACCTGTGCTAGGCCCAGGAGGGGATCTGAAAAAGAGCATGGACAAATGAATAAATCTAGAAAGACTATTTGATACATGTGTCTAAACATGGTAGCCCAAAATAGTGCCTCTTTCGGAATAAAAGTATAATATGCAATACATACAAGAAATAGAGGTGTGGATAACTAAATTCAGACTGTAGCAAGCTGTTTGCTGTAGTCTGCTATAAGTTGCTGTAGTTTGTCCAATCAGTCATACTTGACAAGTTAATTCAAATTGGCTTGATTATGTGGACATCTTCAGCTCAAAGAGTAAATGACAAATTTATTCAGAGACAAAATTGTACTGTAAAAATAGTATTACGAAGATAATTTTGAAGGCCGGATATGGTGGCTTTCACCTGTAATCCCAGCACTTTGGGAGGCTGAGGTGGGTGGATCCCTTGAGCCCAGGAGTTCAAGACAAGCCTGGGCAACATAGCGAAACCCTCTGTCTACTAAAAATACAAAAAATTAGTCAGGCATGATGGCATGTGCCTGTGGTCCCAGCTACATGGGAGGTTGAGGTGAGAGAATCACTGGCACCTGGGAAGTCAAGGCTGCAGTGAGCCATGATCATGGCACTGTACTCCAGCCTCAGCAACAGGAGTGAGATTCTGTCTTAATTAAAAAAAAAAAAAAAAAAAGATAATATTGAGGGGGAGGAAGGAAAAACTCAAGGGAAGCCACAGTTACCATTACAATTATAATCCATATTCACTATCATTACTAACAAGGATATAAAACCAGTTATGGTTAAACGTGCTTAAGGTGCTAAATTTAGCAGGTGTGCAATGACATTGTGTAGAATAAAACAGAAACCTGGAGTGATTTTTGCAATGCAAAGTAAAGAAGAGAGGCTACAATTAATATTAAAAATACAATTAATTTAGGTTGGAGTGGGCAATCGCTTTACTTAATAATAGCCTGAAATGTACTTTAAGATAAAAATAATCTGGCTCTTCTTTCTTTCCTTTTTTTGGATTAGGTTTCCGCAGAGGCCAAATATACCAGATGACTGTGAAATTTTCACTTTAATTTGCATGCCTAAGTTAGTCTTGGATATTAGAAATGAGAAAAAATGAAATGTAACTGATCAAGTGTAAGGGAATACATCCTGATTAAGAGAATAGAATCAATTTTCAGAAATCTAGGAGTAAAGGTTCTGGTCAATAGAAACAAATTTAAGCTTATATCATGGCCAGCAGATTTTAAAAATTTCTACTGATAATTCTATAACGTAAGTTTAACCTGCTTTCTGACTTTTTTAATGCAAAAGGTTGTTTAATTGACTTGTCTAAATCTGTCAGGTATTTTGGAGGTTCATATGCATGAACTTGAAATTAAAAGCCAAAACCAGAAAACAGCATGCTATGCACATGGGAAGTAAGTAGATAGCATATAATTTTTGTATTTGGCTTGGAATCATTTAAAGTGGTGGTTATCACTAGTGCCAGGTATTTTTGATATCATGTAATTTTTCAAAGTGATATCTAGATGTGGCTCTGGTTCCTGAAATCTTAGCCAGTTATGGACCAAAAAATGCAGTTTTAAAATAAAGTAATAAAATTGGCATAGATTTTTTTTTTTTTGGATGGAGTTTCACTCTGTCCCCCAGGCTGGAGTGAGTGCAGTAGCACAATCTCAGCTCACTGCAAGCTCTGCCTCCTGGGTTCACGCCATTCTCTCAGCCTCCTGAGTAGCTGGGATTACAGGCGTCCACCACCACGCCTGGCTAATTTTTTGTATTTTTAGTAGAGACGGGGTTTCACCATGTTAGTCAGATTGGTCTCGATCTCCTGACCTTGTGATCCGCCCACCTCGGCCTCTCAAAGTGTTGGGATTACAGGCGTGAGCCCCCACGCCCGGCCAATATTTTACATATGCAGAATATTTTAGACAATGGATTTTTATTTTGATTAAAAGTGCTACACAAATAAAAAATAAAAATAAAACCTCTTGGGTTTGAGTGTCAAGAAATTAAAAAATGTATACCATTACATTTCCACACTATTTAAAGTGCAAATGACAAACTGCCCCATCTTAGAGTATCTTCCCAAGAGTAAAGAGGGTGAGTACCACAGTAAAGAATAAATAGAGTAATTAAAAAAAGTGGGTAATATTGTTACCTTTCATGATTAGTTAGCCTAAGAAGCAAGAGAGCTGGCAGAACTTTAGAGGGTTCCTTAAAATAAATTTCTGGTCTTTTTGTTGAACACATCTGATTGATCTGTTGTCTCTAAGATTTTTTTAAATCTCATCCATCTTCCTCTGGTCTTGTCTCCTGCTTATATTTTAGCAGTGTAAGGGAGAGGCTATGTTCATTTCTCTACTTCTTTCCAAAGAAATTTTCTTTTTTCTTTTTCTTTGAAAATAAGAAAACATCTTTCACTGGCTGGGGCAGGGTTTTAGGGTGGAGATAGCATTAGGTTGCTTTCAGATTTTTTATACAAGGCTCCGATTGTTTTATGTTTTATATTATTATTATTATTATTATTATTATTATTATTATTATTATTACTATTTTGGAGACAGAGTCTCGCTCTGTTGCCCAGGCTGGAGTGCAGTGGCATGATCTTGGCTCACTGCAACCTCCGCCTCCTAGATTCAAGTGATTCTCCTGCCTCAGCCTCTGGAGTTTCTGGGCTTACAGGCATGTGCCATCACGCCTGGCTAATTTTTGTATTTTTAGTAGAGACAGGGTTTCACCATGTTGGCCAGGCTGGTCTCCTATTCCTGACCTCAGGTGATTCATCCATCTCAGCCTCCCAAAGTGCTGGGATTACAGGAGTGAGCCACCACGCCCCACCTGATTGTTTTATTTTGTATTCTTGCTTTTAGAATTATTCTGTATATCAACACAGCTGGTCTTATTACAATAATTTTGATATTTTAAACAAATCAGTGATGCTAAGGAACTTCACTGAGTGTTGACATGTCTGTGAAAGCCTTTATATGGAAACTAAGATATCTTTGTTAGGAATGGGGAAACAAAAGGTAAATGTGATAATAATGTATCATAATGTCTCAACTTAGTCATCATTGTGTATCTCTCACTGTCAGATTAAGATGTATGTGCAGTGTATGTTAATTACGGAAATGCATTCTGCCTTATACATGCAGAATTATATCTTAGAGAGCTTCTCCCCAAGCTTTTTGCTAACCAAATCATCTTTTCAACTATATACAGGTCGTTGAAATTCCATCTCTTCAATATTTTATGAGAGAGTGTGTTGACTTCAAGAAGTTAGAAATGGCAAATTCCCTTCCAAACCTGTTTTTCTACTCTTACTATACCTCTAAATTAAACATGTTGGATTTGCACTTATTCGGATCTAGGTAAGTCACTAAATAAGGATAATCAGTTATGTAGGATGTTTTTCATGAGTATAGGATATTGACCAATTCAAAAACCCAACCAGTGAACATGGATGAGATTTTTAAAATAAAAACCAACAAGTCAGAACAGTTATTTCTTGTGTTAAAATTTCAGATGAACTCTGAAAATTGTTTACAAAAGTAGATTCTTAAATTTATATAAAACTAAAGACTATGACAGCCAATATAAGCATATATCCCTTCCGAATATCACAAACAAGAAACAAAAGAGAAATACTTTTAAAGAACTTTTAAAGTTCTTCACTGATATACTGGTTTCTTATTAACTCAGATATTTTATCAGACTAAGATATACACTTTAACCAAATATATAAACCAATTTAAGAGGAATTTAGGAGCATATTGCTTTTGACATAGTTATTGTAAGTTAATGGTCATTTCACTACTATTATCCATTCCAAAGGTGCTTACACCTTTAGAAACAAGCTTTTTTTTTTTTTTTTTTACAGAGTCTCGCTCTGTCACCCAGGCTGGAGTGCAGTGGCGCAATCTCGGCTCGCTGCAACCTCCGCCTCTCGGGTTCAAGCAATTCTCCTGCCTCAACCTCCTGAGTAGCTGGGACTACAGGCGCCCGCCACCACACCAGGCTAACTTTTTGTATTTTTAGTAGAGATGGGTTTTCACCGTGTTAGCCAGGATGGTCTCGATCTCTTGACTTCGTGATCCGCCTGCCTCGGCCTCCCAAAATGCTGGGATTACAGGCGTGAGCCACCGTGCCCGGCCAGAAACAAACTTTCAAGGAAGCTCACCACGTGGTGGTGGCCAAATCTTAACTTTTGCCCCTGAGTTAAATCTTAGTATTCTTTGTGTCTGTGTTTGTAAAATGTAAGATTTGGAATTTCTTTTCATATAATTGATTCTTCATTCCTTTACACAACGCTCAGTATTCATGAGCATGTACCATGTGCCAAATACAGCACAATTTGTACTAGATTAAAATTCAGAGGACTAAAATTAACCACAACAATAACAAATTACTTAACATTAAAGGCCTCCATTTAATAACAGAGAGGAAAGATATGGACAAGGTGTTCTGCTCAGCATTTTTGGTATGCATATCACTCAGTCTTCACAACAACCATATGTAAAAGGTATAAGTGTAACCCATTGTACAGATGAAGTAACTTAATAACTTGCCAAAGAGCACCCAGTTAGGGAAAGGCAGGATCAGAAATACAGCCCAGCACTGTCTACTCTAAACCTGGTTTTTAATGACCTTCCTGGTGCTGCATCTCACAGGGAAGAGACAGTGAGCTCAGGGGGTGGAGGGAGCTGGTGTCACCAAGGAGGTGGTATTTCAAGTGGTTCTCTAAATAACCTGTTATCAGGCAGTTGACGCAGGAAAGAATGTTGGTCAGGGAAGTGGAGCACAGAGAAGTGTATTATAGGCAGGTTGTGTGGAGCAGGTCCAAAAGTGTGAAAGAGAATAGCATGTTTGCCAAAATGCTGGTGCTGTTAAGGTAGGCAGAAGTGCCCTTGCAGAAGGCCTGGATACCATCTAGATTCCATCCTTTAGTTAGACACTGGGATAAAAGTAGGAGTGCAGTAGGGGTGGGGCCTTAAATAATTTTATGCAAGGAACGAGTTATCGGATTTGTGCTTTAAAAGGTAACTGGTAGAGAAGTGTGGAAAGTGGATGGAAGGAGGCAGTGGTGGTGCTGGCTGTGGTGCAACTAGAGGCAGGGAGCCCACTGCCTTGTTCTCCATGAATGATGATCAGGCTATCACCAAAGGCTGAGAGAAGTGGCGGTCTGACTCTTGATATACAGTTGAATGTAGAGAGGAAAGGAGGTACATGATGCTCAGATTTCTGAATTAGGGAACTGGAAGGATGGTGCCCATTCCTTGATGGAACTCTAAAAGGAACAGATGAGGGTGAAGAGGTAATGCATTCCATTCTGCACGTGATGAGCTTGGTGACTGTGTGCCATTCCACTGGGAGATTGTCAAGAGGTATTTAGGCCTATCTGGGGTGTCATTATTTCATTAACAGTCCCACTCAAGAGACCCCGTTCATCCTTGCTCTGCCCCCCTTTTTTTTTTGTGAGGCAGAATCTCATTGCTACACCCAGGCTGGAGTGCAACGGCGCGATATCGACTCACGGCAACCTCCGCCTCCTAGGTTCAAGCGGTTCTCCTACCCCAGCCTCCTGAGTAGCTGGGACTACAGGTGCGTGCCACCACGCCTGGCTGATTTTTTTATTTTTAGTAGAGACAGGGTTTCACCATATTGGCCAGGCTGGTCTCAAACTCCTGACCTCAAGTGATCTGCCTGCCTTGGCCTCCCAAGGAGTGCTGGGATTACAGGCATGAGTCACTGCGCCAGGCCTGCCCTGCCTGTCTTATCAGTCACCAAGGCCTGTCACTTCTGCCTCCCCTCCCTTCCTTCCTCCCTCCCTCCCTTCCTTCCTTTCTTCCTTCTCTCCTTCCTTCACTCCTTCCTTCCCTTTATTTTTTTCTCTCTGCCTCTTTCTTCCCTTCTTCCCCTTCTCCCCCCTCCCTCCCTCCTTCCCTCCCTCCTTCCCTCCCTCCTTCCCTCCCTCCTTCCCTTCCCCCTCTCCGTCTTTCTCTCTTTCTTCCTTCCTTTTCTTTCTCTCCTTTTCTTTCTTTTTCTTTCTTTCTCCTTCCTTTCTTCCTCTCCTCTTCCCATTTTCCTTTCTCTCTTCCTCCTTCTTTCCTTTCTTTTTCTTCTCTCTCTCTCCTTCCTTCTTTCTCTCTTTCTTTCTTCTTTCTTCCTTTCTTTTCTTTCTCTATCCTTCCTTTCTCTCTCTCCCCTTCCCTTCCCCTTTTCCTTCCTTCCTTCCTTCCTCCCTCCCTCCCTCCCTCCTCCCTCCTCCCTCCTCCCTCCCTTCCTTCCTCTCTCTTTCTCTCTTTCTTTCCACAGGGTCTCACCCTGGAGTGACTGCCACAGTAACAGCTCACTAAAGCCTCAAACTCTTAGGCTCCAGTGGTCCTCCAACCTCAGCCTCCTGAGTAGCTGGTACTACAGGTGCACACCACCACACACAGCTAATTTTAAAAATTTTTCGTACAGACAAGGTCTCCCTATGTTGCCTGTGCTGTTCTAAAACTCCTAGACTCAAGTGATTCTCCCACCTCGGCCACCCAAAGTTTTGGGATTACAGGCGTGAGCCATCTACTTCCTTAATGTTTCTTAAATCTCCACTTAAATAAATCTCTGAGTTGGTCATTTGGATTGGTGAGTGCAATGCCCCATAACTATGAACACCTTAGCGTTTCTAGTAGGCCCTTCAAAATAACTCAGGCCTGTATCTTTAGCTTTGTCTCTATCCACACCACTCTGCGGAGCCTGCACTCCAGCTATACTGAAGCAGCCACAGTTTGCAAGAGATTATGCTTACTCACTTCTGTGTTGAAGCACAAAGGCATGTGTACAGTCCTCACCACATGCCAGGATGCACACCAGGAGAGGCAATGATGAGTAATATAGGGCTGACTTCCCAGGAGCGCCTAGTAGAGAATTAGAAGATTGTGACTCAGCGGAGTCATATGCATGTCCATTCATTGAGGTTCATTGACAGCAAAAAGCCAGGCCTCCGGATGTTCATTTAAATTAAGTAGTCAACATCCTAATTCAGTGACTCGCAGAGAAGAATCTGGTGGGTTATTTAATCATCACATAAAATAGGTGGTTCATGTACTCATGTTGGGGCAGGAGAATAGGGTCTGGAGGCAGGGAACCTAAGGACTTCCTTGAACTAAATTGAAAGGAAAACCCAAACTTTCCACGCCTAAGTAACAAAAGGACCAGAGGCTACCTTTGACCTTTTCTGCCTAGCAGATGAGAAATTGGCTGTCTGCAACAAATCAGACTGATTGCAGGTACAGTCTTCATTTGCAACTTTGTAACTTCACTCCAGCCTCTGAATGGTTGTTGTCCACAACTAATCAGACTGTGGGCGAGTCTTCGTTTGCACAGAAGTATAACTTTTTAAGTTCATCCCAGCCTCTGATTGGTTGTTTTTTGCAACCAATCAGATGTTTGCACAGGAGTGTTACCTTTGTATCTTCATTTCAGCCTCTGGTTGGCTGCTTTCTGCAACCAATCAGACTGATTGCGGGCTACCACTTCATTTACGTGAGGTGAGCATGAAGTTGCCAAAGGGAAACTTCTTGGGGGTATTTGGACCCAGGAAGATTCTGTATCCGGGCCCTTGAGCTGCTGCTCCGCCCGCTCCCACAATGTAGAGTGTACTTTCGTTTTCAATAAATCCCTGCTTTCGTTCTTTTGTTGCTTCGCTGGGTGTTTTGTCCAATTCTTTGTTCAAAACGCCAAGAACCTGGACAACTTGCAGTCACGATCCTCTACTGGTGACAATATTGTTTTATTTTACTGAGATTCCACGTATCAGTGTTAGACACAAAAATCATTTGGTCATGTGCTGCCATAAATAACTATAAAGAAAGTCTATGTGTGCCAATTTCACTTATCCTGGCCTGGATCTCACTGTAGCAGATCAAATGTGAGGAAGAAAAAGTAGCCGAGAGAGGCTGGAATTAGTAAAAATTTAAGAGTAGTTCCATCCATTATGTATGCCATAATAGGCCCTATATGCGAGAAGTTAAAGGAGCTTAATTATGAAGGAAACTTATACAAGTAAGCAAAACAATTTATAATAAACTATTCTTTATGCTCAGAATTTTTAAAATAGCTGTAGACTGGAAAACCTGCAATTGCCTCATTACTATCTAATACATAGAAAGTCAAATCACTTATGGACAGAAACAGACTTGAAAATTTCAGCTGAGAAAACATTTTAGAATAAAAGAAACATTTTATTCGGCACAGGCAAAACAAAACAAAAACAACAAAACAAAAAATGTTTAAAATGGACTTTTTGTTAGAGGTAGCCGTTTCACAGTCAAAATTATCCCAGAGAATTGTTTATATTAAAAACAGGCTGAGAATAGTTTGACCTCTGATCACCAAAAAACCTGGAGGATAAACATTCAGCTTGTCAAGATTTCTCTGGAAAATCCCTGCGCTGCTTCAAAGAGCCAGAACAAAGGTAAATAGCATCTGCCACCCAAATCTTGAATAGAGTGATTTATCTTCAGGCCTACTAGCCGGCGACAGGAGCGCACCTCCTCCCTTCTGCTAGCTGTCCCGGGTTTATTCATTCCCTGAGCCTGAATCCTGATAAGGGAGCAGAGTAGGGTTTAAGACCTCGGGCCCCAGAATACACCACTGCAATTGAATTTTGGTTCCACCTTAAGGTAAACTACGCAGCTGCTGTGAGCCTCAGTTTCCCTACCTATAGAAAGAGGATCGTAATGGGGATTGTTGCAGGGGTTAAATGAGATTGTACGGAGCGTGGAGCAGTGCCTGGCGTGTGGTAAATGCTCAAGTTAACGCGGGTAAATGCTCAAGTTAACGCCTGAGGGGTTTCCTTCGGCGCGCCACCTTGGCCTTCTCTTTCTAAATATTAGCATAATAAATATAAATGGACCCAGAACGCGAGGAGGCAGGGGCCACGTGATCGCTCCATGAAAGCCACTTGTAGGGACCTTTAGAGAGTTAGCAATAAGGTTGGAGAAGGAAAAGCCGGCGCGCCCGCGGCCCGCGCGATTTCCCGCCGCGCCCGCGTCCCCGGCGGCGGGCGGGCTCCGGGGGCGCCCGGGCCGCGGCGGCGGC